>NC_064813.1:62610711-62757675 GCF_023721935.1 Panthera uncia
GGTCACGATCTCGCGGTCCGTGAGTTCGAGCCCCGCGTCGGGCTCCGGGCTGACGGCTCGGAGCCTGGAGCCTGTTTCCGGTTCTGTGTCTCCCTCTCTCTCTGCCCCTCCCCCGTTCATGCTCTGTCTCTCTCTGTCCCCCCCCCGCAAAAAAAAAAGAAAAAAGAGTTGAAAAAAAAGAAGTAGAGTAAGCCCATTTTAGAATCATATTACGACTCATTTAGAAAGTGTTATTATTACTTATTACTCATATCGATACTAAAAGAGTAACCCGGGTCCTTCGCACCAGAAGGAAAGGCAAATGGGGTCAGTTGAGCACAGTGCTGGTGGTGGTGGGGTCGGAAGCTTCGTCCTGAGCGGGTAGAGCAGGAACGTCCTTCCTCGTAAGAAACTGACTCACCCGAATGCCTCCCAGTGGAGACAGAGAGGTCCGTGGAGCTGGCTTCGGGGCCTCACAGGCCACTTTCCTCTCGTGCTCTGGGAGGATCGCAGGGCATTTTGCCCAGACTCAGATTAGCCCGTGGTTCCAGCCTTTGCCTGGGTGACACGGGCAAAGTCACCGGGGAGCCACGGCAGAGCGGTTCCTCCAGCGGGAAGAAAAAGCTAAGGTTAGCGAGTGAGGATGAGCACGTGGAAGCTGAGTGTTGGAGGGAAAGCTTCAGAGAAGCTTCTCGGGGCTGAGTTTGTGTGATAGGAAATATTCCTATTTGATGAGGCATTAAAAACAATTTTTTTTTGGAATGGTTATTTACTTTTGAGAGAAAGAAAGAGAGAGACGAAGAAGGTGCGTGCAGGGGAGGGGCAGAGAGAGGGAGACCCAGAATCCGAGGCAGGGTGCAGGCCGCGAGCTGTCAGCGCAGAGCTGGATGCGGGGCTCGAACCCACAGACCACGAGGTCATGACGTGAGCTGAATGAAGTAGGACGCTTAACTGACAGAGGCAACCAGGCACCCGCCCCACCCCACCCCCGCCCCGCCTCCTTTATTTAAGTGCAGGAAGATGCCTTTGCTCCCTGGTCAGGTTCCCATGGTGGGGGAGACAGCGTTTCTGCCATAAATCAGGCCGGGCCGGCCACGGCCTTTTCTCAAACAGGGCAAGGGCACTGGGGCTTCTGGGACGTCGGTGGGACTCTCGAGTAGGGTGGGCCCAGCGCTGTGGGAGAGCCCCTCTCGCTATGCTCCAGCGGGGTGGCAATAGCGAAGACAATAGGCCAGACTTTTGTCCTTCACAGGGAGTTTCCCAAGTCACCGAGGCCTCACGACAGCCCTGCAGCTGGCAGGAAAGGGGTTTTTATTTCTAAGCTGCTGCAACAGTCTCAGAGAGAAAAAACGACCCCGCGACAAAAGTGGCAGGGCCGGGAATAGAACTTATGCACCTTGTTGCCACATCCTGCGTTTCTGGTTTGTCACTGCATTTATGTGCTGCAGAAGGAGTCGTGGGGGAAGGGTGTGGGGCCCAGGCTGGAGGAGACACAGAGGGGGTGGGGGGAGGTGGCAGCCTGCCTTCTCCCCGGGGGACATTCTGGGCTGTGTGGTCCTCTCTTGCCCAGTTGAGCCGCCCCTGGGGCTGCCATGGGGAGGGCCCCAGGGCTGAGGCCAAATGACAGAGCAGGCTTCTCGCGTGCCTGTGGCCTTCTTGAGTGTCCTGACTGTCCGTTGTCCGCAGCTGCTCTCCCTGCAACCCCCAAGGCTCCTGGCTCTGGCCTGGGGAGGCGAATAATGGCCACATGGATATCTTCTGGAAGCATCTGAGTTCCTGGTCCTGGGGGAAGAAAGGATGGGGTGTGGGTTGAAGAGAGCACAAAGGAGCGGGAGAAACCTCAAAGGCACAGGGCCCAATCTTGGGGAAGCCTTGTTGGGCGCCCGGAAACTCAACGTATGCTGCAGAGACCCCTACTGGGGAGAGATGTAATTACAACACGGTTCCGCGCTTGCGCAGACACACAGGGCCTGCAGCAGGTCCGCGCAAGGGTGGGAACCCAGGCTTTGGGGCCCAAGCCACTGGATTTGGGTCTTGGATCAGTCACGCAATGGCTGAGACTCTGGGCAAGTTACTGGAAGCTCTCTGAGGCTGTTGAATGGAATAGGCACAAAACCTCCCCTATCTATCTTGTAGGGTTGTTCCGGGGGAATCAAAGCATACGAAGCGGGCCCCCTGGGTGGCTCAGCCGTTAAGCGTCTGACTTCTGCTCGGGTCACGATCTCGTGGTTCATGAGTTCGAGCCCCGCTTTGGGTGAGCCCTGCTTTTCTCCCCACCCCACCCCTGCCCCTCATGGGATTCTCTCTCTTTCTCTGCTCCCCTCGCTCACTGGTGCCCTCTCTCTCTCAAAATACAGTGGCCTCTCTCTCAAGGCCACTGACTTGGCCTTAAAAGCTCAAAGCTCTCCAACAGACGTGGGCAGATTCGGCCTCTGTCTCTCCCTGTGCGTACTCAGGGTGGTGAACCACCTCGGTGTCAGTGCCTCGTGCCTTCTGCCCGGTGAAGGGAGCGCCCAGGGTAGCTCTGCAGTCTTCCCTTGGTGAGTTTTGTACACGCAGCGCAGCTGGGCCGGCCCCGTGTCGCACCGAGCCCCAGGATCGGTGACAACGGACACTGCATCTTCACCCTGACTTGGGTGGCAGAAAGCAGAGGAGCCTCTGTGGCCTACAGCCGGATGCCTCTGGGACCCCGGACCGCTGTGTCCCGCGGAGGGTCTGTCCTCGGTGTCTCCTTGAGGCCCCGGGGACAGTGCCGTGGCCTCACTGCGCGGTCCAGGACGGTAACAGCGGCTCCCTCCCCATCTCAGCGCCGCCCTTGTGTGCAGGTACCTGGCCCCCCGGAGCACACGCCCTGTGCCGCAGCTCTGGAGGGGACGGAAGGTGGAGGACGGAGTCCTGGTCCTGTGCAGGCCCTGGGGAGAGGGGCTAACGCCCTCGAGAGAGGGCGTCTGGGCCAGTGTGGTCGGGGGAGAAGGAGGAGAAGGCCTACGGGAGCCAGTGGGGAGGTTGGAGGGGTTTGGGCAGGAGGCGCTCGGAGGTGGGGGGTGCGGGGGGGTTGCTGGGCTGCCCTGAGTGCGTAGGGAGACCCCGGCACTGAAGCTGTGGTTTTCTGTCTGTCTGCAGGGCCAGGGATCCTGGGAGGGGACACGGTCGGGGAGACAGTGTTCGGTAGGTATCCCTGGGGAGTCGGCCACTCGGCCCCTGGAGGTCCCAGCCGGGCAGGAAGTGGAAAAGGTTACCCGGAGCTCTGGACAGCTTGTCGCTGTTTTGCAACCAGGACCCGGAGGCAAACCAATCCTGGCTGCTGGGACTTAGGGACCTTACAGCGAACGACTGTGTGTCCTCTCTGCAGATCAGGTCCCCAAGGCTGCAGGGCCCTGGCCCCTCCGGAGCCTGGATGACTCTGCCTATTTGTCAACGCCACCAAGGATTTCACCCTGCGGGTCTGTGGTGAGGGGGAGGCGGAGGGCTCACATCTGAACTTTGACCTTTCCGCTCTGCCCTGCCTGACCAGGCCAGAGTCTCCTCAGAGCTCAAACTCTTCCTTTCGCGCACAGAGAAGCTGCGGGAGCCTGATATCGCTGCCAGTTCCCGGGTGGCGAAGGGTGGGGCCCGCTGTGTCCCCCTGACGGGCTCCCTGCGACAGGCCGGAGAGGACGTGCGGTACAGTCGGGCCCCGCTCGGCCGGGTGGCGGGGGTGGGGGACCACTCTCAGCGTCACCTGGACTTCTGGGGTCGGCGACAGCTATCGCTGCTCGGCCAGGAACCGGTCAGTCAGAGCTCAGGCTCAGTCCCCACCAGGCCCCTCTGCGCAGGTAACCCCCTCCTGTGAGCCCCCTCCTTGACAGCCTGGGCCTAGGTGCTTAGCATCCCGACCTGGCTTCCTGGGGACTCCAGGGGTGGTCGAGGAAAAGGCGGGCGGGATCACTGAGAGCAGTGAGTGTCTCTGGGGTGGCAGGAAAGGACGGTTCTGGTGCCATCACCCCAGGGCCTGCTGTCCCGCTTCTGTCTGTCAGCCCCAGACCCTGCGCTTGGCTCACTCCTGGGTCTCCCCCGGCCCACCCGCTCCTGCAGACCCACTGAGGAGGAGCCCCAGACCTTGGCCGCGTCCTCAGAGAAGCCTGGAGCTGCTCTGAGAGGGAGATCCAGGCTGTGGCTCCTCTGGCATCCAGGACGGCCTCCCCCGGTGTCCACAGGCCGCTGCGGGAAACCGCTTCGGTCCACATTCTGTCCCTCTCTCCTCTTCTTGGCCGACTTCTGGACGTCTCTCCGCTCCCTGTCTCTGAGTCC
Organism: Panthera uncia; assembly: GCF_023721935.1. NCBI lineage: Eukaryota > Metazoa > Chordata > Mammalia > Carnivora > Felidae > Panthera > Panthera uncia. The sequence goes on from NC_064813.1 coordinate 62,614,981, forward strand.
CATGCTCCCCCCACCGAGCCAGCCAGGCGCCCCCCGAAAAATTAGAAGGTGCCTGTGTTGTTGGAGGCTTCGAGGAGAGGTCTGGATACATCGCCACCCCTCTGGGAGCTCAGTCACAATTGTTACAGTTCGCCCCTAACCCCACGAAATGACTTGAGCGGGGACTGAGCGAGTTGTACGAGAGCCTTTGTCCGTGTCTGGCTTCTCCATTGAATGAGACCAACGCTCATTCTTAGTTCCTTCTGTGTCTCCAATATACAGCATGGAATAGGCGTGAAACATGCGACTCTGATGTGTATTTAGGGAGCAGCCTGTGCTGGGTGTGACAGGACCCAAGGACACATGGTCACGGGTTGCAGATGCTAACATTCTCCCGGCCCTTCCAGGGCGTCCGGAGGGCAGTCCACCTCCTTCCCCCTGATTCGGCTTCCTTAAGGGGCCTCCAGCCCACCCACACTTCTGACTTCTTTTCTTGGAAATCCCTTCCCCTGTCTGCCTGTCTTCCATTTCTTCTCTTTCCTTCCTTTTACTCCAGTTCCTAACCTGTGGTCATTGTTTCATTCAGCCTCCTTCCTACTTTGCTCCTTGAAGAAAGAATTTCTTCTCTTTTTGGTCCTGGGACCTTTGCTGATTGGATACATTCGACCTTGACACGTGGAGAAGTCAAGAGGAATAATGTGAGGAGGGGGTCACCCTGTGAGACACAGACATGAGTGCCACCTGCTGCCGACATCTCCCGGTGAGAGAGGGACACCAATCCCGAGTAAGACATAAACCCTATTTCATTTGCAAACGGAGTTCGGAATCGCCAACAAGCTGTGACATAGCTTCGGTTTAAAACAACCTGTTCGGGGGCACCTGGGTGGCTCAGTCAGTTAAGCATCCAACTCTGGATTTTGGTCCAGGTCACGATCTCACATTTCGCGAGTTCGAGCCCCACGTCTGCACTGACAGGGCCGAGCCTGTTTGGGATTCTGTCTCTCCCTCTCTCTCTCTGTCTGCCCCTTCCCTGTGCTCTCTTTCCCTCTCTCTTTCAAAATAACTGAACTTAAAAAATAAAATAACCTGTTTATGTTTTGTTTAATCTTATTTTATTTCATTATTATTTTTTAATGTTGATTTATTTTTGAGAGAGCCAGAGCACGAGCGGGGGAGGGGCAGAGAGCGAGGGAGACACAGAGTCCGAAGCAGGTTCCGGTCTCCGAGCTGTCGGCACGGAGCCCGACTCGGGGCTCGATCCCACGAACCGTGAGATCGTGACCTGAGCCGAAGTCAGACGCTCAACCGACTAAGTCACCCGGGTGCCTCTGTTTAATCATACTTTAAAGTGTTCAGAAAGAGAAGAGGGCTTATTCATTTTAGAAAAGTCGAGCGTTTGAAACATAAGAAGGTTCATGAAGTGATTAAGTGTTGTGAATATGTGTGTTCATCTTCTGTTAACATTGAAGGAAATGGGCCCAGAGGCAACTTCAATTTTATCTCCTCGGAGCAGCCTTTTGACCACCTTACTTAAGCAAATCTTTCCTCTTATTCATAATCGTTGTACTCAGCTCAGTTTGGTCAAATTATCACAATCCGTAAATAAATACTTATTTGTTGGTCTTTTTGTTTACCGTCTCTTCTCCCCCGCAAGACGCTCAGCCCCATGAGGACAAGAGCTGTATCTGTTTAACTCACAACTGCAAACTCAGAGGGCAACAGAGTGCTTGGCTTGTGGCAGATATTTCAGTGTTTTTTGAATGAATGAATAACCAACGGATGAGAGTTGAGAACATTTTGTCTTAAGTTCAAAGACTGTCAGGTGTCGTAAAAATCTGGGACCTATACCATTGTGTGTGTAACCGTGTGTGTTTTCTTTCTGCTTTTGAAAGAAGGAAGGAAATGGAATCCTTATCCTGAAATATCCTTCATAGGGGCCAAGGTCAGGCCGTCCTCAGGCAGCCACTTGAGCATTGAGATTATGCTGAGTTGAAAACATAGGCCCAAAAGACTGGGGAAGAAACTTTGAACTCCCCCCTCCCCCACCAAAGAATTTTTTTTTTTTTTTTTTGAGAGAGAGAGGGCACAAGTGAGCAAGGGGCAGAGAAAGAGAGAGAGAGAGAGAAGTAGGGTTCCCCCCGAAGCAGGGCTCGAGCTCACCCAAAGTGGGACTCAGGCTCAGCCGACTCTCCCTTACCAAAGGATTTAGACAGAGGACCTGTTCCAGGAAGAGAACCATTAGCATAGAGGGATACAGCATAATATGACCTAGGGGTGGCACACAGGGAGGAACTTGGTTAGCAAAGTCTGTGAGAATTCTTCTCTGTGTCCCATTGTTTCTGTATGGGCCAGCAGACATCTGTTTACCCAAAATTTACTCTTTTTCATTTTTCTGTGAAGTGACTTCCTTCCCTTTGAAGTCCCAGACTCCTATCCCCTTCTCCTTATTTCCAGATGGCATAGATACCTCATTTTGCCTGTCTTTGGAATGTTCCATGCACATATGGATTCTCTGTATGTACCAAATTAAGTTAGATTTTCTCCTGTTAATCTGCCTCCTGTCAGTCTGATTCTTAGTCCAGCTGGAAGGACCTCGAAGGGCAGAGGGAATTTTTCCTTCCCAACACCTTCTAAGTAGTTTGTCGGCGGCTAGCCTTGACACCCTATAATCGGTTTCTTCCGCTGAAGTTCTAGAAGCACCACTCCTTTGGTCCAGATACACTGACTTTCTTTCATGTCCTCTCACCATGTCGAAGGGTCATGGCACAGGCTCCGCCCTCTGCCCTGGCTCTGCTTTCCTGTAAGTAGCTCTTACTCCCGGCAGATCTCAGCTCGATCATTGCCGTGTGGGAGAAAGCTTCCTGGATCCTGGCAGCACCCCTGGTACAGGTTACCACTGCACCATGCATCTTTCTTTCATACAAGTCATTGCCTCTGCAGTGGTATTTGAAGAATAATTTGACTCTTGGCCTCTAAAAAGGAAACTCTTTTCCCTCTCTACCGCACCAGCTAAAGGAAGCCTTCTCTGTTCTTTTCTGCTCAAAGCGAACACATCTGGCACTAAATTTTGCGTGGCTCTTTCACCCACACCAACCGATTCTCCAACACCAGCTAGGAGTCCTACAGTTCAAAAAACTTTTGATACTATCAGCGTCAGACCTGACAAGTCAAGGGCTCAGTCCCAAGAGACCGGCTACTTCAGAGGCCAGTGGCAAGTTTGGGCGTGCCATACTTCTGACCAGCCCACGGTGGTCTAAGGGTTCCCACAACCCTCTCCTAGGAGTCAATAATTTGCTAGAATGCTTCACAGAACTGAGGAAACACAGTCTTTGTATGGAGGTGTCATTCGGTGGGCATGATCGATTAATCGTTGGACATTGGTGACAAAACCTTATCTCCAGCCCCTCTCCCATCCCTGGATGTTGGGATAGGAGGTGGGGAATTTAGGGGAAATGGGGTTGAAGCTCCAACCCTCTAATCATTTTGTTGGTTCCTCTGGCAACCAGCCTACACCCTGAGGCTATCTGGGAACCTTCAGCCACCAGTCACCTCATTAGCTTACAAAAAGACACTTATCTCTTTGAAGATTCCGAGGGTTTGAGGAGCTGTGTGGAAGGAAACTGGGAGGCAGACCAAATTTATATTTATTATTCTCTCTCAATATCATAGCCTCTCTCATTAGAATTAAGCGCCCTGAGGACAGAGACCTCTGTTTGGTCCCTGCTCTGTTTTCTGTGTTCAGCACAGTACCTGGTACTTAGTGATGCTCATTAAGTCCCGCTGAATGAGTCAGTAATAAATGCATGCATGCCTGGGTAAGTGAATACCTGCCTGACACCTTTTTCTCTCCCCAACCAGACTTTCTACATTTGAGAATCCAGTATCAGCAGCTCAGAAACCCCAAACCACACTGCTTTGGGTGCTTGCTGCCTTTGATGACTCTTGATGTGAAAGATGGCTTTCTGTCCTAACAAGCAGGCGGTTTCCTTTACCTGCTAGTTGAGCTCATGAGGCCAAGCCTTTTTCTGTACGTGGGTTTGGTAAAGGTCTTACTGAGGGTCCAGACTCCAGATCTATTGGTATTCCTGGGCTCATTTTGCCACTGTTTAAAAAGGGGGGCTAAGTCTAATTATTTCACCGTTTGAACCGGCTTAAAGGAGAGGGGGTGGGCACGGATGCATTCTGAAGCCTGGCAGTCATTACTCTCCCCTCCCAAGCTTCGCCTGCTCTAAAGCTACTCCACCCTCAAACCACCTTCTCTGAGGCAGAGTAATCTTTTCCTCTGATCATCACTGTCCTAGGGGCTTGTCTCTTCTTCTCACCTCATTCTTATCTGGAGGAGGCACTTTCCATCCTCCTCCACGGCACCCCGCCCCCAAGGTAGGGGTCTCAGACTTTCCCCTCAACTCCTCACAGTGGGTTACACCTCTTTATTCTCACTGAACATTTATTTAAAACTTCTTCCACTCCATTATGTAAGACATGATTTCTCCTTAAAGAACACTTGGAAAATGAAGATAAGCAGAAGAAAACTAAGCCACCTAAGATATCACTTGCCCCGCCCCACCCACCTCCAACCAGCGTTAATATTTTGATGTCTTTTCTTCTAAGCTTTTCCTTGCAGCGGTATTTTTAAAACATAGTTGTAATCATACCTCACATTAAATTTTACTTTCTACTTTTTTTCACTTGTGATGTTGTAGGGGAGGGAAAATAATCTCTATCCATTTCTGGGTTCTGTGGCCGAGACCCTCCACCTCTCGTACCAAAAGATTAACAAGAGAAAAACAAACAGAAGTTTAATAACGTATATACAGGGGAAATACCCAGGATACTGAATAAAACTCCCCCAAATGGCCTAAGCCACCATCATTAAATATCATCTTCAATTAAAGGCAACAGAAAGATGTTTTGAGGGAGAAGCCCTTTACGGGAAATTAGCAGGAAAAGTATAATAAAGAGTATGGTTGTCCTGTAGATTTCAGTTGGTGCCTCCTCTGTTGATAAGATTCTTTTGTAATTCAGAGCCATCCTTCTCTTTCTGGTACAGGAGGGAGACACCTGTACAAATGGAGCTTTCTTTTATAGATGTAATTGTCCCTTACAAAAAGGACAAAAGATCTTCTCTGTCTGCGCTTTCTTAAAAATAATCAGCTCAAAATAATCCTTATGCTCAAGAAGCATACTTTGAGGTGGCACATTCAACGACCCTTCAAAGTCAAAGTCATAACATTTTCTAGTTTTATAGCCCGTAATTCCTAATGTCCCTGTTCACTTCACCTTTCCTTGTGGGTAGACTCTTCGGTGGTTTCCAGAATTTCACTATAATAAATGGGAAAATAATGCATAATCTTTGTATGTAAATCTCACGGTGTCTTTTTGAGACAAGATGATTCTCAATCCCATTCTTTGCCAGGAAGCTTTTTTTTTTTTTTAAGTTTATTTTGAGGGAGGGAGGGAGAGAGTGTGTGTGCATGCTTGAGTAGGGGAGAGGCAGATAGAGAGGGGAGAGAGAATCCCAAGCAGGCTCTGTACTGTCAGCAGCGAGCCTGCCATGGGTACATGAATTCATGAATCGTGAGATCATGACCTGGGCCAAAACGAAGAGTCCAGCGCCTAACCAACTGAGCCACACAGGTGCCCCGGGAAGCATTGTTTCCAAGTTCTTTCAACACTTGGGGGAAAATAAATTCCCATTTCCCCCATCTCTTCCTGCCCCCTTTGATGTAAACCAGTGTTGAAATACACTTCTAGGTTCAAGATGGGCCACTTCTGTTCAAGGCACCACAGAAGCAAATCAAAACTTGAATACCTCTTGTGTCCCTGCAAATGTTCCACTTGATCAGAAACTCGGTGGCATTTCCAGTCAACCAACCTCCAAATGCCAAGCCAGCTTGGGACCTTCTCGCTCCAAACAAGGCTGGCTATGTGGCTCTAGTCAATCAGGTCTTTTCTATTTTTCTCTTCCTTGTTCTTTATTCTTTTTTTTTATTTTTTTATTTTTTTTCAACGTTTTTTATTTATTTTTGGGACAGAGAGAGACAGAGCATGAATGGGGGAGGGTCAGAGAGAGAGGGAGACACAGAATCGGAAACAGGCTCCAGGCTCCGAGCCATCAGCCCAGAGCCTGATGCGGGGCTCGAACTCACGGACCGCGAGATCGTGACCTGAGCTGAAGTCGGACGCTTAACCGACTGTGCCACCCAGGCGCCCCTGTTCTTTATTCTTTATCCTATAAAGGCTTCCTGCCTTCTACTCCATTGTGCGGTTCCCTGATCGGAGACTGCCCACTTCATGAAGTGTTTAATAAAGTTTGTTTGTATTACCTACTTTTTGTTAATTATTTTTTAACTCCAGTGCAGGGAAGCAGAATATACCACCTCAAAATGTGCCACTTTGGCATGTGGATTATTTGGAACTGTCATCAATCAAGACCCAGCAGGCTCAGGAAAAGCTTTTTGCCTCTCCAAATTCTAATTCTAGCAGAATTTAGGAAGGGGGTCTGTACCAGAGAGAGAGCCACGACCAGAGGTAATGTTTTCATCCAAGAGACTTCTCTACATGGCAGGGCAAACATTGTGTACAAAACATTTGCTCTTCTCATCCTCCTGTGAATCACCTTTCTCCCCTTTGAAATCCTAGACCCCTACCCCTTTCCTTAGCTCAGGATAGTATTAAAGCCTCAATTACCTGACTGGCTGGGTCTCATATTTTTATGTGGCCCCCGAACATATGAAACCAATTTTTTTTCACCTGTTAATATGACTTGTCAATCTAATTGTTATACCAGCCAAAGAACCTAGAAAGGAAGAAGTGAAAGTTTCTCCTCCCCTACACCAGACACCTCCCTTTTAAGGGCTGATCCTCTATTTTAATGCTTCTGTATCTTATCCAAGTTGATATGTAGGAAGTTAACCATTTTTTTCCCCTGTATTATTCCCTTCCCAAGCATCATCAGCCATATATGAATCTTGTACTCCATACCACGCACTTAATACTGGTTTCATATAATCCCACACTGCAAGCCCTATAATGGCTTTAGAAATAAGAAAATAGAAACACGAAATGAGAAAATGGTCTTTGGCAAAGGTCACTCTGCTAGTAAGGGCTTTTGACTCCAGACTGCTTGTCTCCAAAGCTATGCCGTTTCCCTCATGCTACACTTGGGAAGAGGGGGATCCACTCCTCTCTAGCCTTTTTTTTTAAATATCTATTTCTTGTGAGATACACACACACACACACACACACACACACACACAGAGTGCGAGCAAGGGAGGGACAGAGAGGGAGATATAGAATCTGAAGCAGGCTCCAGGCTCTGAGTTGTCAACACAGAGTCTGACGCAGGGTTTGAACCTATGAACCATGAGATCATGACCTAAGCCGAAGTCGTATGCTTAACTAACTGAGCCACCCAGGCGCCCCCACCCCTCTCTAGCTTTGAGTCCCCATCTTCCTCATCCTCTGGTGGATGATGGGTGGTGGAGGGGGCACTGCTTTTTTTTCTAGCTTTGGTTGTGTACGGCAGTTCCTCTTTGCCTCAATTTCAACATTTGTAGAGTGGACACAAATACCTAGGCCAGCTTGTCCTGTAGGAGTCATGTGAGGACCCATAGGATAAAACTTCACTTTACATGAAAGCAACTGGCTCCTTGCAAGAGATTGTGGGATGTGGAGGGGGGTGGGAGAGGGGCATCATAGAAAACTCACCTGTTGTTGGGATGTTCACCTTACTCAGGAAGTCCCTACCCTCCTAGCCAATTATGCCCTGTTTCCATGTTGCCTCTTCAAATGCTTTATAAAATTTGGTCTTTTCCCAAGTCCCTTGAGAAGAGTTTCCACTGCTTGTGAGTCACTGTGCTCCCCCAATCCGTGGGTTGCTTTCTTTTGAATAAAAGACATTAAACAACTGTTTTCGTTTTGTGATTTGGCAGTTCAGGCCCCCTCAGACCTGGAGCATCAGATCCCTTCCCACCATTTTCCTTCAAGATGCGTCCATAAATATATCAAAAATAACTATCCTCCTCCCCAAGTTTTTCATTTCATTAAAAAGGGAAACTCTACGAGGGGCGGGGATTCCATACATTTTATTTGCCAGACTGACCCGGCGGGGATTCTCAATAAATATTAGTTGAATGAATTACGCAACTTTAAATATTTATACATGATCACCTCTAGTTCCGCGTCTTTTATAATAGATTCGAAATGTGTCTTCAGGTTCAGTGTCTCCATTGAGATGGGCTTTTGTACAGCCCTAAGGCACGACCTTCTCACCTACAGCACGGAGTGTAAATAGAGCTGAGGCAGCAGTCCTTGTCTTCAGTCCAGACATACTTTAGAATTTCCATCCGGCCAAACTGGCTTCTCTGTCCTTGTGTACTCTGACCTCCAGGTCCTGTGGATCCACACTTGGCTCTCCGGTTATTGGGAACTTGTGGTGAGACCTGCTCCTAACGCCCACAGAAGTCATTCATGAGGAACCAATTCCATAAGGGCAGAGATCACACCTGACCAAAATCAGCGTAGGCTCAGCACAGTGCCAGGAATACGGTTAATGCGTTGGTTAGTGAATCCATTTCTGGCTACTACGTCTGCTTCTTCTGGAAATGTCTGCCATTCCTATATTCTTGCCCTTTTGGCTGCCAGACTCTAGGTCTACTCCTGACCTCCAAGCCCTAGAATGGGAGCTGTCATTCTTATGATGGACGCTGCATGTACATTTTGTGGAGACACTTCTAAGCCCCTTGCTTGGGGTTGGCTGATAAACTCACCATCACATTTCCAGGAAGAGATGGTTACCCATTCATGGTTTGAGGACATTTCTCAGGAGTGGATGGAATTAGGAACTCATCTGAAGGACCTCAAATCTGAAGATAGTCGCTCTGGAAGGAAGTCAGTAATTCATTCTTCCTTGATATTTCTGGTCAATTCAGTGATTTTTTTTTTTTTTTACCATTTTCTTTTTTTTTTTTTATGGTGAAAAATTTTATATTTAGATTTAGCCAGCTGGACTCAGTTTAGATGATCCCAATTTTGTTGGCAACATCCAAAACATCATAGTCGGGAGCCAGTCGAACATATGTTTCCTTTTCTCCATCAGGCCTGATCAGAGTGTTGACCTTGGCCACGCCAGTATCGTAGAGCTTCTTCACGGCCTGTCTGATCTGGTGCTTGTTGGCCTTGACACCCACAATGAAACAAGTGTGTTGTGTCTTCCATTTTCTTCTTCACGGCTGACTCGGTAGTCAGGGGGAGCTTGATGATGGCACAGTGGTCAAGCTTGTTTCTCCTGAGGCTGCTCTTCCCAGGATATTTGGGCTGCCTTTGGAGACGCGGTGTTTTGGGCCGCCGGAATGTAGGTGACGTGCAGATCTTCTTTTTTTTATGACTGTGGACACCTTTCAGCACTGCTTTCTTGGCCTTCAAAGCCTTTGCTCTGGCTTTGGCTTTGGGAGGGGCAGGGGCTTCCTTCTTCGCCATCTTCATGAGGCAGAAGCAATGCACTGCTGTTTAGTTGACGATCTCATAGGTAAATAACGTTGGTGTGTCTGGGGATATGGGTGTAGAGTGGGGCTCCTCCATCTGTTAGGCAGATATAAAGATCAGAGGTAGAGGTGGGAGGGCTCTGGATCCCACCAGAAGACCCCACCATCCCAGACACTCTTCCTAGCCAGGGTCACCCAATTATTACTTAAGTTCCAACCACATTTATCTTGTTGAATGCTTGATGAACTGCACTTTACTTCCAATAATCCTATTGCTTTCCTAAGTAAAGTGCTAACTAAGCAAAGTGCTTTGCCCAATCTCATCTTTTCTGATCTGGTTGGGAGGAGAGACAAGACAGTATCACTACTTCTTTGAAGCGTGATCTGTGAAGGATTAAGCTTTAAAGCTTAGCACGTTAGTAGTCTGACTAGGGAGAGGGTGCAGACACGATGCAACATAGCTAGACCAAAGAAAAGCAGCAGAAATTTCTCCCACCTCCGGCTTACTGGTGGCTCAGCAGCAAGCTGGCATTGCCTCCCCAGCCCTCTGAGGCATGACCCAAGCCTTGGACTTTTCTCAACCCAAATCTTCAGGATCCTGCTGATTTTCCCTAGAACTTCTTCTCTCCCTTTCTATTTGTTCCATATTACCCCATTCAACTCCTAACACATAGTTCTCATTTATTCTGTTTATTCTTGGGTAACCCTCAGCAAAGAGAATGGGAACATACCGGGGAAACGTTTAATACCAGAGAATACAAGATCTTTGGGGCCCAAGACATTTTTCGCTAAGCTTGAACCAGGAAAAAGGATGAGACAAGTAAGGTGAATCTCAGCTCTAAAGTTTCTTACCTTTTGAGGTATTTGCACTGAGAAATAAAGTGTTTTTTCTGGATTTTCCTCTGGAATAGTTTTCTATTAAAAAAAAAGAAGAAATCATAGGGTCAGCTGGACAAGGCCAAAGAGACACCCAGAGTCTAGAGAAGGGAAAGCAGAGATGGGAGAAGGGGCAAGAAGGAAGAGAGGTTCTGGACCAGGAATGGGGAAAGGAGAAGCTCTTGTTGGTGAGTGTTATTATAATTATTAATAACTTCTTTTCAAGAAGGCATTGCCTGATTTTTAAACTGTGCTGTATTTAAATAAGTTTAAAAATGTGTAAGATATAGAAGTCCTGTGAGCTATGAGCAGCCTAAGGTGATGGACGTATGATGGGGAATAATATTGTTAAAGTTGCAAGTAAATTTTTCCATTAGCCTGAAGGGTCCTTGGAGCAAATATGTGAGGATCACTGATGGGTCAAAACAACAGAACTACATTATAACTTAAACATCAGGCCAGAGTCACGCTTTTCTACCTGCCGTCCTTTGAAAGAGAAATTGGGCCAGTTGAGTGGCCCTTGTGAACTGTGGAGGGACGGGAGGATTCCATGGATCACATGGTGAGCATTACTGGCTGGGTCAGAAACAGAGGCCACCAAATCCTGCACAAGACAGAATTCATAAGGACTTGGGGAGACACATGGGGTTTCAAGGACTATACATCCTCATACCCATGTTACCCAAGTCCATGCAGAAATTTCAACTAAAGCAAGAAGGGCCTTAGAGAATAAGATCAGGCTCCAGGAAAGATAGAAAAAGGACTCACATCAACGCAAGTGATTGTGTCGTAAACTGGGGTCTCTCCGGACGGGGGGTGGTAGTTAGGAATTTCCTGATGAGTGTCCATTCCCTTCCTCTCTTCAATGGACTCTGAAAGTGAGGCGGGAGAGAATCAGGGCCAAACCTCCTTCCACTCACCACCCCCACCAGCTCACCCCCTGGAAGACCCACTTAAGGTTACTGCCATGCTGAGTCCCTACAACTGAAGGGTGTTTCAGGACATGGGACTCTCAGTGCTACACTCAGGGAGATCCCACGATGAACTGGTTACTCTCAGCACTTCACTTCCCAATTTTTGGGCCAAGTCAGCCAAAAGGGGAAGCAGAGCAAGTCAGAAATGCTTTCAGAGCTCTTTCAAGAGGGAAGAAAGATTTTGACATTTGCAATTTATACACCACCGGTGCTTAGGTCCCTCCCCAACACCCCACACGAACAGTATCAGTGGGAGCCTGAGGAAACAAATCAGCAGGGTTTAGGGATGCAGAGCCTGGGATATGGCATGGAAAGAGGCAGAGGCAGACTTCTCCAGGAGGAATGCATCTAGACTGGGGTACAGAGTAAAGAGAGGTCTCTGGAGTTGGTCCGGTGACGAGGGCCACAACGGGTTTGGGGCCTGTGACAAGGATGGGGATTGGAAGCGCTGATTAGAGTGTGCTGCTCTATGGGACCTCAGAGTTGGAGGCTGTCACCTCCCCGGGTCGGGGGAGCAGAGTCAGCAGTGTGGGGTTTGTGTCATCCGGAGAGCCAGCAAGTCCCTTTGGGGGAAGGGTAGGGGTGGCACTGGGGAGGGAACTGGGAGGAGTTTGGTCTTAGGGGAGGAGTTAAGGACTCCGGCACTCTCTTACTCCAGAACTAAGGAGTGAAGGTTGATTGTGTTCTCCTTGAGGACACAGAGTATGGCTTCTTCATTTCTGTATCCTTGGTGCCTAGTATTGAGCCTGGCACACAGCTCAACGTATGCTTGTTGAATAAACGAGGGGGCACACGCACGGGTGAGGCTGAAGGCAAAAAGAGTGTATGCTCTACCTTTTCTTTTTTCTCTCTGCATAATCAACAGAAACGGCATCAGTGCAAAGGCAATGATCAGCAACAGCACCCCCAGGGAAGCCAAGATCATGAACGATTCTGAGTCAGCAGCCGCACCTTTAAAGACAGAATAGGTGGAGGCACAGGGAAGGGAGAAGAGTCAGATAGGGAAAATGACCCAACTTTTGAGGCAAGTGCCACCTCCCTCCCAGTCTGGGAAGTTCCCGGGGGTCTCCAGTCTTCACGGGCTGTTCCCAAGGGGACCAGGGACTGAAGAAGGTATAGGTCCTGAGACCAGAGGCCCCTGGAGAGAGAGAGGAGAGAGAGTCACCTTCACAGAGCTTCCAGGCAAAGATGGGGTTTGAAGAGTTGCTGCTGATGGGGTTCCTGACCACACAGATGAAGATCGTGTCCCTTTCTCCCAGCCTCCAGGATATGGGGAGGATGGAGCCATTATGGGACTCATTGGCTGCCTGCCCCAGGGACTCCCAGCTGTAGGTCACATCCTCTCCTCCCTGGTCCATGAAGCATGTCAGATTGGTGAGACAGGTGCCATTCTCATTGTTCTGCAGACCCATGGTAACTTTAGGCTTTGATAGGTGTTCTGCAAAAGAGAAACAGACCACCAAAGGTGGAAACTATGCCTTTTCTGAATTATTCTTGTAGATCTCGGACTGAATCTCTGCGGTGCTATAGAGCAGAGAGGGAGCAGCAGTTCAGGGAAGAATTCTTATTCTTGTCTGGGAAGGAGCTACCTAGGTCTGCTTTCCCACAGCTACCTAAAAGCACCGATAGCAGTAGAAATAATAATAATACAACAAGAAAGCAGCTGCCATTTTCAACACACAGCTATACGGCCAGCCTTGTGCTAGATGCATTGTGGATGTGAGCTAATTTTATCTTTTCCAGAGGCTCCCCATTCTTCTGTCCTCAGGCTTCCTTGAAGCGACTTTCGCTTTACTCTCCGGGAGAGAATAGTGTGGGAATAATACCTCTGGTCCCCCCCCCCCCTTCTGCTCACTGTTCTCCCCTAGAGAATGAGCAATTTGCTCATTGATGAGATGGTGAGAGCCTGACATCCACCCTCTACATTTCTCTACTACATCTGTCTACTTTGCGCTGTTACGATTTCTGTTTAGATGTGGTTTGACCTTTTCCCCCTCCCCCAGCTAGTCTGGCCACATAATGCGTGTCTCCCTGATCCCCTCAATTATGTCCATATGGAGGGCCACCTGGCTCAAGGTCCATAGCCTACATCTTAAGGGCAAACCTGGAGGCCCATCTCCTGGCATCCCTTGTACTGTAGCTCAGTGAGTGAGACAACTATTCTTACAGCTGGTTGAGTCATTGTTTTGTAAGTTCATCTTCCCTGAGTGATCTAGAGTTGGGGGAAAATATTTCTCCTATCTAGCTTCGTCCGAAAAAAGAACTGATATTTTTATCTTCCTCCTGATTCTTGTGTCCGTTTCTCAATTGGTTGGCGTTGGTAGGGGAGAAGGTGTAATTGATGTTTATACACAAAAGTCTTTCTAAGATAGGGATCACTTTCTTCCTCATCACAGATACGGAAACGAAGTTTCACAGAGCTTAGGTAACCTGGCGAAGGCTATGCAGTTAGTAGGCAGAGCAGCCAGCATTTGGCTTGTGTGGTCGCTGTGTCCCACATCATCCATTGTCTATACTGCATTGCCTCTCACAGTCTCTGAACAGGAAGGAAACTTAGGGGTCAACTACATTCACTTCATCCATGCAAGAGTTCCCTCTTCCACATTCTTGCTAAGAGTTCATCCAACCTCTGCTGGAACAGCTCCAATATCAGAGTTTACCACTTTATGAAAACAGTCATCCACTTTGGGAACTGATTCTGCTCACCATAGACACGCAGCCTATACTCCTGGCTGAAGGAGTCTTTGAGGGAAGAGCTGTATATCACCATGCGGTAGTCACCAGAGTCATTCTTACTCAGTTTGCTGAGCTTCAGGGAGTAGTTTCCTTGTAAAAACTTCACCCTTTCCTTGTTATGACTGTGGGTCACTATGATGTTGGCTTGTCTGTCTGGCATTTTTGGCTCTATGGTGACGAGAGGGGTTGTGTTGAACGTCCAGACGATAGTGTCTATCTGAATTCCTGGGAGCTTCAGAGGGAAAGTCACAGACCCACCAAGGTTACCAACCAGCTCCTTCGGGGCTCCAGAGGTTGCTGGCCCTGCAGAGACAGAGAACCGTAAAATAAACCCATGTCCCTGCCCTTGTCACCAATTATTCGCCTGCTTTGGGTCCTGGGAAGGTCCTGAGAAACCCTGTGGAGCCAACCCAACCAACCTCTGGGAAACTCTTTGAAACCTCACTCACACGAAGGCACTGAGGTCAGAGCGCCTTGCCTGAAAGCAGTGACTGCAGGCGAACCCATCCCTTCCCAGAGACCTCAGTCTGGAAAGACCACACTCTGAGGTAGGTCATAAGGCCCAGCTCCATCCTTGACAAGTTCCCGTTAGGGGACAAGTGGGGAGCTTACTGTCCCCGTCCCCCAGACTCCCTTGGGAGAACTGATTTGGATGCAGAAGCACAGACCAGACACTGGGGAGGGAGCTCTAAGTTCCTAATGATAACAATATCTGGGAAACTTGGTCTTCTGTTTTAGGGTAGATTAAGGTGCATTCAAGATCATCCCTGAGTGAGGTTCTCATTGACCTGAATTTCAGTGTCCTTCGTTGAGTGGAAAGGCAAGGGGTGAGTTACTGGATGCTCTGCAGTATGTCCAGGGGCACCCGTGATCCTTACGTCCAACAATTAGGACTGGTAGTGAGGCTTATTTAACTCTTAAAACAATGCTTAGAGGAAGGATTCATATATATATATATATATATATATATATATATGGAACTTGAGCCACAATGAGGTTAAATGACTTGTTGAAATTACAGTCTGTAAGAGGGAAAGCCCACATCAGTACCCACAGGGTCGAGGTCTTATAGGTCACTGTTTACAGATGAGAGAACTAAATGCCAGAGGCTGAGAGAACTTACTCAAGGATCACGAATAGTGGTGAACCAAAACCAGAACCCAAAGCTTCTTAAAGGTGTTCTCCGTAAAAGCACAAAACCCAGTTTTCTTCCCTTCTGCCTCTTACCGTAATGCATCACGCTGAAATTTCTAAGAGAATTTTTATTAGTTCCATCATGGAAAGCACAAAAAGGAAAAAAAAAAAAAAACCGAAGAAAACCTTTTTAAGTCATCTCTCTGCCCAGTGTGGGGCTGGAACTCATAACCCCGAGATCAAGGGTTGCATGCTCTACCTACTGAGCCAGCCAGATGCCCCAAGAAAATCTCTTTCAAATCCAACAGAGCAGCCAAACTATAGGTTCCTGACCATTGTATTATAATGAGGTAACTGCTGGTCCCCATTATGACTTTTGTAGGCTGCTTGCACTTCTGCCGTAGTTGGTCCTTCGACCATAAAAATTATATTTTATGACCGCATTGGCATAACGATGAATTGTAATGCCAGCTGGATTCATTATTATATATTAATTGTTATCATTATACTTGCTTTTCTTCTGATTCTGAAATTAAAACTATCGTAGGTCCCGGGCACTGTGCCTCAGTGGCTCTGTATGATTGACCAAGCATCCGGGTTCTATTTCTATATGTTGCCATATTTTTTAAATCAAAGTAGAGTTTCATATTAGTTTTAGGTGTGCAACACAGTAAGCCAACAATTCTATACGTGACGCAGCGTTCCCTATGATAAGCATAGTCACCACCTGCCACCAGACTAAGTTATTACAATATTATTGACTCTAATCCCTGTCCTGTACTTTTCCTCCCTGTGACTTATTTATCTTATAGTTCAAAGTTTGTACCTCTTAATCTTCTTCACCTATTTCACTCCACCCCTCAACCTCTCTGGCAACCACCAGTTTGTTTTCTGTATTTATGAGTCTGTTTCAATTGTTTTGGTTTTTGGTTCCACATATCAGTGAAATCATATGACGTTTGTCTGTCTCTGTCTGACCTCTATCACTTAGCATAACCCCCCTGGGTCCATCCATGTGATTGCAAATGGCAAGATCTCATTCCTTTTCATGGCTTAGTAATATTCCATCATGTATATACATCACATCCTCTTTATCCATTCGTCTATTCATAGTCACTTGGGTTTGCTGCCACATCTTGGCTATTATAAATAATGCTGCAATAAACAAAGGGGGGGGGGTGTATGTATCTTTGCGAATTCGTGTCTTCATTTTCTTTGGCTAAATACCCAGTGGTGGAATTACTGGGTCATATGATATTTCTGTTTTTAATTTTTTGAGAAAACGCCATACTGTTTTCCACAGTGGGTGCACCATCGACATTCCCACCAACAATGTGCTAGGATCGCCTTTTCTCCACATCCTCACCAACACTTGTTATTTCTTGTCTTTTGGATCCTAGCCATTCTGATAGGTGGGAGGTGATACCTCAGGGCGGTAGATTTGCACTTCCCTGATAATTAGTGATGTTGAGCATCTTTTCATGTGTTGGTTGGTCATCCCTACGTCTTCTTTGGAAAAATGCCTCTTCAGGTTCTCTGCTCATTTTTCATTGGATTATTATTATTGTTATTTTAGCATTGAGTGTTACCATAATATCTTCTACCCCTGTGGCACCGCTGTAACTTATCCCTCTTCTAGTAAAATACAAATTCCTGTACTGGCCTCTCCAGATATCGAAAATGGCTGCACTATTTTTTCCATAGTCTCTGTTACAACCCAACTACTCTGACAGAGTTCCCAATATAGTTGCTATGTATTAAGGTTGAATCCGTGCCCAACCCTTGTTGTAAAGATTATGCCTAATACGTAAAACGATTCTGAAAACTTGGAATTTTGATCCCTTTGCACAGGGATCAGCAACCTATAATCCATGGGCCAAATGTGGCCCGCTGCCTGTTTTGGTAAAGAAAGTTCAAATTGAACACAGCCATGTTCTTGTGCTTACATAGTGTCTCTTGCTGCTTTTCCATTACCAAGGCTGACTTGAGAAGTTACAATAGAGATTATATCCTCTGCAAAGGCTAAAATATTGACTATCTGACGCTTTACAGCAAAGGTTGTCAGCTCATGATTGGATGAGAAAACCGAGATTCAAAAAAAAAACCTAAGTAACTTGTCCAAAGGCACAAAGCTAGTAGGTGATGATTTGTTGAGGATTTAACCCAATGTCCCCCCATTGGTTTAGTCTGAAGGCCCTGGGGCATTTGTGCCAGCTCTAGCCCTCTCCCCTTCATCAGCTCCCAGGAGGGCTCAGATGTCAACCCTGAAGACTTTGGGCCTCACAGATCCTGGTTTCCCCTTCATGTCCTTCGGTGAACTTCCCTCAAGCCCGAGCTGAGCTGCCGGTGCCCCAGAGTAAGGGAATCTGATGCCACTAAATGTTCACCTAGTCCCCCTAGTCCCTCGATCACAGTTTTGGGATCTTGACCAACCTTTTTTTTTTGGGGGGGGGGTAAATTTATGGCTTCTTCCCCTGGGTAAATGCCTTTTGGGGGGCTGATTCCTGTTCGAAACATTTCTGGCCCCTTGTCCCCATAATTTATCAGTCAGTGCATATATATTTTAGATCCATCAAGCCTTTATTAAATCATTATGTTAAATAATCTGATTTTTCAAAAAGCTTCTCCCCTGCATCTCTAATACTGAAGTAGGATGGTTTCCAGTGGCTTAACCATCTCAACGGGTGTCTAAACAGTCCCAGTACATGCAACAGACAAAGTCCATTTCGTTTTCAATTTTTGACTGATCAACTAATGTTTGTGTCCTTTTACTTCAACAATAAGGTGAATATTCTGCAGCCAAATGAAGGTCGGGTATCCCCTGGCCCTAAATAGGTGCAGTCCTGGATTTAGGGCACCTTTGACTAATATCATTTTCGCGTGAGGTCTGGGGGGAGATGCGTAAGCTGGGGAGGTGGCAAAATGCAAGGATGTGGCTTTAGTGGCTGTGTGCACCCATTTAGGCCATGCACGATTATTCTTCTCACTTGTTCACACATGTGGTTCTATTTTTTTCAGGCTGAATGTCAAGAGATGCAAATTTCGTGTGGCAATATACATAAAAAAATTCATTGCTCCTTGTCAGTATGAAATTGGAAGACCTCATGGTGCAAATTGCCCACAGGAGCCTAGAGGGAGTCTATCGTTCTACCTTAATTGTATCTTCAGGATGAAAAGACAGGTCATGAAAGAAGAAAGTGGTTCCATGCCATTCCCCAAATGTGAGTTGAGAGGCTAGGGGGCCGGGTGGGTGCGTCCTAACCAGTTTTATTTCCTCCTCTGTGGAAAGACCTTCCCAGAGTTTCACAACTCGGTTTTTCAGAGTTGGTGGGGGGGAAAAGGGATCCAGAAACAAGAGACTTCTCTTCTCAGTATGCCAAGACTGAACCGGAGCTTCGCGTTCTGTGGTTGGCTTTTCCACCTGCCCTGATCCTATCGAATTTTACCATGCCTAGGTAGGTCATGGTTTCCTCTTTCAGTCACTCCTTCCCCTAGCAAGGATTTATTTTGTTCCACATTTGTGCCAGGAGTTCCATATTTGTGTCTAGGAGCTGAGGATATAACTAGGGAGCAACTCCTCCTCATGGGGTCAGGAGATAGTCGTTAATTAACTACCTGTATGGGTTATAAAACGGGATGTAGCAGGCACTTGGGGAACCTACAGTAGGGAAAGTGAACTCCAGAGATTGAGTGGATACGAACACCCACCAAAAAGGCCCAGGAGGATTGGGCCTCAAGAGACTCATCTACCCTCCCACCTGGAGGACCGGCGCAGTGACTGTCCTAACTCGCCTCCTCCGCATCCACTTTACCCTTTCCTCATTTTGCAGCAGCTGCATGGGTTGGGTAAGACTGACAGGCGCCTAGCTCAAGGGGTAGCCTTCCTCTGGCATGGTAATGAGCTCAACAGTATCACGTGACCTGGGCTGACTCCTCAAAAAGGTCCAGGGCTTTTGCTCAAGGGCAGGATGACCCTATGATGCCGTGAGAAGACATGACGTCACTGACTACCGCCGGACAAGCAGCCAGCCTCCCTCACCCGACTCCCAGTTTACTTTGTACCCCACATTTTTTTTGTGCTTTATCCGTCTCTCTGCCCGTCCAAGTATTATTCAAGACCCATAAAGCCCTTCCCCGAGCAAGCCTCCACTTTTTTCTCACGTCCACCCCCTGAAATTTACCACACTTGATTTTCTACTTTAAAGTCCCCAGAAGGAGTTATTCCCCTGGGTGGTGGGTGAACGTACCATTTGTTGGCCAATAACTGGTCACCTGGTGGTGAGGTCCCGGGTCACACCCAGGGAGGGATGGGGATGGCCAGGCCGTATGGAACAGTGTGAAAGGGGTAGTGCTCTGGCCTAACGGGGAGCCAGGAGACCCGGGTTCATTCTGGTTCCTCTGTGATAAGCAACAAACACTCGGTATCACTCTTTAGCTCCTAAACTGGTTTAATGGGCATTAGGCTTTTTTATTTCTGAAAGTAACTCCATGAGATAGAGGTTACTAAAACTTCACCTTACTGATGAGGACACTGGGGCTCCAAGATGCTGAGTGATTTCCCCACGGCCCCGATCCGAGAAGTGGTGGATGTGGGACGAGAAGCTAGCGGGTCCTTCTGTCTCAGAGGCCTAAGCTCTTCACACGGCTGCCTTGCCACTGAGCACTTTGAGTTTCAGTGTTTTCAACTCTCATGGAGAAAAATAACCTTTATTTGCCAGAATTTGGGCTGGATGAAGGGGCGACATGGATTTGAAAGCATTTTGAGAAGTTCAGAGCCATCTGCCAACGGGGGGTGGGGAGGGAAGCCGTGTCTAGGAGACAGGCCTTGAGAACGCTTCTCATTTTTACTTCTCATTTCCCTAAGGATGGCTAGAAGCGAGAAACAGATTTCCCCAAACTTCTTTGGTTGGCTTCTCAGCAGGATGAACTTCTCAGAAGATGGTCTGGAGCCTAATGCTTTTGACCATTCACCGGCTAATTCACGGCAGAATGGTTATGCCCAATCACCCCGCATGGTAAGAACTCCCGCAGCAAACGTCCCCTGCCAACCTGCCTTTGGAGGTGGGGTGGGGGGGGGGGGAGCTGGAGCAGGAGGCCCTCTGCCTTCTGTCCCGGCCAAGATTCAGATGTTTTGACAGCAGGAGCATCAGCCCTAAGACACTGTTCACAACAGGAAGGGACAACAGCTCCTCCCCTTTGTCACGTACCTTTCCTCTGGGTTATCACTTCCTCCACCATAACCTGTTTCCCCCCACAAGACTTAAGAGATGAGTGGAGAAGGGGGGAGCTGGGTGGCTCAGTTGGTTAACGGTCCATTAGCGGTCCATTAGAATGTACCAGCATCTCATGGCATCCTCTTCATGGAAGCCAGAGCATCTCAGAGCCGGGAGAGACCTTAGCGACTATGAAGTCCTATCCCACCTCACAGATGAGGAGACTGATGCTCCCTCCAAGGGTCACGGTGACGTGTGCTCAATCAGTGGAGCCAGGACTCCCAAGGCAGGGCTTCCCAAGCTATGCCCCCGCCACCCCTGAGGCCGGTGGCAGCGCCTCAGGGTGTTTCTGGAGAGCTGAGAGAAGGGCCAGGGGGTGAGAGATGGGGAGGGGCGATGGGAAGGAGGCTGGGGAACTCTTCTTGCGACAGGGAGGCTTCCACGCCGTGCAGGAATTTACATGTTTGATTCTGCATAAGGTTGTGTTTCATAAAAGCAGACTGTTGCTTAAGAAAGAAAAACACCAATTTTGGAAACTACTGTTCTTTACCCAACTTCCCCTTACCTCATGTACCACAGAAAGAGGATTTTAAATCAGCACCATGTCTTAGGTACGTGAGACAGAGGTTGCCCCTCGGTCATCTACACCCCCACTCCCTCTTGGCTCTTCTGGTCTTTTTCAACATCTCCTCAATACCTGCTCACCCACGTTTTCTGTTTTCCTTTCTTTTTTTTTTTTTTTTTTTTTTTTTTTTTTTTGGAGAGGGGTGGTGGAGGGGCAGAGGGAGAGAGAGAGAATCTTAAGCGGGCTCCACGCCCAGCGCGGAGCCTGACGTGGGGCTTGATCTCATGACGGTGAGACCCTGACCTGAGCTGAAATCAAGAGTCGGATGCTTACCTGACTGAACCACCGAGGGTTGTTTTCCTTCTTTAAATTGTCTCCTCGGGGCGCCTGGGTGGCTCACTCGGTTAAGCGTCTGACTTCGGCTCAGGTCACGATCTCGCTCGCGGTTTGCGGGTTCGAGCCCCGCGTCGGGCTCTGTGCCAACAGCTCGGAGCCCGGAGCCCGCTTCGGATTCTGGGTCTCCCTCGCTCTCTGCCCCTCCCCCGCTCACGCCCTGTCTCTCTCTCTCACTCTCTTTCTCAAAAATAGAGAAACATCAAAAAACTTTTGAAAACATTGTCTCCTCAGCCCCGCTGTATCACTTAGTCCTCCCAAAATCTGTGAGGGAGAAGCGGACCATTGAGCCCATTTTCCAGATGAGAATCCTGAGTCCGCAAGAGCTGTTTCTTGGCCCCTCTGAACGTGGCCAGGGTGGTTCCTGTTGGTACATCCACATCCTGAACCTGGAGTGACCTGCTCTCTTCTTGGGCATCTTCAGTCCCTACCTTGGCCTCGGGTAGCTGGAGAGGTAAGGAATCTCAACAGCTCTCCTGGGGAAGATTCAGCTCAAATCCGCAATTACTGAGGGCTTCTCCGGGGTCCAGCGCATTGTCAGGCAACTGGGTGTGATGAAAAGAACACTAACTAGCTTTGGAAACCCAGTCCCTGCCCTACTTTTTAACGGCTGTACCACCTCGCCCAAGATACCTGACCTCTCCAGCCTGAGTTTGCCCATCTAAGAACGGAGGGTGATGACGTCTATCTCACAGGCTCACGAGGACACGGTGTGACAAACGCCTTGGACGTGCAGCAGGAGCGTAATACATGCGATTAGTACTGTACTTGTTTGGTACCTGGTATCTCATTTAAAACATCACAATAATTCTGCAAGTTAGGCTATGCGCTCGCGTACAGAGGCCGAGGACCTTACTCACGACAATACGACGAGGTCAAACCCGGGGGTCCTTGTCCAGGGCTGGCACTGCTTCCTCTGCCCTGCCCACTAGAGGCCCTAGGACAATCGTGGACTCCCTTCAACCACGGGGGGTGTAGCACCCAGTGCTGCCCACAGCTCGCGTTCCAGGTAAGCACCTGGGGGTTTGAAAAGCCCTGCTGTTTCCTCCCCCACTTCACATTTTTCAAGTTCCACTTCTGATTACTGTTTCTATTCAGGGAGCCGTTTGTAAAGCGAAAGCCCACGGTAGGACCACCTGCTTCGAGCCAGGAGCTTCCTAAAAGCATGCAAAATTCTAATGAACTCGGGGAAGGCGAGGGTCTGCTGATGCTGAACGTTCAGTGAGGCCGGGAAGGATTGGGAGCAGCGACCGACTGTGTGGTCTGGGGCAGGTCACCGCAGGAAGTCGTGGGGCGCCCACAAACGGACCACCTGTGCCAAGTCCCCAGAGGGAGACCTCATGGGGGTGCCCTGCAAGTTGGGTGACTGGAGAGATATTCCTAACTGATGGGGCTCCAGGTCCTTTCTGAGAGCTCTGAGGTTAGTAACATCTTCAGAGAGTAGAACTCTTGGGACCGGAGAAGCAACAGCCTCAGTCCTTCGTGT
Source organism: Panthera uncia (assembly GCF_023721935.1). Classification (NCBI taxonomy): domain Eukaryota; kingdom Metazoa; phylum Chordata; class Mammalia; order Carnivora; family Felidae; genus Panthera; species Panthera uncia. The sequence continues at coordinate 62,637,822 of NC_064813.1, forward strand.
TAGTAAACATAAAGTGCCTACAGGAGGAGCCGCTCTTCTGAGTGGACACCGGTTGAATTGGCCTGGTTAAGAGAGAAAATTCAAATCTTTCCTGCCACTAACCTCCCTGTTATGCACAGTCACTGAAAATATCTTTCTAAGTATATTTAAAACCTATTTTTAAATATGTACTTCTAAATATTGAAAAAATATATACTTATAAATAAGGAAACATTCACCAGTACGCTCTCATTTTGATTTTAAAGTTGCCCTCCAAGGGAAGGAAGGCTGAGGCTCGGGGAAGATAACATCTTTTATTTAATTCATGGCAGAACACAGGTCTTTCTGATTTCCAGCACCCTTCCTTCAGCCCTTCCTTCCCTGGGACAGTCAGAAGGGGCGACGGTCCCCAGAGCCATTCTTTCTCCTCTCGTTTCTTCGTGTCCTCTGATTTAGAGGTCACGAGATGCAGAAAATAATATGAGATGAGGGAGCAGAACTTCCTGAGTTGGCCAGAGTCCCAGAGTGGACTCCAAAGCCTAGAGGTGTACAGGATGGGGAAGGCAGTCAGGAGAACAGGACGGTCTGGACTCACCCGGATGCTGGCAGAGAAGGACAAGGATGAAGCATGCTGGGAAAGCAAGCATGTTGTTGTCTGGATGTCAGTCACTCAAATGATTCCGCCTCCTTTGCACAGTGCACACACCTCTCCTTTAGCTGACGTTTTTATAGGAGGGACCGTGAAAGTGACATGTGACCATGAGCTGTCTCTAGTTGTTTTTTTTTTTTTTTCATGCTTGTTTCACTTTAGTTGTAGGTGGTCAATGAAAGGTGTCAGGAGTGAACTGAGTCCCAAAGGTGATGCAGACCCCATTTTACAGAGAAGAAACTAGGCTCACAGAGGCTAGGAATTGATTAAGGCCACATAGCCAGTCTTTTCTGCTATATTACATCATCTCTCAGATATTCAGAACAGAGGAAATGGAAGCAAAGAGAAGGTCAGAAGGAGGAACAAAGGGTGGCACAGGGAATAATAACAATATTTATTGGGCTTTGCTAAATCCCAGGAGCATATGCATTTTTTTTTTAATTCCTGTGAGATACCACCATAATTCTTATTTTCTAGACGAGAAAGTGAAGGCTTGGACAATATTACAGCAAAATTAAAAAGTTATTTTAATTAAAAGAAACCATTATGAGAGGCAAAAAGGCAAGCCATATAGTCTGAAAAGGTATTTTTAATACTTTAATTCCACAAGAGTCTTATATCCATAATCCATAAAGAAGTCTTACATATCAATAAGAATTAGGCAGACGACCCAATGCATAAGCGACTGAAATAGATACTTCATTAAAAATTTTTTTTTAAGTTTGTTCATTTATTTTGAGAGGGAGAGAGAGAGAGAGAGAGAGAGAGAGAGTGGGGGAAGGGCAGAGAAAGAGGGAGACAAAGAATCCCAAGCAGGCTCCTCACTGCCAGGGCAGAGCCCAACATGGGGCTCGATCCCACAAACCGTGAGCTCATGACCTGGGCTAAAACCAAGAGCTGGATGCATGACAATCATAAATGTGTCTCAGTAGTAATCACAGATCTTCAAAAAGCAGAAAAAAAAAGTTTCTCTTGGATAGAAGCCCAGGAGTATGATTGCTGAGTCAGATGGTAAATGTCTGTTTAATTTCTTAAGAAACTGACCGACCATTTTCTAGAGTTGTAACATTTTACATTCCCACTGGTGCTTTGGGACAGCTTTGAGTCTTCTCTATCTTCATCAGCATTTGCTATTGTTACTATATTTTATTTTAGCTGTTTTAAGAGATGTGCAGTAGTATCTTATTGGGGTTTTAATATTTAGTATTTAAATCTCGGATCCATCTTGAGTTGATTTTTGTATAAGGTGTGAAGTTTAGACTGAGGTGTATTTTCTCTGCCTGAAGATGTTCAATTATTCCAGCACCATTTGTCGAAAAGATAATCCTTTCTATATTTAAATGATTTTGCAATTTATGGAAAAATCACGTGGCCATACTTGCATGGGTGTATTTTGGGTTATCTATTCTGTTCCATTTATTTACATAATATGATCATTGTTTTCCTAGAGCCCAAGTCTACTATTTTATTATTTCTTTGCTTCTTCTTCTTTGTTGCCATTGCCGTTCTTCTGTTTTACTTTCTTAGTCATTCTGTGGGTCACTTGAAATATTTTTTAAATTTCAGTTCATTTTTTTTTTTTTTTTTTAGTATTTATTTATTTCTGAAAGAGAAAGAGCATGAGCAGGGGAGGGGCAGAGAGAGAGGGAGACAGAGGATCTGAAGCGGGCTCCGTGCTGTCAGTGCATAGACCAATGTGGGGCTCGAACTCACGAACCGTGAGGTCATAACCTGAGCAAAAGTCAGACCCTTAACCAACTGAGTCACCCAGGTGCCCCTTGAATATTTTTTATAGTTTCATTTTGATTTATCTACAGTATATATATTTTTTAATGTTTTATTTATTCTTGAGAGAAAGAGAGAGCACGAGTGAGGAAGGGGCACAGCGAGAGAGGGACACAGAATCGGAAGCAGGCTTCCGGCTCTGAGCTGTCAGCACAGAGCCTGACGTGCGGCTCAAGTCCACGAGCTGTGAGATCATGACCTGAGCTGAAGTCGGACGCTCGACCGACTGAGCCACCCAGGCGCCCCATATCTACAGTGTATCTTGAACAGATTTCTAAATGGCTGCTTTATGCATTTTATTATACATACATAAGTTATGGTCTACTGGTATTGACATTTTACCAGTTCAACTAAAGTGTAAAACCTTACTTGTATTAGATTCTTTTACTGTCCTTTCCTAATAACTTATCTTAAATATATCCTTTATATACATTGAGGACCATGTAAGGTAATGTTATAGTTTTTGCTTCAATTATCAAATATAATTTAGAAAACTCAAGAGGAGAAGGATAGTCTATTATATTTATCCATATATTTAAAAAATGTTTGTTTATTTATTTATTTTGAGGGGGGAGGGACAGAGAGAGAGAGAGAGAGGGAGAGAGAGAATCCCAAGCAGGCTCTACCCTACGTGGGCCTCAAAACCCACAAACCGTGAGATCATGACCTGAACTGAAATCAGGAGTTGGACGCCTAACTGACTGAGCCACCCAGGTGCCACCTCTCCAGCTTTTAGAATTATCTTGTGGTTGTGTTTTATATATAATGTCCAGTATTTTTATCTGTACTTAGTGGGGAAAATAAAGAGAAATGTGTCTACCTCATCTTTTCTGGAACGAGGAACACGATCATGTGTTTTTATATCCTTTCTCTCTTCTGACTCCAATGAAATCATGGTGAAATCTTGTAAAAGGACTTTGTTAATTTGTGAAATGAATTCAACGTGGATAACTTTTCTTTTCTTTTTAAAAAAAATTTTTTTTAACGTTTATTGATTTTTGAGACAGAGAGAGACAGAGCATGAACGGGGGAGGGGCAGAGAGAGAGGGAGACACAGAATCGGAAGCAGGCTCCAGGCTCCGAGCCATCAGCCCAGAGCCAGATGCGGGCCTCGAACTCACAGACCGAGAGATCGTGACCTGAGTCGAAGTCGGACGCTTAACCGACTGAGCCACCCAGGCGCCCCATGGATAACTTTTCTTATCTGACTTGAAAAACACGGTAATGATAGAAGAAACATTTTCAAATCTTTTAAAGTCTATAGCCTTGTTGAAAACTAAGATAAACATACATCTAAAAGGAACCTTGATACCAAATTTATGAAAAGACAGGATAAGAAAATTATAGACCTGTGTCCCTTTTAACATAGTTGCAAAGATCCTAAATGAAACATTAACGAATCAAATCTAGTGGCGTGTCGAAAATATGTCATGATTAAATATCACTTATTCCAGGAATGTGAGAATAGGCCAATACTATTCGTTAATGAACTAGTGTCTTAGCCTGAGCAATGAGACAAGAAAAATAAATAAGCTGTATGTGGTTTAAAACAAGAGAGAAAAATTACCACTATTTTCTGATCACATCACTGCTGATATAGGGAATCCAAAAGAATCTGCAGACGAACTAGGAGAACTGATAAGAGAGTAAACAACGACTCCAGCAGACAGGCATAATTTTACACAGGTAATTTTTCTCACTTGGCTTACAGGTTGACACCTGTTTACTTATCTTGATCTAGTTTGATGAAGAGATAGAAGGGTATTTCACCCAATGTTACACAGAATTTTATTAACAGAGTCAGAATACAACACAAATATTTTGGCTTCAAGCCAGTGAGTTTTCCATTATGAGGTATCACCCATTTGTAAACATACTTCCACAAATGTGGAAATGGCAGAGACAGCAGCTTTGAAATACTGCGATTTCGAATGCTGACATTCTTGGCAAAAAAAAATGAGGTTGGAGAGGAGGTGTTTCACTGAAATCCGTCCAGCCATGGTTTTGAAGCAGATGCCTCATTCTCATTTAATTTCACTTTAGTGATTCCCACCATGGCTTTCCTTGTCCTAGAGCTGACCAAGCCAAAGTTTATGGGAAGGTAGGAAAAGAAACTATTTTGATATGAGAAGCAGCAGAATTGGACAGAATGACATCAGTGAAAAATCCTGGGGCACCCCATCAAGCCACATGTGGAGAGAGAAACTAAAACAATCTTTGGGCTGTGCTGAAACAGAAAAAAACTGCTTTTGTAACATAACACGTATTAGCAGCATGTGTCATTTAATCATTTTCTCTTTTTAAATTGGCCCATGAGACCCCATTCTTTCTTGGTTGTCTCCTACCCAAGCCTTCTCATTTTCCTTTGTTTAATGATGCAAATTTTCCCCGTCTATGAATATTGAAAAGTCTCTGGCTTTAGTCCTTAGACTCACTCATTTCTTTACCCCAATTCCTTAGTCAAGTTCACTCAGTCTCTTGGTTTGAAATACCCAATTTTGTTTTCAGCTCTGACCTCTTTCCTGAATTCCAGGCTTGTGGATCTCCATTTGAATGTACGAGGCATCCCAACCTCCCCCTGTACCAAATCAAACTCTTGCTTCCCTCCCTTTTTCCTCCTCCTCCACTTGTTTTCTTCATTTCAGTAAATTATAGCTCTAGTCATTAAGGTTTTCATGCCAGAAAATTACAATTATCCTCGACTCCACTTTCTCATATCTCATATCCATTCATCAGCAAATTCTATTGTCGTTACTTTGGAATATGCTCAGAAACAGACTGCTTCTTATCAGTCTTACCAACCATCACCACCGCCGTCTCTTGCTTACATTATTGCAAAGGCTATTTAACTAATATCCTTGCTTCTACCTTGGTCTCCTGGAACTTATTCTTCACAGGTCACTAGAATGATCATTTTTTTTTTTTTTCTTTTTGAGAGAGAGAGAGAGAGAGAGAGAGAGACCTCGTGAGCATGTGCATGAGTGTGGGAGGGGCAGGGGGTAGTGTGAGAGAGAGAGAGAGAGAGAGAGAGAGACAGAAAGAGAGAGAATCTTAACCAGGCTCCATGCCCAACTCAGAACCCAACTCAGGGCTTGATCTCATGACTTGATTTCACGACTATGAGATCATGACCTGAGCTGAAATCAAGCTTAACTGACTGAGCCGCCCAGGTGCCCCTAGAGTGATACGTTTAACACGTACACTGAATCATGCTATCTTCCTGCTTACCAGATCACTTAGGGTAAAATGCAAAGTACTTTTCAAGGCTTCTGACCCTACATGATGGCTCTTAGTCACCTTTCTGATGTCATCTCCTAATTCTTTCCCCCAGCCTGTTCCATGCCCTTCACGCTAACCACCTCACTGTTCCTGAATGCCCCAGGCACACCCCAAGGCTTTTGCACTAGAGGAAAGCTCTTCCCTCAGATATCCACGTGGCTTTCCCTTCCTTCAGTTTTACTCAGTATTACTTATTAGAGGGGGTTTCCTTGTCCCCTTGATAAACTATCACTCCCTGATCTTTTACTTTCTTTTTTTAAATTAGAAACAGTTTTTCTTCTTAAATGTGTATTTATTTTGAGAAAGAGGGAGGGAGGGAGGGACGGACAGAGAGGGAGAGAGAGAATCCCAAGGAGGCTCCACACTGTCAGCACAGAGTCCAGCTTGGGGCTCGAGCTCACGAACCGTGAGATCATGACCTGAGCCAAAATCAAGAGTCTGACGCTTAACTGCATGAACCACCCAGGGATGAGATTTTTCAGGGACTCAGAACTCTATCGTGGCAGAGTGCAAGGTGGGGGAAGCCTCTAGGGGATGAGAGAAAATAATGCTTGTATCTTTCCAGGGGGAAATCTGTGTCGTCTCAAAGCGAGAAATGGTTGTTGCCTTAAACCCTGACAGTACTGTTACAGCTCATGTCGTTTTAGAAACGTCTCTTTCAAGATTATTTCTTTTTCAAAACACCGGTGATTAGACTATGTTTATGCAAAGTGACCATGCAGCAAACACTGCGGAACTTTTCCTATGATGTGATTTGGCACCCAATTATCATTTAATGGTTTTCTGTGTGAAATTACTCGGCGTGGCATTAAAACGTGGAACAGAGACCTCCAGCTTCCGAGCTAAAAACTACACGGGAGCATTTTGAGAGCTTTCTCACTGATACACTTTCACCACAATTTCACAGGATTTTTGGACATCTTCAATAGCATGCGTTTTCCAACTCACTGTAAAATAGTGAAATTAGTGTTCAAAAGCCCCCGGGAATGCACGTATTTAATAGCCTGATACTCGGAGACTTCACAGAAACCGGCTGCGGTCTAATGAGAATACATTACTTTCTCACTGGCCCGCGGCTTCCCTGCAACCCAGCCGTAGCGTCTATACCCCTGGTGGCAGAGCCACGCTGAAATTGCCAAGCCCAGTGCTGGAAGCTGGGAGCATATTCCTTTCTTCTCTGGGCCCCGACTCCCTTCCTGACGGCTCACAAGTCTGGACTCCGGTAATTGCCGCGTCCGGTGGTATCAGCGAAGTTTCAAACTGTGACTACGCTTTCCTGAAACTGTCTCCAGTTTCCAAGAGTCACCTCAAGCGGCCAAAGGTGAGAGAGAATCATTACCAGATCTCACGTGTCTTTCGTGCATGCTGGTTTCTATGCCGCTTAACCTGTATCAGTTTCACCGATCGCGCGGCATGTCCCTTGGGGAAGGAGGTTCTAGAAAGGAAGGCTTTTGTGTGTGTGTGTGCGTGCGTGCGCGTGTGTGCCCAGATGTGAGCAGATTCCCACACGCTGACATCGAACACCCAATGATCTACCTCAATTACCAGGTATGGCAGGGGACCCTCTCGAAGCCCACACCCCTGGTTGGTGCTCCTCATCTGTCCTTGACGCAACTTCTATCACCCGCTGGGTCAAGGGTTGGAAATACCGTCGAGAGAAATGGGTCTGCCGTCACAGAAACCGAGCTCTGTTGGGGGAAATACACACACAAGACAATAACTACCATGCCGAGGGCAAGGACTGCGATGGGTCAAGTCCAAGCGCAGGGTAGTCCTAATGCGGGGTCTGGCAGCATGTGTCACCTTGCTCCTATGATTCATTGTTTCTTCAACCGTGGAAGTAAAATAATACTGCCTCCTCATACCTACCTCATGGGTTGTGGTGGGGGCAGAACTGCAGTGGGCGTGAAAGAACTTTGTAACTCTAAAGGGCGATAACACGGTGACTACAAGGCTTGCGGGGTGGCAGTGGGAGGGCATGGCCTCATGACAGCTGTCCTACACAGGGATCCTAAAGGTTTCACGGCGTGTGGAATTATCCAGATATCTAGAGCTCAGACGGGTCCCCGGGCAGTTCAGAACTTCCGAAACGTGAAAAGCAGAACCTGAGAAAGGAGAGCAGAGGAGCTGTGCTAACCCCGGTCTGGTGCCTGAGCGGTGGAAACTCACTCAGTCCCCAAAGACTGGAAAGTAGTCTCTTTAGGCAGGGGCCGGTCCCGCCACCCCTCCCCCCCCCGCCCCCCCCGCTGGTCTTCACTCTGGTGTCTCAGAACGCGGGTCTTCTCTGGGTCTAACCTCTATTTCCCCTGCTTTCATGTACCATCTTTCCTGTTTGGTTGGAGGAGAAAACCATTACAACCTTTCTCTGACATTTCTCCATTCAACCCCTTTGAGAGGATGGGACATGGGGGAGGAGGCGAGGTAAGAAATGTCCAATACGCTTGCTGTCCATCCGTGTGCCCACAGATGGTCCATATTCCTTGTCATTCACACCAGAGCTGTCCCGCTTGCCTGGCTCAGCATGACTGATGTCTCTCCCTCTCTCGCGCTGGCAGTGTTGCCCAGAGAGTGGCTAAGCAGACAGATGTTCCAGCCACGTGGCCCACACTTGAGTCCTAGTTCTGTCCCTCCCTCCTTGTTTGGCCTTGAGCAAGGTGACTGATGTTCTATGCCTCAGTTTCCTCGCCTGGGAAATGGGGATAACCGTAGTCCTTAGTCCACAAGATTGTGAGTATTAAATGAGATCATCTATATTGACACGGCATAAAGACTACCTCATAGTGAGTCCTCAATAAACATTAGCTATCTTTTTAATCGGCTCATTTAAAATAGCTTCTAATCACTTATAGAGAGCCAGGCACAATTAGATGAAGTCCGAGTTCCAGACTTCATGAGAGGAATCCTGACGAACCGCACGCCTGGATTGTCTCTCCAGGTGCCTTCTGCCTTCAGTGTCGGTGTTCCAACCCCCCCCCCCCCCCAACTACAGAGAAGGCACCTCACCTGCCCCCTTCAGGCAAGCCACAGTCCCTCTAACTAAAACTCATCTCAGATTCCGTGACTCTTTGCTGCCCTCTGCTAACAGAGGTGTGCCAGGATTGGGGGGGGACAGATGGGGGAGGTTAGTGCGTGGCTGAGGGGTGTGTGGGGTGTCAAACGTGCAGATGTCTGCTATACCTCGTCCCTGTTTTCACAGGGCTTGGGCCACCAATTGCAAATTCTGACATTATATTTGTATCATGTAGATTTTCTACAAAGAAGAAAGAGAACTTGGCAGAAGGTCACCATTTGTCAGTTGCTTCGTAGCTGTGCAAAGTAAAACAGATTTACAAAGCACTCTGGGAGACGTGTTGTGGGACTGGGGGCCCTACAGGTTAGTGCAGGCTCCATAGGTTAAAAAGCCTCAGCCCCATGAGAATGCCCCCGACTTCAGACACCAAGTCTGAGTAGTAGGTCCCCAGGTGACCCACAACTTCTGTCCAGCGAGGCTAGAAATTGGAGGTTCTAATGACCCGTGTCCCTGGATTCGATTATTTGCTAGAACAACTCCCAGAACTCTGAGAAACACTTCTGTTGACTGGTTTATTATATACTAAAGGATATGATAAAGGATACAGACGAGCTGCAAGGTGAGGAGATATATTAGGCGAGATCTGGGAGGATCCTGACCCCACGGAGTTGGGGTGTGTCACCAACGTAGAAGCTCCTGGAATCTCACACTATTGGGATTTTTATGGAGGCTTCATCACGTAGGCATAATCAATTATTAACTCCATTTCCAGCCCCTCTCCCCTCTCTGGAGAATGCGGGATGGAGCTGAAAATTCCAAGCATCTCATCTTGGCTTGGTCTAGAACACAAAGCCCCAGAATTCGCAGTTTCCACAATCTAAAAAGAGAATCACAGCTTGAGTGATGTCTTTTTGATATTGGCCCTGGAAGGTCTAGAATGCCTCATTCAAGTGTCTAATACATTTGATTTGGGAGGACATCTTTGGGTTTAAGGGAGAAGAGAACATGACAAAATTAGTTTCCCTACATCACAATGTGTTTGTGCCAGGTGGCTGATGTGTGTCAATATTAGGGAATCTCTCTTCTTGGGAACCGAGAGCTGTTTCAACGAGGGAACTAGAGGGGAATGCTGTCCGCACCCCCTCCCCATTTCACTCTGCTTCTGAGACCTTCCGCCAGTGACATTTTCACCTCTGCCCCATCCCCAAAAAGTGAAGCATGTTAACAACCACAGCTTTCAAAGAACCTAAAACAGGGGCGCCTGGGCAGCTCAGACAGTTAAGCCTCAGAGTCTTGATTTCGGCTCAGGTCATGGTCCCACGGTTCCTGAGATTGAGCCCCGCGTTGGGCTCTGTGCTGACAGCCTGGAGCCTGCTTCGGATTCCCTCTCTCCTCTTTCTCTGCCCCTCCCCTGCTCGTACTCTGTTTCTCTCTCTCTCTCTTTCTCTCTCTCTCTCTCTTTCTCAGAAACACCTTTTCCCGTTGGGTGTCTCCTCTTCTTTCTTTGCAGGAGCCTTTCTGGCTTGGTTTCTGGCTTTGCAGGAAGGGTGTTAGCAGACACACTGTGGTCCTTCTCTGTGGTCTTTCCTGGTTCTCTCACCATGAACTTTGCTCTTGGGGGGTCAGAGCGGGGGTCAGAGGACATAAATGTGGGGTCGGGATGGGCGGTGGATGACAGGCTTTGGCCAGTCTGAAAACTGCTTTCCTTTCCCTTCACACTGTTCACCGTTGTTTAAAAAACCAATATTGTTGTGAAGTTTAGACTTTATGCACTTACCTCTTCGCGTTCTCATTTGTTTCTCTACTCAATGCAAACTGAGATTTTCTCCCAGGATTCATTTGAAATTGGTGATTTATTAAATCCGATGGAGGCCTTATTCCTTTTGAATACGAAGGAACAGATGAGAATAGGAATGGAGAATGAGAATGTTAATTGTAAAAAATCAAATCATAAAGGGTAAAAACTACTCAAGCTTCCCACCCTAGCGGGAGACAGACACTAGTTTTCAGTTTTATGTAAATTATTTCAAATCATTTTGTATTCCTGTGAGCTATATTATACACAACGCTCTCCACGTGAACAGATTGTGACAAAACAGGAGGGTATCATATGTATTTGCTTATAATTTTTTTCCTCAACAATATATCATAGACATTCCTTTTAGATGAAAACATTCTGTTCTGTCTCATTCTGTATCATGACTCCATATTGTCCCACGGATGTGTTTATGTTGGAATTTTTCATGCAGTCTCCTTTTGGTTGGTATTTGTAAGTTATTTCCAACTTCTTTTATTATAAATTCTTTTGTAATGAACATTGTTTTATGTTTCATTTATCCGCACGAACATCGTTTTATGTTTCATTTATCCTCGTGCAATTGTGCCATTATGTTTCTATATAGATTATTACAAGTAGAACAAAGTACGAAGGGTATTATATAGTGAAAAATTTGACAGGTAACACCAAATTTCCCTCCACAAAGCTTGCATAATTTATATTTCCATAAACAGTGTATGTGTCTGGTTTCCTCTAATTTTTTTCATCACTGGAATCGAACAATTTTTTTTCTAATTTGATAGTTAATATTATCATTATTTGTTTAATTTCCATTTCCCTGATTCCCAGGAGGAAATGCGCACTTTTCATGTGTATTGGGCATTGTCTTATTTTCATCCTGTAAATTATCTGTTGGTATACTTTGCAGTAGACACATCTCTGTAACCTTATTACATTTCATTTCTGCAGCATTTGATGTTGTGAATGTCTCAATTCTTCAAATTCTCTCGTTTCCTGTGAACTTCCTATGCTCTAGTATTCGTCCCAGTTTTCTTTTTTAAAAAATATTTATTTGGGGGGGGGCGGTTAGAGAGGCAGAGACAGAGGGAGACACAGAATCCGAGGCAGGCTCCAGGCTCTAAGCTGTCAGCACAGAGCCCGATGCGGGGCTCAAACTCATGAATGGTGGGATCATGACCTGAGCTGAAGTTGGATGCTTAACGGACTGAGCCCCCCAGGAGCCCCTTCTTCCCAGTTTTCTAGCGGATCTTTTTCAGTCTCCTTTGTCTTTGCCTTTTTCTTTACCATTCCTTAAATATAGCACCTGGTATTACCAGGGTGCTGTAGACTGAATGTTTGTGGTCCCTCCCCACCCAATTCATATGCTGAAACCTGATCCCTAAAGTGATGGTATTCGGATGTGGAGCTTTTGGGAGGTGATTAGGTCATGAATCCTCATGAATGGGATTAGTGGTTTTTTTTTTAAATATAATTTATTGAGAAATTGGCTAACATACAGTGTGTATGGTGTGCTCTTGGTTTTGGGGGTAGATTCCTGTGATTCATTGCTTATGTACAACACCCAGTGCTCATCCCAACAGGTGCCCTCCTCAATTCCCATCCCCCATTTCCCCTCCGTCCCATCCACCCTCAGTTTGTTCTCTGTATTTAAGAGTCTCTTATGGTTTGCCTCCCTCCCTCTCTGTTTGTAACTATTTTTTTCCCCTTCCCTTTTCCCTATGGTCTTCTGTTAAGTTTCTCAGGTTCCATATATGAGTGAAAACATATGATATCTGTCTTTCTCTGACTGACTTCTTTCACTTAGCATAACACTCTCCAGTTCCATCCATGTTGCTGCAAATGGCAGGACTTCATTCTTTCTCATTGCCAAGTAGTATTCCATTGTATATGTAAACCGCATGTTCTTTATCCATTCGTCAGTTGATGGACATTTGGGCTCTTTCCATAATTTGACTATTGTTGAAAGCGCTGCTATAAACATTGGGGTACAAGTGCCCCTATGCATCAGCACTCCTGTAGCCCTTGGGTAAATTCCTAGCAGGATAAATTCCTATTGCTTGGTCGAAGGGTAGTTCTATTTTGAATTTTTTGAGGAAACTCCACAGTTTTCCAGAGCGGCTGCACCAGTTTGCATTCCCACCAACAGTGCAAGAGGGTTCTCGTTTCTCCACATCCTTGTCAACATCTGTTGTCCTGAGTTGTTAATTTTAGTTACTGTGACCGGTTTGAGGTGGTACCTCGATGTAGTTTTGATTTGTATTTCCCTGATGATGAGTGATGTTGAGCATTTTTTCATGTGTCCGTTAGCCATCTGGATGTCTTCTTTGGAGAAGTGTCTATTCATGTCTTCTATTTATTCACTGGATTATTTGTTTTTTGGGTGTTGAGTTTGGTAAGTTCTTTATAGATTTTGCATACTAACCCTCTATCCGATATGCCATTTGCAAATATCTTTTCCCATTGCGTTGGTTGCCTTTTAGTTTTGTTGATTGTTTCCTTTGCAGTGCAGCAGCTTTTTATCTTGATGAGGTCCCAATAGTTTATTTTTGCTTTTAATTCCCTTGCATTTGGAGACATGTCGAGCAAGAAATGGCTGTGGCTGAGGTCAAAGAGGTTGTTGCCTGTTTTCTCCTCTAGGGTTTTGATGGTTTCCTATCTCGTATTTAGGTCTTTTGTCCATTTTGAGTTTATTTTTGTGTCTGGTGTAAGAAAGTGGTCTAGTTTCATTCTTCTGCACGTTGCTGTCCAGGTCTCCCAAAACCACTTGCTAAAGAGACTTATTTCCATTGGATACTCTTTCCTGCTTTGTCAACATGATACTCTACATGGAAAACCCAGAAGACTCCACCAAAAAGCTGCCGGAACTGATATATGAATTCAGCAAAGTCGCAGGATACAAAATCAATGTACAGAAATCAGTTGCATTTCTATACACCAATAATGAAGCAACAGAAAGAGAAATCAAGGAATCGATCCCGTTTATAATTACACCAAGAACCACAAAATACTTAGGAATAAACGTAACCAAAGATGTAAAAGATCTGTAGGCTGAAAACTATAGAAAACTTATGAAGGGAATTGAAGAAGACACAAAGAAATGGAAAAACATTCCACGCTCATGGACTAGAAGAATAAATATTGTTAAAATGTCAGTGCTACCGAAAGCAATCTACACGTTCAATGCAATCCCAATCAAAATTGCACTCGCATTCTTCTTAAAGCTAGAAGAAACAATCCTGAAATCTGTATGGAACCACAAAAGACCCTAGGTTAGTGTCTTTTAAAAGAGGCCCCAGAGAGCTCCGTCCTTTCAGCTCCGTCCTTCCTTCTACCACACGAGGACACAATGAGAAGATGGCCATTTATGAACTAGTAAGTGGGCCCTCCCAGATACTGAATCTGTTGGTGCCTTGATCTTGGACTTCCCAGCCTCCAGGGTATGAGAAGTAGATATTTGTTGTGCAAGTCTCCCAGGCTTTGGTATTTTTGTTACAGTAGAGCCTGGATGGACTAAGACATGGGGGATTCCCTGCTCAATCTCCTTTTCACTTTACGTATTCCTCCCAAGAGAGATCCTTCTTGTACATGATAGGATTTTCCACCACAATTTGTGTGCTGACTATTCACATTTCTGGGAGGTAGCTCAGCTCTCTCTCTTGAGCCCCAGGTGCACATATTCGACTCTGTTTCAGACATCTTAATCACAACATATCCCAAACTGAACTTATCTTTCATGTCCCACCCACCAATTTAGTCCCCCAAGCCGACAATCGGCTCTTTCTTTTCCCTTTCCCTCCTCCTTCTCCCGCTAAAAAACCAGGTATGGACTTCTGCTGATTCTGACTTCTTCCCATCACCCACTCTACTGCTGCTGCTGCTGCCGAGTCCTTCATTATTGTGTAGCTGGAATCTTCTAACATCTCCTTACTTCTAATCTCATCCTCCTCTTCATCAGCGTTCTTTCTAATCCGTGGAATGAAGCACATCATCCATCAGCCCAAAATCCTTTACTTACTTCTCCTTGAAAGGGGTCGGGATAAAACCCAAACTCCTGACCACACACACAAAAGCCTTATTGATCTGGACCTGGTTTCCTTTTTTTTGTTTGTTTCAGTCACACAACATATCCTCAGTTTCCCAATCTAGCCACGTTCTCTGCCTTCGCAGATGTTATCATATTCGTCTTCCTTATGTAACACACTCCCTTGCTCTTCAAAGGAGTCTCACCTATTGTCTGTCTCCCAGCAGCTTCCCCCGATCACACAGTTTGTGTTGGGTGGTCCATCCATGTGGTCCCATTATTCTCCATTTCAAAACCATATTTACACATGAGACTGTGAGCTGCTTAAGAGCAGGCAGGTGTAGGGGCGCCTGGGTGGCTCAGCCGGCTAGGCGTCCGACTTCAGCTCAGGTCATGATCTCGTGGTCCGTGAGTTCGAGCCCCGTGTTGGGCTCTGTGCTGACAGCTCAGAGCCTGGAGCCTGTTTCGGATTCTGTGTCTCCCTCTCTCTCTGACCCTCCCCCATTCATGCTCTGTCTCTCTCTGTCTCAAAAATAAATAA
Organism: Panthera uncia; assembly: GCF_023721935.1. Lineage (NCBI taxonomy): Eukaryota > Metazoa > Chordata > Mammalia > Carnivora > Felidae > Panthera > Panthera uncia. The sequence continues at coordinate 62,652,884 of NC_064813.1, forward strand.
ACATTAGAAAAAAAAATTTAAAGAGAGCAGACAGATGTATAGCTTTCATTTGTACAACTTCAGATGTAGCCCAAGAGATATCTAATAGGGGTGACTGGGTGGCTCATTTGATTGAGCATCTGACTCTTGATTTCAGCTTGGGTTGTGATCCCAGGGTCATTGGTCTTGGAGTCTGCTTAAGATTGTCTCTCTCTCTTCCTCTGTCCCTTTTCCCTGCTCTCTCTTTCTTTCCAAAATAAAATAAAATTTAAAAAAATTTAAAAAATTTAAAAAAATCTTTAAAAAAAAGGAATATCTGATAGATAGAAGGAAAAAGGAGAAAGGAGAAGAGGAGAGGAGACTCTGGTCTCTGCTCCCCAAAATGGCTCTCACCAAGATTAAGGTCACTAGTGAGCACACAATTATTAAATACAATGAGTACAGTTTCTGCTAATCCGGATAGAGTTTTTGAAACATCACTTTCTCCTAGACTTCCCTCTGTCCATGGCGGATCCTTCTCATTTTCGTCTTTAGGGTCCTTTTCTTCTGCTCACCTCTTAGGTGAGGATATTGTCCTGGGTCCCCTGCTCTCTTAGTCTCCTTGGGATGTGCCCAAGTTGGAGCCTACGCGGACACCTGCAGTGTTGTGCTGCCTCCTACTGGAACTAGGGAGGTTGGGAATAAATCTTGTTATCCCTCCTCCCCCCCCCCCCCCCCCGGGTTAGCTTCAAATGCTTCCGAGAAACACAGAAACACGGAGCAGTAGCCCTTCTGAAGACTCTCTGGAGAGTCCAGGTCTGAGCAAAGCCCACCCACGTGTGGTTTCTTTCGCTTCCTTCTTTTTCTCTTTCTCTGCCCTTGTGACTCTGCCTCCTCCTCCCACGCACCTTGTTTATGGTTCTGTTTAAAATCTTCCCTAGCTAAGTCCACCTCAAGTTCCCTCATTCTCATCGTCTCTTCTCTAGTCCGCAGATTTCCTGTAGCCCATACTGGGGAAGGAGCAGAAGACTGGGGTGGAGGAGAGCTGAACCATGACCTTATTCTGACTCAAAATCTCAAGTATAAAATGCAGGCAATACTGCCTGTCCTTCTCACCTCACAGGGCTCCAATGTGATCAAGTGAATGGGGTGTCGTCCGTAGTTTAAGGTATTGAGCTGACTCACTTTCCCCAAGCTGATCTTTTGGGGGAGGGTAATTCCTTTCATCAGAGGAGTTCGCAGATGGAGGCGAGCCATGTTTTTATCGGTGCCCTCTCTGTTGAATTGGAAATGTCTCCAGTTCAAAAATAGTTACAAATAAGCTGTATCAGGGACTGTGGCTTGCTGTTTGGGTCCCCAAAGGGCCCTAGATGGGCAAATAATTCATTTAGGTTCAAGAGGGATGGGCCTGAAATTTCTGGGAAATCCCTCCTTTTGGACCAAGTGATCTTGCTTTTTCAACTAACGTTCCGTGGATAGGCTAATGTAAAGGTACAAGCAGTGACTTTATCTTTAAGGAGGAAGAGCCTGAGGGTTGGGCTTAGGGCATGGGGGACCTGATTTCCCAGACATTCTGTCCTGAATGACACTTATATATGACCTACTCCTCTCATGACTTAGACGTGGCCCCGGCCGGAAATCCCCTGCAGGTTTGGTGGGCCCTGACTAATTTTACCTTCTGGATTAATTGGGGTGATTCCTGCCTGGGAAGCCAAAAGCAGATATTCTCTATCAGGGAACCCTAATCATTTTTGAGCACTGGCCCTTCTGAGAACCCAGTAGTAGCTATGGATCCTCTCTCGAGAAAACAGAACCAACTGTGCCTTCAAAGTAGCTCACTTCACCGCTGTGTGTCACATATGGTGGCTTCCTGTTTTTGACCTCCAAACTCCACCCATGAGCCTGCTTTTGTAAAAGCAAAAAGTGGGTGTTTTCCTCTAAACTTGGGCCATGATTTCAAGGGCTCTGGAGCCCTCGGTCCGCTGCTAACGTGGGGTCTGGCCTGTCTTCAGCGTTCCTGGGACGTAACATGTGTCCCCAAAGGCAGGAGTGGTTTATACCTCTGGGACTTCTACTGCTGCCTCATTTGCTCCTGGCAAACATTCAAGGTACTTTACGTGCGTCGTGTGCCTGTGATCGTATATGGGAGGCACGGTGAGATGGAAAAGGGGGTATGAGGTGGGGCTTAACCCCGGGAGTGGAGTGTGGTCTCCACACAGCAGGTACACCCATGTTGGTAGCAGCACCGTGGAGAAACTTCCTGAGCCTTGGAGATAAGGCTCTCTCTTTTCCTATGGGGTCATGACAAAAACAGGGTCCTGGGGAGACCGGGAAGTAGGCTTCTTATATTTCGTTCCACGGCTCGAGGTCTGGGAAGGTCTGGTGTTTTGCTTTCTGTTGTTGTTGTTGCTTTTTTCTTTTCTTTTTTTTTTTTTTTTTTTGCATTTTGTGTTTATTAATTTTTATTTATGTATTTATTTTCCAAAACGTTTTTATTTTTTATTTTTGGGAGAGAGAGAGAGACACACACACAGAGTACAAGTGGGGGAGGGACGGAGAGAAAGAGGGAGACACAGAATCCGACGCAGGCTCCAGGCTCCGAGCTGTTTGTACAGAGCCTGACTCGGGGCTTGAACCCACTGACCGAGAGATCATGACCTGAACCGAAGTCGGACGCTTAACTGACTGAGCCACCCAGGCACCCCCTCCTTTTTTTTTTTTTTTTTTTTTTCCATTTTGAATATCAGCTCCAAACTGAAAGCTGCCGCATTTTCTGCTAGTTACACACTCTGCTCCCTGTGGCATTCTCTGAGACCTCTAGCCAGGGCCTGTGTCCTGAGCAAAGATAAATGATGTTGTCATTCCCAAAGAGAGATCTAAATTGTAGGAAAAAAAGCTTGCCTTCTCTAGGGTCTGTGAATGAGGATCTGAGCAGAGGCCTTGGGAGCCTCAGTATCAAAGGAACCCCCAACATCTAGTTGTTAAGAGTTAAAGGCCATTCCTCTGCCATGGGCTTGTTCTGGTTCCCCTCACGTGCTCCGGGACCGAGCGAACGTTCCTTTCTGTTACAACTACTCAACCTCCCAGTACTTTTCTTTCCAGGTCAGCTGAGAAGCGAGAGGTAAGCTATTGCCTTTCTCACTATTCCTCCGAAGAAGTATTCGGGCATTATTATATTGTACATCTGAAACGAACGTAGTGTCGTATGTAAATTACACTTCAACTTTAGAAATTACTTCCTTAAAAGGTTTGTATAGCTTAAAATAGTTGACCTTATCAGAGAGCTCGTGATAACTCCATATTAGTACCTTAAAAACTCACCTCTTTCCTTCCTTCATAATTTTGCTGGAAACCATGTGACTTCAGAGTGGAGAGAACTTCCTCTGTAGGGCCTCTTTTGCCTCCCAGAGCAGACTCTTAGGTATGAAATGATGATTCTTTTGGTCTGAGTCCCCGTGTTCCCCATTTTAAATTTGCTTCTGTACTGACAAGAAATCTGGGTTGGCACAGGAAAGAGCTGCTTCATTTTCTATTGTAAACTACATGTAAACACAGGTACTTTATCCTCAGCATCCAGAGACGTAACCAACTACTTTTTCCTGTTAGAATTAAATCAAAATAGGGGTGCCTCAGTGGCTCAGTCGGTTGTGTGTCCGATTCGTGATTTCGGCTTAGGTCATGATCTCATGGGTCATGGGATGGAGCCCTGCGTCCGGCTCCATGCTGACAATGCGGAACCTGCTTGGGATTCTCTCTTTCCCTCTCTCCTGTCCCTCGCCTGCTCTCTCCCTCTCTCTCTCTCAGAATAAATAAATAAAAACTTTGTTTTAGGTTTAAATTAAAAAAAAAATTAAATCAAAATAGTAGCCTTCTTTGCGGTTACTTCCCTATCTTCTAACACATGTAATTGTGAGGAAGGCAAATCAAGATTTTGTCAGTGTACTTTAAAAATGGAAAGAATACTTAAGAAGTGTATTATAGGTAAGAAAGATCAGTTTATCTGAATTTAGTAGACAATTATCAGACTAAACCGCCATCTTCATACCCCAAATTGTATTACAACACTTCTTTAATTTTGCAATCTATATATTAGTAAAATTAATCCTTATTTCTTCCTTAACTTGTGAATGAATTATAGAAGCCTTTTGGATGACTAGAATATCTTTTACTTCTTTTTAAATGGCCAATCAAGCATTCTTTCTACTGCTGCTATCTTGAGGTTTATGTTGCTTTTCCAGGCCACATTTTCATTAGTTAGTTCAAAACAAAATTCTCCTTTCCCTTATTATTTTCAAGCCTGATCTCAGCCCATCTGAGGCTGCTGGTTTTATACTTCAAGGTTTCTTTTAGCTGCTTTGCATTGATTTTTGGTATCTGAAACCTTGAATGCTCTATGTTTTTATGTTTTTGGATTTTTTTTTTTTGAGAAGTCCCAAGCACCTCCTCCCCTACTCCTCTGCTTTCTACATCATAATAGCCATCTTTTATTCATTTATCAGGATCCAGCCACAAGACGGGAGTCTACTGGCCCAGTTTGGGCACCTATCATATTTAAGAAACACAGTTCATTGCTTACGAGTAATTAAACAGTAACTCAAATTTCTACTTACGGTCTCTCAAAAAATGTTAAAGGAAACCCAATGTGTGAACTGGGAGCACTTATGTACACATTTTGTCCTGTCCGTCCGTCCGTCCATCCATCCACCCGTTGGGTATTAAATACCAAAATGTCAACCAAATATTTTGGGGATTTAAAATTGAGCAGGACATGGTCTTCGCCTTCGAGAAACTCACAAAATTTGCGACTGTGTGTCTGCTACAGTTTCTCTACGTCCTTCACACTAAATTTTGAAGTTCTTTTGAGCACGTTGGGGATACCCTTGCCAGACATGATCTTCTTGTCCTTAGAAAGCAACACCCATTCTCACAAGGAGAAAGATGCAGGGTATAACTGGGCCCGGATCATACCTTGAGTCTACGTGCTCTATAGTCTTCATTCTTTCTCATTGGACTCATCCCCTTTGCTCTTTCTCCAAGGAAACTTTAGGGAAGTTCTCTGTTTCAACAGAGGTGCTGGGTCCTTTCTGTCTCATCACCACATGTCCTAGGCCAGTGGTGCGGTTTTGCGTTATCTCTTGTGCATATTGAGAGACCTTTCAGACCTTTACCGAGAAATAAAGTGGTGGCTGATTGCGGGTTGAGCTGTCTTCCTGAGCGTATGTCTGACCCTTGTTGGAGAGTCTGCCCAGGATGACCCAGGCCAGTAGCTCTCAGCTGGAATGGGGGTGAGACATTTGACCGGATCTGGAGACTCTTTTGACTGTCACATCTGGAGAAGTGCTGCTGGTATGTAGCAGGCAGGGGCCAGGAATTCTGCTGAACATCCTGTAATGCACCAGGACAGGCCCTACAACAGGGAATGATCTGGCCTAAAATGCCAATAGTGTGCCAAGCCTGAAAAACATCGATCTAGGCTCTCTCTTGCCACCACTTCCATTAATTCACGTGGAAACAAGTAACAGAATGAGAACAAGTCCAGGACATATGTCTGGCGATTTGAAAATCCTGGGGGCAGTGTCCTGATTTGCTGCACGCCCCGAGAGACCAGAGTTCCTGTCTGCATGGCTGATATCAGAGCCTCGCACAGTGCCAGGCATACAGTGGTTCCAATACCATTATTGGCCCTGAATTGATTATGTCACAGAGATCATAATGTGTGGAATGGCTCAATCAGAAGGGCCGTGCAAATGAATGCCTAAATATGTCTGCAGAGGCACTAGGCACAGAGTAAGTGCTCGAAACATGTTTGTTGAATGGAGACCTGGATGCTTGGAAGAACTAATGAATAGAAACTTGAAAGCTCTGGGGACACAGGCAGTTTTAATCTTTTACGAGCTGAAGAGAGTGCTTTTGGAAATGATAGTCTTGTGGAAAGTGAGCAGCTAGATATCTACATAATGTTCAACAACAAGCTGAGGTTTTGCGTGGTGGAATACGAGGCCAGAGTTAATGTAGATTGTACTCCCTCTTTCCTCTACCAGTAGGTTCTTTCTACTGCTTTTTCTCAGCCTATAGGTAGATACTGATAACTATCTATCCACATCTGTCTACTTTGTTCTTCTCCCTCCACAATGAGTCAACAGATCTCCCCTTCCTCTTGCACCTTCCTGGTTATCATCTTGTCTTCTCCTTGCCTTAGCCAAACAAGGTTTGGGTGCCCGCATGAAAAAAGAACAGAAGAGCAAACACAGATAGGAACAAACATGAGGTTAGTTCGAATGAGAAAAGAAGTCTCAACGTGTCACAAGTTTCCCAAAGCTGAGAAATACTACAAAAATTACGAACGCCAGAAAACTAGCATCATCTCGCCATGAACGAAATGGCTTCATGCTTCTAGAATACGTTGACACCGAACAGCTCTGACTCTCATTCGTTTCGAACTTTGTGTCTTCTTTACTTCCCACCTACTTCCTAGAGAATTCAACTGAAAGATCGGGGAACACAAGCCCAGAGAGGGGATGTGACTTGTCACCATTTTATTTGAAAATCTACTGGGAGAGAGCGGAGGCCAGCCTCAGTGACATTTTTCTGTCTGGTCTGGGGCAGAACTAGGTGAATTATCGGCAACTTCCCATTGCCCATTCCTCAAGCTGCAGCTTTCACTGAATTCTGGATCAGGGGCCAGGCCTCCTAGTGAAAACCATACTCACCGCTTCCAAGCAGAAACCCCATCCTTCTTCCCTGTCCCACCCCTCAGGCCAAAGCCTGGGCCGCCGGGCCGCTCTGCCCTCTCTAAGACGGCTCTCACTTTCATTCACAGATGCTTCAGATCAAATGACTGTCATCTCTGGCAGCAACGTGACTCTGAAAATCTCCAATGTGATTCCTGACTACAAACAATTAGCCTGGTTTTACAACGACAACCAGAAGATTGTAGAACAGGAGTCCAAAGCCCCCAAATACTTCAAGTCTCAGTTTAAGGACAGGGTCCGTCTTGGTGTTGACCACACACTCTTCATCTATAATGTCCAGAAGGAGGACAGCAGCACCTACATCCTGAAGGTGTTGAAGGAGTCTGGGAGAGAGATATCTAAGTACATCTCACTGGAGGTGTTGGGTGAGTTTGGGGAGCCCCACTCCAGGGCCCCAGATGGACCACTGGGAGGTTTCCCTGGGCTCATGGGGACACTCTCTGGGAGGAGGAACTTCAGGACAGGCTTAATTCATTTCTCCCGGAGCCCGTTCCTCTGGGGAGTGAGCCTGGGCCGGCAGAACCCAAACTGAGAGCCTTGGGACATTTAAAACTGTGAAGAGAGGGAAAACCACAGAAATGGTTTCTTCTCTCTTCTCTTCACGCTCTTCTGTGATCAACCCAAATCAGTTCTGAGCTTATCTTAATGATACACCTGAACACAGACTTCATCAGACTCAAGGAGAAAGGTACAAGAGATACAGAATGGGGCAGGGAATGTTAAAGCAAGGCTGTTTACCTTTCAGAATGGATGGGACAAAAACTTCCACTCGTAGCTCCAGCCTAACTGGTACATGTGGAATAAGGACTAATATTATATTTGGAAGCAGACAAACCTGGGTTAAACTCCGGTTACTAGCCCACTTACTAGCTCTGTGACCTTTGGAGAAAGATCTTAACATCACCATATTAGGTAAATTTCTTTCGATGGCAAAGTAGCAGAAACTAGTTTGATATAAATTTGGCAAAAAAAAAAAAAAAAAAAAAAAAAGTCTATTAAAGAAACTAGACCTATTTAAAGCAATTCAAGGGACCTAAAAGAGGCAGGAAGGGCTGAACAGGAGGAAGAATGAGGCCAGTCTAGAGTCCCCACTCTCAGGAATCTGTAGACTAGGCCTCTGGATCCCTGCCATTTGCATGACTTACTCTCAAGGCCTAGACTTTTGTAACTCTTGGTTTAAGTTATCAGAATTTATTTATTATTATTTTTTTAATGTTTATTTATTTCTGAGACAGGGGTAGAGCATGAGTGGGGGAGAGGCAGAGAGAGAGGGAGACACAGAATCCGAAGCAGGCTCCAGGCTCTGAGCCATCAGCACGGAGCCCGACACGGGGCTCGAACTCACGAACCGTGAGATCATGACCTGAGCCGAAATCGGTCGCTCAACCAACTGAGCCACCCAGGCGCCCCTGAATTTATTTATTTTTTAAAGTTTATTTATTTATTTTGAGAGAAAGAGAGAGCATGAGCGGGGAGGGGCAGAAAGAGAGGGAGAGAGAGAATCCCAAGCAGGCTCTACACTGTTAGCACAGAGCCCAACATGGGGCTTGATCTCACGAACTGAGAGATCATGACCTGAGCTGAAATCAAGAGCCACTTAATCGACCGAGTCACCCAGGCACCCCTAAATTCTCAGAATTTAAAGAGAGAAACTGATTAGCCCAAGTTGGTTCAGATACGTGTATCTGATGAAAACATTTACGGCCCGAAGGGTCAGGCTATAAAGCAGAAACATGGCTCCTGGGGACTCCTCCCTGGTGTTGAGGTAAGCAATTATTAGAGAAGAGGGGCAGGGCAGACATCCCAGACAGGTGAGACCTGAGAGCTGTGGAGTCCCCATATTATGAGGATAATTATATCTTGCTTTTAGGATGTCGTGAGAATCAAAGTCAATAATGAGAGTAAAACATCAAAAAATGAAAACAAGGGTTCCTTTCCAAACCAAATCATTTTATCATGCAGTTTCCTTCCACCAGATAATTACCAAAAATATAAACACAAAATCTCTAGAAAATACTCAGAATATGTCTGTAATGTTCTTTCTCCCTCGAAACAGTGTAAATGAAGAGTGTCGTGTACAATCAGGTCCCACCAGCTCAACCGTCCCTGTTCTAAGAGGCTGGAGGCCCCTTCTTTCTCACTTCCTCTAAGTCACATGAGCCTGAAAATTTGGGAGGTTTTTGAAGGTTCTGGGAACAGGAAAGAGTCAAAGTCTCTTACAGTGGTCTTAAGAAAAAGCCCAAATTTGTATCATTTACCAATTTCTGTGGTAAATAGTCCCCCATGGCCAATTCCAAGTTCCTAATGGTTTCATAATCAGCTTGCAACATTTCTGAATATTTTAAATTCCCAAAGCTGGTGTGAGGTAAGCGCGTGTGTCTGAAGATAAGACCATCAGGAAACTCATTCTTCAGTACAGACCTTGAATTTCTGATAGCTCAAGGGGGGCATCTTAGAGCCAGCCTCTCTGCTGGCTCAAAAAATCCCATCCACAAAGTGCCCCAGTGCATGCTTCTCGGCGTGTAAAATGTGGACGATATGGAAGACAAGGCTAGACCACAGGAAATGCCAAAAAACATTGTGAAAATGTGCAGGGGAAGTCCAGCAATCTGAGGGGGATTTCACATTGGAGATGGGCCTAGAGTCAGGGAGACCAGACAGGCAGAACCCTCCCATCTCACCCCACACCCTTGCAGCCAGAGGCAAGCTCTGGGCTCGTCAATTCTCTGACGCATTTAATCCTTTGACACCTGAGCGGCACTGACTTTGCAGGGGTTTCATCCATGGCCGGAATGGAAAGGCGCCAGCGGGTCTCAGGTAAAGGGGCCATGGCAAAGGAAGGAACAGATGCTGAGATTACTTTTTAGCCCCTCTGGGGGCAGGATGACAGCAGTAATGATGATGTGACCTCCAACACGCATATAACACTTGTGCCCTGCAGAAAGCACTTCCCCCTGGAGGATGCCATTTTATCTCACTAACATTGTGCTATGAGGTGGAGTCAGTTTACCAATGGGAAGGAAAGTTGAGGGGTTAATTACCTTGATGATGTCACTCCATGAGAGCCAGGACCCAGGCTGGTCTCACTCCAAAGCTACTGTTTTGTCCTTTGTATCTCATAACTACTCCATCCATCCATCCATCCATCCTTTTGTCACATGCTTACGGAATTCCTGCTATGTGGCAGGCACTGTACTAAACCCCGAGATACCAAAGATAACGGATACAATGCTGTGCATCATGGCTTATGCGTGCTGGGAGTTACATGAGGCTCTTCTCTGTAGCTCTGCCAGGGTCCAGGAAAGGGCTTTGCAGTGTGCCGGGTGGCACCTCTTACCCCAGGACTCTTGCTGAATCTGAGCCCACGTGCTCTGGAAGGACAGATGGGCCAAGATGCCAACTCCGGGCTGGTGCTGGAGAAGGATCCCCAAGGAGCTCAGACAGTTGGGATACCAAGTCTGATGCCAACCAATCTCTGCTGTCCTTTCCGGCCCACACATAGTCATAACCCCATTTTGGTTCTGGGGGCGTGGCTTCCCCCACCCCCAACATACATACCGTATCCATTTTAGCGTCACCCCTAAGGAGCAGCCCTTCCGGTCTGAGCCTCCAGACGTCAAAGCTGCTCACTGGCTCCCTCTGTAGGGGCCTCTTCTCCATGACACCACTTCCTGTCCCTACCTAGCTCCCTTTGTATTTTGTTAGCCAAACGCTTGTAGCATCAGCGCCTCATAAACGCATAAACCCATCGTCTCATCTTACAACATCCTCCTCGTCTTCAGATCCAGTACCTAAACCTGTCATAAAGTTTGAGGAGACACAGGAAGAGAGCAACAGATGTCATCTGAAACTGTCATGTGGGACCGAAGGCCTGTCTGTAAGCTGGTATGGGGACTCGAGACCATTTCCAAAGGAGATCCATAGTAATGTGCTTGAAATCACCGTTAATCCACAGAATTACTCCAGGAGTTACACCTGCCAAGTCAGCAATGCTGTGAGCAGCAAGAATGACACAGTCTACTTCACTTTACCCTGTAGTCTGGGTAAGAAATATTCCCAAGGGAGCCGAGGCAGGGTACGGGTAACTAGTTTGCTCTTGATTCAAGAAAGCTGTGGGAATCCTATTCAGCATCCTGCTTGGGTGGAGAATCCCAAAGGCATCTGTGAGACCTGGGAGACGGGTTCTACCCCGGGCTCTGCCACCACCTCTCAGCAAGCTCGCCTGGCTTTTGTGGAGCTTATCGTCCTTGCTTGCAAAGGGGGGCTGACACTCCTACCCAGCTCTAACAATGCAGGGTCCTAGAATCTGAGGTCTGGGGAATTGTAGGACAATCAGATGTCAGCAAGTGGGAGAGCAGACCAGACCCAGTTGAGCAGGTGCATAGAGGGGTTTCTGGGAGACGGCCTAAATTAACAAAGGCAAGAAGGGCCGGGTAGATGAGCACAAGCCAGAACAGGCGGTAAACAGGAACGAGGGCCTTACCCTAAGGTAGAGACTCTCTGCTCTTTAGAAAGACAGACTCTGGGTTTCATGTTTCAGATCCTCTGTCTCTTGGGAGGATCCATTCACTTGAGCATCTCTCTTGGCTCTCTATCAAGCCTACGCAAGTCCCGTAGAGTGGTAGCTGGGATCAGGCAGTAAGCTCGTAGGCTTTAGAGTCAGACACCTGGGGTGAATCCCGGAATTGTCACTTACTAGTGAAGCAAGTTACTTTGCTTCTCCAAGTCACGTCCTTCGCCAAGTCGTGTCCTTCCTAATAAACAGGCAAAATAGTAATCCTTATCTCATGCTGTGTAAGGATTAAATGAGATAGTACAGATAACCCGCCTAGCACAGTGCCTGATGAGTCTTCAATGAATGGTACTTAAATTACGCCCAGTTCCTTCAATTCTGGAGATACTAGGAGTTTGGGGGACCCCTTAATAAATTTGAATTACTATCTCCAGCATTCTGGGTCCTGTACTTTCCATACCTCTGAAACCACATCCCTGAGAATCTATATCCATATCCATATCCTTCCAGAATAACTCACGCCCGTGGTGCCAACATTTACCTTGAGTTTCCTGTCAGGCACCAGGGATCATGGCCCTCGGAGACACTGCTCTTTCACGGTCCTCCCGGACCCGGTCTACTCTCCCACCTGTACTGATTTCTTCACCTCTGCTCCCACATGCAGACTATGGACACTGTATACTTCTTCATTCTTCCCAACTGACTGGCCATGCCTCTTCTAGTCTCTCCTGCCACCACAGACCTGATGGGACAGTTTGGGGTCTGGCCGTGAGACTACCTTCATATCACCAGCACAGCCTGAGAGCCAGAAAAAGGAAGAAACACAGCCCCTGTCCTTTATAAAATGAGGGTGACCGCTCATCTACAGAGAGGAGGAAAACAATAATATAGCCCTTTTTATTTTGGAAGTGCTAAACCACTCTAGTCACTTGTTAGCCACCCAAATTATTCTAGAAAAGCATCCCTAATTTATCACCCATTCTCTTTGTCTTTTAATTTTCTGCTCCCTCCTCCCCTCTATTCTTACCCCTTCTCTTCTCTTCCCTTCTCTTCTCTCTTCCCTTTCTCTTTTTTCCTCTTAGTAGGTGCAGATGGTGAGTGGGGTGGAAAAACAGAGAGGGGAAGTAATCCTTCCCTCCCTGAACTCTAGACAGCTAACTGTTTGGCATTTTCTTTCTCTTTCAGCCAGATCCACTGGAGTAGCCTGGACTGCAACGTGGCTAGTGGTCATGGTACCTATTGTTCCTGGCCTCCTATGGCCCTGAGATGAGCTCTTCTAACTCAGGAGTGAAAGCTGAAGATGGCTGGGTCTTGCCTTCATCAGCCAGACAGGAGCTCTGGTTATACGGGATGGAAGAAAGTGTGCTGTTGGGGCATCTACAAGGATTTTCAAATTAACTTTTAAAAAATTAGAGTTAAGGGGTGCTTGGGTGGCTCAGTTGGTTAAGCATCCGACTCTTGGTTTCGGCTCAGGTCATGATTTTACAGTTTTGAGAGTTCAAGTCCCCTCATCGGGCTTTGCACTGGAAGAGTGGAGCCTCCTTGGGATTCTCACTCTCTCTCTCTGCCCGTCTCCCACTCAGGTTGTCTTTGTCTCTCTCAACATAAACAAATAAACTTAAAAACATTTTTTTAAATGTTCATTTATTTTTAAGAGAGAGAGAGAGAGAGAGAAAGGATGCGAGTCAGGGAGGGACACCGAGAGAGGGAAACACAGAATCCGAGGCAGGCTCCAAGCTCTGAGCTGTCAGCACAGAGCCCAATGTGGGGCTCAAACCCACAAACTGTGAGATCAAGACCTGAGCTGAAGTTAGATGTTTAACCAACTGAGCCGCCCAGGTGCCCCAAAATAAATAAATAAACTTAAAAACAAACAAGCAAATAATTAATTAATTTAATTAAATAAAAAACTACAGTTGATATTTTATTTTATATCCTTGGTTGTTTCTCAGCGCCCATATATAGATACACATGCATTCTTCCCACCAGAAGATGTGATCAAACGATGTTTTCTTGTTTCAATAAAGATTTGAGAGGACCATCAACGTTAAACTGTCGGCCAAGGCCTGCTCCATTGGCCTGGACAATCGAGACACAAAGGGGAAGAGCCTGGGCTCGTGGGCTCCTTCTGGCGTTTCAGTGTGTGTGAGGAGTTAATTTGTGTTATCTCTGACCCTTGCTCCCACATCCATGCCCGATTTTCTGGGGTTTCAACTTCTCCCCACCCCAAATTCTGGCCTCCTCTCTGAGGAGCATGCTCATTAGGTTTCCTGGGAATATGGGGTCAGGCTCACCCCTCAGGAGTGAGCAAGAAACTTTGCCACATAGAAAGAGTCCCTCCCAAGCCTTTCCTGGGGGAGCTGAGCAACCCTACTCCCTTTGTGTGCAACTCTTCAAGTCCTACCTGTGTCATAGGAGCTAATAAAACCATCAAATGGGCAAAATGTTCTCACTAGTGTCTTCCATTGCAGGAAGGTGGGAGGCCCCAGGCCTGGCGCTGACAAAACACACATTTCTGCTGTGTGTTGCCCTCCTCCAAGGCTTGTGTGGGCCTAGAGCTGAGAAGGCCCTTCAAGGATGTGCTCCCCATTCTGGGCCCTGCCCTCCTACAGGTGACTTTCCTTCTACATCAAACCAGCCTTCCCTGCCGTCTAGCCCTCTTCTGTGGAAGAAAATATCATGTGTTCGCAACTCTCATTTTCCTCCTGGGCTGTCCCGGTTAATTTTCTGTGTCAACTTGACCGGGGCACAGCGGTGTCCCGATGTGCGGTCCCACGCTATTCTGTGTGTGTCTGTGAGGGTTTTCTGGGTAAGACTAACATTTGAATCAGTAGACTGAGTAAAGCAGATTATCCTCCCTAATGTGTGTGGGCTGCATCCAATCAGGTGAAAGTGTGAGCAGGCTCACCCTCCCACAAATATGGGAGAATTACTTCTGTCTGACTCCTTTTGAGCTGGGACATTTGTTTCTTTCCTGCCTTCAGACGCCAACAGCAATCCTGGGTCTCAGCTCTTGGGACTTGTCAGCTTGCATAATTACATGAGCCAATTCCTTATAATAAATCTGTGTGTGTGTGTGTGTGTGTGCACCTCCTATTTGTCTGTCTCTGTAGAGCCCTGCCCAATGCATGGGCCAATAAAAAAGCTACCTTTGTCAGCTCCTTTTTCATTTAGTTGGGGCCATGTGACTGGTTTTAGCCAATAGAAAATGGATGGAATTGATGGGACAGGAAGCGAGGGACTCTGAGAATTGGAGCCACATAACGAAAGGGACCTGGGTCCAAGCCATTGCATGGAAGGCAGCTGCCTGGTTTGCACTAAACATGCATAAGAAAGTCTGGGTTTTGTTTGTTAGCCTGGACAAGATAGCCTGGACTCCCTAAGACACCGACCATCCCCTTCAGCCCTACCTGTGGTCCCATCCCAGCCTCACCTCTGATTAGCTTGCACCCTCCAATGGGACTGTCTGCTTTCTGCATGCAGTGTCCTTCCCTTTTCCCTTGCTCTTTCTTGGCAGAAGAAGAGGTTTTCTTGAGGACACACACACACACACACATCAATGGAATCAAAGAGCATCTCTGGGGGAAAGCAGTAAGGGAAAAGAAGTGTCACTTTATACCATAAATAAGCATAGTCCTCGCTGCTAAGGAACAGGCACACCTCTCCCGGGATCGAGTTTTGACTGGGTCTAGTTACTTGAAGACCTGAGGCAAATCCTCACCTTTGACGGTCCAGATCGCCAACACCAATTATTCCCTGCCTCTCTCTCTCCAGGCAGTGCTAGATACTTCATTTGTTGGACTTAGTGCAGAATGAAAATGTAGGACCCCACCCCACCCCCACCTTGTTCAAAATGCAGGGAAAAAATGCCATTAAATGCACTAAAATATAAACCTTTTCCCTTTATTCTGCAGTCTTTCTGTATTTGGGATTTTTTTTTAAGTTGCTATTAAATGTTCTAAGTAAAGGAAATTAAACGTTAATGTTATCATTGTGAATTTTATTGTTTATATTTGCAACGCCAGTCAGTTTTGAGTGAGATATAAGAATATTTAATTCATTTGTGGGATAACTGAAATTACTCAATTCGTGTTTTTTTAGCTTATAGATACATGTGCATTTTGTCTTTGCCAGAGCGATAGAAATAATGCAAAAAAACCACCTCACTTAACTGTTTTATTTATTTTTATTTATTTTTTAAAGTTTATTTATTTTTGACAGAGAGAGACCAAGCATGAGCGGGGGAGGGGCAGAGAGAGAGGGAGACACAGAATCCGAAGCAGGCTCCAGGCTCCGAGCTGTCAGCACAGAGCATGACGCAGGTCTTGAACTCACAGACCGCGAGATCATGACCTGAGCCGAAGCCGGACGCTCATCCGACTGGGCCACCCAGGTGCCCCAACTGTTTTATTTTACTTCTTTGTTTTTATTTTTGTTTGTTTTTTTAGCGTTTTTGTTTATTTTTGAGACAGAGAGAGACAGAGCATGAACAGGGGAGAGTCAGAGAGAGCGGGAGACACAGAATCGGAAGCAGGCTCCAGGCTCTGAGCCATCAGCCCAGAGCCCGACGAGGGGCTCGAACTCACGGACTGTGAGATCGTGACCTGAGCCGAAGTCGGACGCTCAACCGACTGAGCCACGCAGGCGCCCCAGTTTTATTTTACTTCTTGTGCACACACGTTTTTCCAACACTCTCTGGAAGCCAGTGGGTTTCGTGACACAATTCCTTTGTAGTCATTTTGAGTCTCCGTGAACTCCTACGCATCGTTGATCCACTGAATTCTGTACTCATGGGGTACCATGAATGCTGCATTTGGAGGAGGCAGCCAGAACAGGTTGGACCATGCATACTGCACTGTAAAGGACTTCATTCAAAAGACACAGGTGGCAAGGTGACATTATTGAGAATGTAATAATATCAAGATGGTGACAGCAGAGCACCAGACCAAGTGTTCTTGCACCAAAGCCTCTGAACAACCCAGTTGCAGCTGGGTTGGCCTCAAGGATACCTGACACCTTACACCGAGACAATACCTTCTCTGGGAGTTCCAGTACAAGGACCAAGCCCGGTTCTCACGGATTCCCCAGCCTCTCATGTGTTTCCATACATCAAAACTTAGCGGGGTGATTATCAGCGAACTCAAGTGTTAAAAAAAAAAAAAAAAAAAAAAAAGGAGGAGCACCTGGGTGGCTTAGTTGATCAAGTGTCTGACTTTGGCTCGGGTCATCATCTCGCGGTTCACGGGTTCAAGCCCTGTGTTGGACTCTGTGCCGACGGCTCGGAGCCTGGATCCTGCTTCAGATTCTGTGTCTCCCTCTGTCTCTGCCCCTCCCCCACGTAAGCTCTGTCTCTCTCTCTCTCTCTCTCTCTCTCAAAACTAAATAAACATTAAAAGAAAAAGAAAAGCAAAACCACCCAAAAATGGAGTCACTTGTGCCCATGTTGCCAAACCAAGACTTAATACTTAACCACAGTTTCAACCTCTCCTAGGTTGAACCAGTCAATCTGGAATTACCTCATTACTAGTGAAGCCACCTGCCCGACAGACCCTTGCTGTCCCCTAAAGGAAGGTGATTGTGCCTGAAACGATCCGGCTCTTTGCTAGTAACTTGTCCTGCTCCCTTCTGCCTGTGAAAGTCGCTCATTCTGTACTGCTCCTCAGAACTTTTTTCAGCTTGCACATGGAATGCTGCCTGACTCATGAATAAAGCCCAAAAAGATCTTTAAAATGTACTCGGCTGAATTTTTCATTTTTAACTTTTGACACAAGCCGTTTGTCTTCGTGCCAAGAAGATATCCCAGCATTTGCCCAAAGGTCTCACCAAGAACTGCCTCGTGTGACGTCCCCAGCCGTCCTCCCTGTGGCCACTCTGGTGAGCTCTGCAATACTGCCCTCTGCTGTCTCCACTGCAGCTAGTTGGGTCCGTGCTACTCAAACTTTCACTTTAGCTGCAGCAAACCCGGGCATTTTGTTAAAATGCAGACTGAGTCAGTAGGCCTGAGGTGGGGAGGGAGATTCTGCATTTTAGAGAAGATTCTAGGAGATGCCGGTGTCATTGTCCACAGACCATTTCTTTGAGCAGTAAGGCACAAGGTGTCCCTGAGCTCTGTTGTTCTGACTTTCAGCTCCCTGGTTTCTAGGTGTGTCCAAGGGATTCCCTTCTCTCCCACTTCCTGCCCTGCTCTGCTCCTGGACACCACACTCCTTTCCCTTCTCAAGTTAACGTGTCCGGTGGTTCCTCCCAGGTTCCCATGATCCCCAGGTGCACCACTACGCCACCGGGACCAACTTGGCTCAACAGGCAGCACAAGATGGCTCACAGAAGGTTTGCAAGGCCAGGATCTCCTGGGAAGTAAGAGAATGAAGGCTTCGTATCTGGCTCTGCACAAATCAACAGCTTGGATCGGACCCCGGTGATGGGACCTGGACCATTAAATTAGACCTGGACCCTTCGGCCAATGAGCTCATTCATTCCGTTCCGCTATTTCCGCTATTTCCCAAGCGCTTGGCCGTGCTGGGTGCCTGGGAGCTGCTTAATGAAAGGTACCATTGACCAAGGCCCATGTGCCTGGCTCTTGCTGAGCAATTTACCCGAACGCGTTCCTTTGAGGAACGGGGATGGGTGTTGGGAGAGGGAGTCTTTCCAAGCTCTTAATTAGGGATTTGGATTGAGGTGGCTTCCTTGACCCTGTTCATTCTACACAATTCTTGCTGATGCCAAAGCAGTCTTCGAAAGGCCCCATCCTTCATGGTTACTTCGTATCCAGGAGTAACAGATCAACCTCCTCCAGTGCCTTTGGGCTCTATTCAAGTGCATTTGTTAAAGTGGCAGTCCCTGCGCCAGAAGAGGTGTGCTCTCCCCTCCCCCTGCC
This sequence comes from Panthera uncia, assembly GCF_023721935.1. Taxonomy (NCBI): domain Eukaryota; kingdom Metazoa; phylum Chordata; class Mammalia; order Carnivora; family Felidae; genus Panthera; species Panthera uncia. Next base: position 62,670,981 of record NC_064813.1, read on the forward strand.
TGCTGCTATTGTCCCCCCACTCCTCAGGAGACTGCATGGTGGGGGAGAGGACAGATTTAACCCAGAGCCACCTGCACGAGCTGCAAAGTGGTAAGGATAGACCCTTATTCCCTTTCACCTGCTGCACTGCCCCTCCCCCATGCTCTGCTGTTGCCTCCTTTTCTTTCTACTTAATTTAATTTAATTTAGTTCATTTTTTAAATTTACATCCAAGTTAGTTAGCATATGGTGCAACAATGATTTCAGGAGTAGGTTCCTTAATGCCCCTGAGCCGTTTAGCTCATTCTACCACCCACAGCCCCTCTGGCAACCCTCGGTTTATTCTCTCGTTTTCTACGCCTATCGTCTTCCTATCTCTTATTTTTTTCATTCCTGTGGTCCACCTCATCCTGCAGATGGTTTTTTCGCTACTTCTGCCTCATGCAGCCATTTCTGCCTCTGACATTCCATCTGCCCACAAGGGTCTGCGCAGCCCCGACAGGAGATGCCGTGGCTGGTTTCTTTCCTCTCCTCTTGAAATAGGAAGTGTGATCCCCTCCGTCGTGCCTTCCAGCGCCGTGGCCTCTGTGCCTGGGGGCTTCAGCTCGGGCAGAGCTCCCTTTGGAGCAGACAGCGCAACAAACACACTGGCTCATTCTCTCAACAGCTATCTGTGACGGGATTCCGATGGCACTTTTCCTTACACTTCAAATTTAGAGCTGGGCCCAAGAGACGTCACTTTCTCAAGAGAGCTACAGATAGGTCAGGGGTAGTACCACTTCCAGGGGCGACTGAACTGATTTGGATTGAAGTGGCTTAAACCCAGCACTTCTCATCTCCATTCCCAGGGTGGGGAGAGAAGAGAGAAAGGGGACCATCGGGGCTGAAATTGTTACAGTTGGGAGAGACCCGTGGCTTTTCCCTCTCCTCTCCCCGAACCAGGTGCCTTTCTCATGATGCTCCTTGAAAGGGACCTCTCTGCAAGCACCGCTTGAGAGATTCAAGATATGCAGAAGAAATAGATACTAATGTCTCCCTTCCCGGTCAGGCAGTGGATGGCACGGCAAGGACGTGGTTTCTTCAGAGGATGCTACAGACCAACAACAAGGCCTCACCAGGCAGGCAGATCCCAGTGATCAGAGGCTGCTGCGTCGTCAGTGGGAGCCTGCATGGGAGGAGAGAGGGCCAGAAGAGGCCAAGCCCCAGAGCCTGTCCCACATCAGCACCCTCTCCAGCGGAGGGCTCCTGACCCCCACCAGCCTTGCCGAGGCTCCTAAAGCGCTGGCACCGTGCTTCACAAAGGAGCCAAAGTCAGGTGTCTGTTATGGAGGCATCTGCCAGTGGGTCAGTGTCAGCCAGAGCAACAGAGATGGTCAAGAGCAGTTGGGTAACTACGAAACGGTTTGGTTCTCTCTTCCCTGCCCTGAGCCACTTGAGAAGCTGGAACTGGAGGAGGTAAAAAAAAAAAAAAAAAAGGAGGGTGGGGGAGCTTAGATCATACCTCCCTCCCTATCACAGAGTTTCTGGGCCATGAGACAAGCCTGAGCTGGAGTGACAGGAAGAGGTTAAAGGGGAGTTTTACTTCGAACTGTACTCTTAAATTACTAGAAGTGATAAAAATGAAACCGAGGGATTTTCCCAAAACATCCTAAAGTGATAGAAGACAGATTTGACATAGACCTGATATGAAAGGGGAAAAGAATCACTCTTTGATGTTAACTCCTGACCAACTGAGTTCAGAATATTAAAAAGAGTGGTTGTACGGGGCGCCTGGGTGGCGCAGTCGGTTAAGCGTCCGACTTCAGCCAGGTCACGATCTCGCGGTCCGTGAGTTCGAGCCCCGCGTCGGGCTCTGTGCTGACAGCTCAGAGCCTGGAGCCTGTTTCCGATTCTGTGTCTCCCTCTCTCTCTGCCCCTCCCCCGTTCATGCTCTGTCTCTCTCTGTCCCAAAAATAAATAAAAAACGTTGAAAAAAAAAATTAAAAAAATAAAATAAAATAAAAAAATAAAAAGAGTGGTTGTATGTATTTATTAAACGATTGCTAGGAATCAAACACGATCCTAGATGTCGTACTCAGAAAGACAGACATAGATCTCGTCTTCATGCAGATGATACTCTGGTATAGAAGACAGCCCTCGCCTGGGTGGCTCGGTCAGTTAAGCGTCCAACTTTGGCTCAGGTCATGAACTCACAGTTCGTGAATTCGAGCCCCGTGTCGGGCTCCGTGCTGACAGCTCGGAGCCTGGAGTCCGCTTCGGATTCTGTGTCTCCCTCTCTCTCTGCCCCTCCCCTGCTTGTGCTCTGCCTCTCTCTCTCTCTCAAAAATAAAGATTAAAAAATATTGAGAAGACACCCTTCAGGAAAATTAGTGATTTAATTTCAATTATGACAGTAGTACGGGTATCAATATGACAACTTCTAGACAGAAGAGCTAGTGGGGATAGAAATAATGCATATCAGGAAGATGGAATCTGGTTTTGAGGGTCAGACAGAAATTCCCTTGGGAATAAGAGACTGAAAAAATGAGCAGGCCAAGAGAGAGTGTGTGGAGAAGGAGCCCTCAAGAAGGAAGAAAGGAGCACGAGACAGGGATGCTCTGGAAGGAAAACACCAACGTGGTTGCTGGAGAGATTTGAATAAAAAAGTATTAAGGAAAGCTACGGCCACATTTCTAGATGGCAAGTAGCCATCGCGGGTGGTGGTCCTTGAAAAATAAGCCAGTTCTCAAAGAATTGAATGTTCCTTAGCATAATAATTCTGGGGCTTTAATCTCACAAGAGTCAGGGTTGCACCAAAGAAAAATGTCATTTTCCTGATAGGACTGAGCCTGCTTATTTCTTAGAAAAACTAGTAAGAAAATCAGCTGTAAAATTTCACCGGCATGAAGACTTGATTCAATGGAGACCCATTTTCTCCCTCATCCTTTAGACTGGAGTTTACCTTTCCCCACTCCAAAACCAACTTTGATTGTACAAAGGAGAATTTCAGTCAGCATCAGGCCAAAGCCAGAGGATTTGTACTCACAAAAGGCAAGGTGGGGGAGGATTTTACTGAAGGGTTTGGGTATAACTGGAAGAATCATGGGAAAAGCTAAACCCTGATGTCTAGGTAGCAACGTTTAATGGGCAAATTTTTAGGGTTCCCCATCAAGATGAATCAGTTCTAATTATTTTCCAGACTTGTGACATTGCTTTGTGTGCAAATTCGTATAACTAACCACTGTTTCTTCTAAAGTTCCCTGGGCTTTTGAGATCTATTGGGCAATTTAGTAAAGGCTTTTATTTGCATCCACGGCAGGGCAGTGTTTATTTTTCTGAGAAAAACTGGAAAAACGGGAGTTACTCTGAAAAGGGCCAGTAATCCCTTTGCAAGTTCTGGTGAGGGCACTTGGAGAGGTAAGGTTGGAGGAGAATCAACCCCACCCTCTTGTGAATTTCCAAGCAGACTCAAGAAAGATAGTTATTGGTAGCTTTGGCAGACCCGTAGGCCAGGACCTACATAGACACACTGCCATAATTCTCACCTCCTACCTCCCCTGCTTTGCACCAGCACCAAAGATTCCAAACTGAATCCAAGAAAGCCTAACTCAGCAAAAGGAGGAAAGCCTTATCATTCCTGAGATACAGACGGAGAGATCAGTGGGTCTGGGAGGACTAGAGAAAGCATGGCGGGAGAGGAGACTGGTGGGGTAGCAGCACCCATTTCATACAGGGTCTTGGGAATTTTATCCCAAGAACATTGGCAAGCCAATGACGGGCTTTCAGCAAGGAGGGTGCATGGCCAGATTTGTGTTTTGAAGGTTGCTTCCATTGAGTATGGAAACTTTCAAGAATGTTACAGATGTTGATAGAAGTGATTCTAGATGAACTTTCTGCAGGGTGAGGGGGCAAATTAGCAAATTTGAAATATCTCATCGGAAAATTCTGGATATCAATTTGGTTTTGTTTTATGAAAATTTTTTCCAGATATGGGATGATTAATGTAATGCGATACTGAAGTTTTAGGTAGGCATCAGAAATGATTGTGGTAAATATATATACTTTCTATAAATTTTATCATGTATTTACATATGATAGCAAATACATATAAATATATTTACATATTAAATAATTGTATATGTCTACATATACATATGTCTACATGAAAGAGAGACAAAATGGGTTTGAAATGTGGCTAAACGGAGACAACTAGGGAAGGATTTGAAGTTAAACCTTGAAGACAAGTGTTTTCTCAGAGCCAACTTTTATGACTATCTTTCTTTACTGGAATATTATATGACTATCTTTCTTTACTGAAATATTATATATGTACTGAAAAGTGCATGGTAAATTTCTACAAAGTAAACATACCTCTGTAATTATCACACAGATCAAGAAACTTATGATTAACTTTTAATAAACCTAAGGGATAAATTCTGTTGTGACATGCTCATCGAGAAAGGCGGATGAGTACATACCTTGGTGGATGTCCCTCTCATTCTCCTTGACTGCCAAGCACATATATATGCAAGCAGAGGAACACGTTCACCTTCTCATACATCTGATTACCAAGATGCCCCCTCTTATGATCAAACCATTCTCAGTGTGGCAGGGGCTACGAATTGCTCATTAAATACTTATCTTCTCTTTTCTCAAATCAACCAGGCTGATTGCATGTCCCGATTCCTTCACACGTAGATAAATTTTAGCCATTGCTATATAGGCAGAATTGTGTGGGATTTCTGGGAATGGGTAGGAAAGTATTTTCCATTTCTTCATTTACCTTGCTACCAGGGACAAAAATGCATGGATGGAGTTTAGCCATTTTGAACCATGAAGACAAAGGCCATGATGGAACATCATATCCTAGAGTTATCCCAGATATCCTAGAAATATCCAAAAAAATCATCATCCAATCTAAACTGCCTACCTCTTCTTTTAGTTGAGAGAATAGTAAACATGTATCTTGTTTAAAGCACTCTTTTTCAATTCTCTTTAACTCATCTAATATTAATCTTAACTGATTTTCATGTGTACCTTCAAATAGATTTACTGACTCCCCAATAGAAAACAACTAAAAGTTATAGCCAACTCTTGTACATAGAAGTCATGTCATGGATAGTCTTCTCTGAGTTCAGTCACCCAAATGATGACTATTTTTCCTTTAGTTCTCTTTATTACAAGCCAATCTTACTTGCGAATAGAAATTCTAAGTAAAATATTACCAAATTGAATTCATCTACATAATAAGATATGCCATAGGACTTATCATCCCCAGAATGCTAAGATGGCTTAACTTTTAAAAATCTGTTTATGTAATTAACCACATTGGCTAATTAAAGGGGGGAATGCAGAAATCACTTCAATAAACAAAGAAAAAATATAAAATACTTATGACAATTAAAATAAATCAACTTAGTGGCTGAGAATTCTCTTAACCTAATAAAATTTCACACATACACATGCACACACACACACACACACACACACACAGTACATGCTAGCAAAAATGGCAGAGAAAGGGCCTCCAAAAACTCTCTCATCTGTAAAAGCAATAAAAAAATGAGAGAAAAAAAATAATCAAAATCGGCCTTTTCAGAATTCTAGAAATCAACCAAAAGCTTAACAGCAATTCAGAGTGTTTATTCAAGAAGGATGGCTGAATCCCAATAAGAACAGTGACCTCTGTGGTATTTTAACTTGTCCTTCACCCATCCTACTCTGTCTAGCCTCTCTCTTGCCTTTAAAACCAACAGCCCCAAATCATGGTGAAAGCCAACAGTCTGGCAGCTGCTGGAGGGGCAGAAAGGGGTTGAAACTCCTTTGAAACTTCATTCTCAGAGAAGTGTCCTTATTTGATATATGTGCTGGTTGCTTGAAAGACCCCACTTGCAAGGCTGTCTTTATTGGACCTGACTTGAAACCACACAGTGTGAAAGTCTTTATCCTGGGAGTGTTTGTCAAAAACAATTAGAGGCAACTGATTAACTTTGAAGCTCTCTGAGGTGTTGGAGAACAGTTCCCTTGTTCTTATTTTGTTGAGTCCATCAAGAAGAGAAGAAAGCTTCCATGAATAACAGATAGGTAGGGGTTATAGGTTGGTTGTAGTTCAGCAGGGCTCTGCCCCACAAATGTCTTTCCATTCTAGTTCCCAGGCAACAAGAACAGCTTATCTCTCTGTTGTGCTATTTGGCAAAGGGTATGACTATAAAGTAGAGGGTCTTTTTAAAAAGGTGGGGGGCACCTGGGTGGCTTAGTCGGTTAAGCATCTAGCTTCAGCTCAGGTCATGATCTCGCGGTTCGTAGGTTCTGGCCCTGCGTTGGGTTCTGTGCTGACAGCTCAGAGCCTGGAGCCTGCTTCAGATTCTGTGTCTCCCTCTTTCTGCCCCTCCCCTGCCCATGCTGTCTCTCTCTGTCTCTCAAAAATAAATAAACGTTTAAAAATTAAAAAAAAAAAGTAGAGGGTCTTTTTACTTTTATTTTAAAAAAAATTTGTTTTAACATTTATTTATTTTTGAGAGAGAGCGAGAGAGAGACAGAGACAGACAGAGAGAGAATGAGCAGGGGAGGGGCAGAGATAGGGAGACTCAGAATTGGAAGCAGGCTCCAGGCTCTGAGCTGTCAGCACAGAGCCCGATGCAGGGCTCAAACTCACGTATGGTAAGATCATGGCCTGAGCTGAAGTTGGTCGCTTAACTGAGTGAGCCACCTAGGCACTCCAAAGCAAAAGGGTCTTTTTAAAACACAAGTTTGACTGTGACATCTCCACGCTTAGAATCTTCGAAGATAGGTGCTTTAAAGGGCCTGAGGGTGACTACTAATCCCTACATGACTTGGCTTCTGTGGATTTCTTCTGTCTAATTTCTAGCCTGGCCCCTCCCTTGCAACAATGCTGCAACCTTCCCGAACTACTTGTAGTTCCCCAAATTCACCCAGTGCCTTTACTCAAGCTTTTGTATTTCCTGGAATCTCCCCTTCCCCCACCCTGCCTTGTTTGCCCAAAAACTCCTACTCATTTTTCAAGATTCAAACCAATTGTTGCTTCTCCAAAGCCCAAAAACCACTCCTTGGGGATGAGACTCTCTCCCTCCCCCATACATTATTTCTTTTTGTCCCCTGTTAGGTGGAGATGATTATTACAGAGGAGACTCGGAAATCATCAGCAGGGAAGCCCACAAAATTTGTATTTCCCCATATTTTCTTGAATCCTGGAAGACCAAGAAGGGGAAGTGGCATGCCCAAGTCCATGTAACAAGTTACCAGCAGAGCTGACGCTGGAAGTCAAAGATGCTTTCTCTCTCCTTTGAGATTTGCTGATGCCCACTGAGAGCTCTTTGGGAGTTGATCTATTTTCTCTCCTATGTTCATAAAGTCTCCTGGATTCTCTCAAACCCCAGACCACTGAATTTTGCAAGACTTGCTAAAATGGCAGCATTGGAGGTCTTGTTGGCACCTCAAAAAAGCACTGGAACGAGTTCCACTTGTAGGCTTATACCTAACATCTGGAACCACCAGTGGAAGCCTCTGGAAGAGCATCAACTCTAGAGTCGGACATCTTGGGTCTGAATCCCAACACCCACCAATTATAAGTTTTAGAACCTCAGGAAAAGTGAACTTTCTAGTCTCAGTTACCTCACATGAGAAAAAGTGGATGCTTTTTTCCATCAGGATTAAATGAGTTTACCTTAGTAAATCATTCAGCAAAAATCTGGCATACAGTAAATATTCCATAAGTATTAGTTGTTCTTCTTCTTCTTCTTCTTCTTCTTCTTCTTCTCCTTCTCCTTCTCCTTCTCCTCCTTCTCCTTCTCCTTCTCCTTCTCCTTCTCCTTCTCCTTCTCCTTCTCCTTCTCCTTCTCCTTCTCCTTCTTCTTCTTCTTCTTCTTCTTCTTCTTCTTCTTCTTCTTCCTCTTCTGTCTCATACTGTTCCCTCCTTTCTCCCAGGCTCAGGACTTTAATTTGAGTGAATCGAGACAAGATCTCTTGGCCTAACTTTTTCCAAGTATAAAATAAGAGGAAATTGATTATGTGATCTCTGTACCTAAAATAATACTTTCTTTCTATCCTTCTTGCTTCTATCAATCTTCCATTCAGGTCTGTGGACCCCGCACAAAGCTTGCCCCTGGGTATGACCTGCACAATAGAGGTTTTGCTCTCAGAGGAAGTAGAGGGGAATTGGAAGGTACCTGGGGAAGTGCAAATTTGGTGGCTAAATAGGACTTCCCTAGGTCTGATGACTTCCAAGATGCTGTTGAGATGTAATTCCAGTGATGATGTGAAGAGGAGAGGCCGGCCCTACCTCAGAGAATGGCTGTAATTAGCATGTCTATCACACAAATATTTTAAACACCTACTGTATGTCAGGCATTGTTAGATTGGGGAAATACAAATATAAATAGAAAAAATGAAACTCAGTGAGGGGGTGGGTTTGTTGACCTAGACTGAAGAGACCTGGTTTCTGGTCATGGCTTTGTAAAAACTGGCCATGTTGCCCTCTGGCAAGTCCCTCCGAAGTGTTAACCTCTAAATCTCAGCTTCCTGATGGTGAGAAGAGGGAGATAGAAAAATAGCTTCTAAGGTTGTGTGTGTGTGTGTGTGTGTGTGTGTGTGTGTGTGTTTCCCCACATCATACCTCTCCTCTGAAATTGAGCTCTGTATGTTCAAGTACTCTCTGGAAAGCTCTATCTGGATGAACCACAGACACTTAAACTGAACATACCCCAAGCCAACAAACTAATCTTATACCTTTGCTCCCAATCTTGTCCCAAAGTTATCTTTACTTCCTATACTTCCTATCTCAGAGACTGGCATTGCTATATGCCTAAAGACTACACCATAATCTAAAGGCCATTGTATACAGTCCCCTCTCTGTCCAGTCAGTCACCAAACCCTACAAAATCCACCTGCGAAATGAGTCTTCCATGGACTACCTTGTCTCCCACCTCTATCACTTCCTTAGTGGAGACCATTATTCTAATCACCTCCCTGCCTCCAGTTTTACCTACATCTCTCCCATACTGTGGCTGAAGTAATCTTTCTGAAGCAGAAATATGAAATATGGTCACTTAGCAGCTTACAACTTTTGGTGGCTTCCATCAAGAAGATGAACAACTTTCCAAGAATGTGTTTAATTATTTGTGTGTGAAAAAGAGCTTTCCGATCGGGCAGAAGAAGGGACATTGCTTCCTGTTGGAAGGCCTCGGTTCTCCAGGCAGAGTTTCCTTAGGAATGAATGAAAGATGAAACAATGAAGGAAAGGAGGGAACTGACAAATACTGAGTGCCCATGTTATGTCAAATGCTGTATTTCATATACACTATGTTGTTTTACCACTTGGAAAATATACAAATATATGAGACATTTAAGGTCAGGTTCCCCCCAGAGTAAACTCTGAGATGGAGACTGGTGAGCAGGAAGTGTACCCCAGTACTTGTGAAGGTCAATACCTGTGGGAAGTGAAGGACAAAGGGTTGAGCAGAGGGGAGGGTTGAACTCTGGAAACAGTTGGAACAAAGGCCTCACCTGACTATCTGAGGACCTCCAGAGCTGGGATGCCTCCTAAAGGCCACTCCAAATCGTGGCAAGGGGACTAGCCTTTTCTGTTCTTTCAGTGGCCACCTGAGCCGTTGTTGGATGTAGGTGGCGCTCAGGGAAGGAACAGGCTGAGGGCAGGTCCCGAGGAGGGACTCCCCCGCTGCTTCCAGCAACTGGGAAATGGTTGCTTTGGTTCTCAGACCCGGGCAGCATGTAGTGGCATCTGTGACATGAGGAAACTCGCAGTGCACTATTTTATAGATGGGAAAAGTGAGTTTTACCAATAATGTGATTTATCCCAGGTCACATGACTAGTGTCCCTGTAGGTATAATTCATATTTTTCTGACTCCATGCTCCTTCAGCTACAAATATTTCTGCAATTAAAAAAAGCTTCACTGGGGTCAGGTCAAACCTGAACCCTCAGGGACTTTGGGCGGCAGCCTGAGTTATCACATGCAGTGATCGTTAGAGGAAGAATTAGAACCGGCTGCTGGTGGGGCCAAATATTTAAGGTCTTAGAGATTTCTGAGAACAGACAGCGTAAGTTTCAAGATCTGAGGGCCTCAAGGTGAAATCCAGGACAAGCAGAGCAGGGCCATGCTTACGGCAGGCCCAGCATGGGTCTTTGTAGAAGACTGGTAGCTGAAAAAGTCAGCAAAGCACCGATCATGGATGGGAGCCAGAGGCCAGAAGTGGCCTGCAAGCTGGAGAGTTCAAAAGGTTGATGGGAGTGGGGCCAAGGGAGGGGGAAAGAGAAGGCCTTAAGGGCAAACGGAGGCAGTTCCTAAGAAGAGAACAGGAAATACCAAAGAAGTCAAGAGTCAGAGATAATGATAAATACGTTAGAATATGGGGTGCAGATACTAGGTATTTATCCAAAGGATACAAGGATGCTGTTTTGAAGGGACACACACATCCCCATGTTTATAGCAGCACTTTCAACAATAGCCAAAGGATGGAAAGAGCCCAAATGTCCACCGATGGATGAATGGATAAAGGAGATGTGGCATATATATACAATGGAGTAGTACTTGGCAGTCAAACAGAATGAAATCTTGCCATTTGCAACTCTGTGGATAGAATTAGAGGATATTATGCTAAGCAAAATTAGTCAGTCAGAGAAAGACAAATATCATATGACTTCACTCATATGAGGACTTTAAGATACAAAATAGATGAACATAAGAGAAAGGAAGTGAAAATCATATAAAAACAGGGAGGGGGGCAACACAGAAGAGACTCATAAATCTGGAGAACAAACTGAAGGTTACTGGAGGGGGTGGGGGAGGGGGGATGGACTAAGTGGGTCAGGGGCACCAAGGAATCGACTCCTGAAATCATTGTTGCACTATGTGCTAACTAACTTGAATTCAAACTAAAAAAATAAATCAAATAAATAGAAAAAAAATTGCAAAAAAAAAAAGAATATGGGGAGCAGAGCCCAGAAAGAATGATAAAGACTTTGCTAGGCAGCATGTAGCCCAGGCCGGTCTGGCAGGAGGTGGCAGACTTTAAGTTCCAGTGCTTTCCCTGTTTCTTATTCATTGCGTGGCCTCAGGCAACTTTTTAGCTCTCTAAGCCTCAGTTTCCTCATCTGTGAATTGGGGATAGTAATCGGAAGATCTAGACCCACTACGGAGCTCGTGGGAAAGATAAGCTGTTCCTGTTATGGGATTCTCCACACCCGTGACCTGGCATTCTTGTGTGAACAAGCTGAACTTAGAACCCAGACTCTTCAAGTAGACGCTTGTATTTTGAAGAAGTCAATAAGCAACGTAGGAAGCAATGTGATTGCCCCTCTTTCTCCCAGACTTCCATCCCAGTGCAGAATGGTGGACCCTACAGGATGTGGGGAAGTCCCTGTGAGACGTGCTGTCCAGAAGGAAAGCTGGAGAAGGACAGCTAAGTCTCAGGGTGCCATCTGAGCACACAGGGTTTAATATCCCAGCCGCGTAGGGTCCAGACAAGGCCAAGGATTAGCATTTTAATGGCCTTTACCCCGGTTCTATGGTCAGAACAGGGAGCTGGGAGCCATCCTTCCTAAGGGCAATAGGTCCCACGGGATGGGACCCGCTCCTTGTTATTTTAACTCTGTTATCGACAAAGCAAACAGGTAAAACTAAAGAAGGAAGCCTCCGTCTCCAGATATGGTCTACACTCTCGCCCCACAGAACGCCTTCTACAGCTTAACATTTTTTTTAATGTTTTATTATTTATTTTTGAGAGAGAGAGAGAGAGAGAGAGAGACAGAGTGCGAGTGGGGGAGGGGCAGAGAGAGGGAGACACAGAATCCGAAGCAGGCTCCAGGCTCCGAGCTGTCCGCACAGAGCCCCATGTGGGGCTCGAACCCACGAGATCCTGACCTGAGCTGAAGTCGGACGCTCAACCGACTAAACCACCCAGGCAACCCTACAGCTTAACATTTTAAACAACCTCATGATCTTCTTTGGCTCTCCTTTCAAGGCAAGATAATTAATACAAAACTCTCTAAGAAATCATGGGTCACGAAACCAGGCAGCAGCCCCTAAGAATACATCCTTATGTCTTTCGTCAATTCAAAAAGAACACAGAAGTGTGCGCACAGCGGTTGTTGTAATTACAGACGTGCTCATGGAGTGAGTGGACGACTGAGGCAAGAAGAAACTGCACTTAAGCCACAGCTCAGGAAGGAGGGTCCGTCGCTTTCACAGCCTCCACGCTGGGCACCAGCATCTGGACTTCAGCCATTACTTAGAACTAGTTCAACTATCCGCTGTTCGCTTGTGATCGTACCCAGAGGCGTTTTTCACTTGAAATTTCATAACACAGCAAAAGAATACACTGAGGTGACCAGAGCCATCCTACAGAGCGAGAGCTCGACGGGCATTTTATGTAGTCATGGGATTTACATTACACGATAACCGTAATTACTATGCTGCATGCTTTGGACTTCAATCCCTCCGCACGTGGATTCTGCGAAACTGAATCAGGTGTGGCCAAGGGCTCGGTTCACATTTTCATTCTGTTCCACATTTTCTGTGCCGATTTACATTTAATCGTATCGTGGCTGTTAACGTTTTAAAACACTCATTGGTATTTTTCTCAATGAAATGTGATTTTCGACACCGCGATGTCCAACTCCTTAACACCAGGGCTTTCAAGCCCTTGTGGCAGAAAATTCACCTCTCTGTCTGAAATTGCTAACGGTTCTTTATGGCCCCGTCACGTGATTTACCTCTAAGTGGTGATGCAAAGTCACTGTTGGCCTCTCGCGGGGAAGCCCGGGGAACGACATTCATTGCCAGGGTGCCTAGAGCATTCTGGTCCAGGTCTCTGAGGATCGTCCCCGATCTTGACCACAAGGTAGTATTTCCTGTGCATCACCTGCTGCAGCTACATGCGGTTCATCATCTAATCGCTCGTGGCCACTTTCAGGAAGCAATGAAAACGAGAGCCGCCACCTACAAAATGGCTACTGCGTGCCAGCCTCCGCGCCGAGCACCCCACTCGCACTGATGTCATTTAGTGTCCCGCAACCCTGTGAAGCATTTCCTCATATTTCTTTTGTTGTTGAGGAGGAAAGAAAGGCTCAGAAAGATTATTCACCTTGCCCAGGGTCGCATGATTTACAAATAAACAGGCTGCGGACTTGAACCCAGGTGTCTCCGACCACACACAGCCAGGGTTCTGAGCCAGTCTACCTTAGTGCCTTGTAAACAAACATTTGGAGATCTGCAAGTGTGAAAACTGTTGTGACAAGGTTAGAAAACTACGGGAAATTTTACTTCATCTCTTCTTTGAAAATGTTCTTCAATACTGTATGCCATTTGCAATGTAAAAAAGAGGAGACAGATCCTATTATTTCAACATCCCATTTCCCGCATAGCTTGCTCTGAACTAGAAATGTTGTTTGGTAAAGTCATTCGAGTGGCTGATAATTAGGTGTGTAAGTTTTTGTATGATTACATCATTAAAGGATGTTGAAGGTCATTATATTTCAATCGGATACAGTGTTTTCCTTGTGGTTAGCGCTGGGGCAGGCAGGTGGACGGAGAAGGGGAAGCTACTAGACTTTCTTACTGTGTTTCCCACACTTCATCGCTCTCTCCAGTGATCCCAGCTAGAGCTCTAACTCTTCCTTTTTCCCTGGACTCACTTTCAGGTCAACGTATGTCACTGGCATGGTGGTGCAGGAATGTCACTCTTTACGTGGCCTGTGAGCATCTCAGAAGTTCATTTAGTGACCTCACGGAGCACTCAGTCCTTCCTCCCCAGCTGTCTTTGTCTCTCAGAGAGTGAACCTTGGTTAGGGGCTGGGACTATTCAGAAAGGAATGAATCTTGCTCTTTGCCTGGCTCTGCCGGAAGGGTGATCCGTGGACTTGCCAAAGAGTCTTCTAGAACTGCTGAAGAGGAAAACTCAGTTTGAGCTTTGCGTGAAGGGAAGAACAAGGTTGGCCATAGCTATCCGGGGTTTCTAGGGTGCTTTGCAAATGATTTTATATTTATTACTCTGTCGGAGAAGGTAGATCAGGGTTATGGGAGGAACTTTTTGGTGCACAGAAAGAATTTGAGGTCGGTGACTCAACAGCCACTGTCACTGGTTCCTAAACTCTGTTCCTTCCTAGAAGGAGTGGAATGGCGTGGGCATTTCCCTCTCTCTAGCAGTTTATGCCAGTAGAAAACAGGCTAGTAAACTACTGGGCTGCCACGTAGGGTAATGTGGGAGATACTAGGAAGCACCCCCAACCCTACCAACAATGCTTCTCAAAGAGCCGTGGAGGCTGTAGGGACAAGAGACATGGAGAGTCAGTCCAGGGAAGGCCCCAAAGGGAGGGATCTCCACCTATTGGCTCTGGGGTCTGGAGGGAGGGCAGGAGCATCAGTGGAAGTGACAAGGGTTTGGGGAGGTAACCCCCAGATTAGGGGTGCCTATGGCTATCTCTCCTCCGCCTCTAGATTCCAGTGTTCTGACCCGGATCTGAACCCTGGAGGAGGCATTGATGTGGGAAGGTCTTGGAGTGAGCGATTTCAGTATCACAGACCAAGTAAAGACCAGAAGGTACTGTCAGTAGTATCTTCACAGGCCATACTGGGCCATGTCCCCAGCTCCCCTTTCTGAGGCTGGGTCATTCAGTGCGTCCATCTGTTCAGGAGGGTGGCTACTGGTGTGAACACTGAGGATGAAGATGTTGGGCAAAACCGGGGCCTCAGTCTGGGTGAGAGCCACCTCATACCATGGTTTCCTCCCATGTCCCTGAGGCCCTGCAACCCCAACCCACTGGAGGGCTGTCTGCTCCACTGGTCTGTTCAGTCCCCGTATCAGACACCTGTCCCGTGGGCTTCCTCATCGCACCCGGCAGGGCTGAGCCAGGGTGTTTTTTCCAGTGATTTCCCCAGGCCGATTTTAGACTCTGCAATCAGGTCTCCTAGGAGATGTTTCAGAGTTTGGGGGAATTTTGTATTTTCGTTTTGTTTTCGTGGGGTTTTTGTTGCTTTTTGTTGTTGTTGTTGTTGTTGTTGTTGTGTTAATTTTACTTATTCGGATAAATGTGCTTATCACGAACGCCAAGCAGCCAGGTAGTCTGGTTGGCTCCTCAGGGATCCTTCCCTGTGGTGCTGGCTCATGGTATCGAAGCCTCTCTGGTCAGAGGCCACGATGAGCATGGCCGTCGGCTGGGAAGCCAGGATTCACAGGGGCAGCCCAGTCCCAGGCACCTTTAGGCAGGACACTTTGCCACTGTGGCCACACAGTGTTAGGAGAGAGAGAAGCAAATCTCAGGGGGATGTTCCATCCTCCTGTTTAAGGATAAGAGATAACCTCATCGTTACAGGAGATTGTTTGGGGAGGGCTCTTTTCCACAGATATGTGGTCCTCCTCACTCTCAGAGTGGGGTTCCATTTGGCCAAAGGACTCCACATAGCCAGAGGAAGTGCTGTTTTGTCACAGGGGATGGAAGTAAGAGGTAGCAAATGTTGCTCCCACAGGATTCTCCTGTTGCCCAGAGCTTCACCTGTGCCAGAGGGAATGTTCCATGGATAACAGGCCCTTGGCCAACAGGAGCCTGAAGATTGGCTAAGGTTCTTGCCCATTGTGATGGAAATGAGGTGGCCAGCGGAAGGAGCACAGACTCTGGAGTCAGATAACACAGGAATACATTTGAATGCAATTCTTCCATTTTGGGGACTCTGGGCCATTAGACAAATTGTTTGGCAGCTCTGTACCTTAAGCTGTAAAATAGTGATAATTATGCCTGCTTTTTCCCGTTATAAAAATTAATGAAGGGGCGCCTGGGTGGCGCAGTCGGTTAAGCGTCCGACTTCAGCCAGGTCACGATCTCGCGGTCCGTGAGTTCGAGCCCCGCGTCAGGCTCTGGGCTGATGGCTCGGAGCCTGGAGCCTGCTTCCGATTCTGTGTCTCCCTCTCTCTCTGCCCCTCCCCCGTTCATGCTCTGTCTCTCTCTGTCCCAAAAATAAATTAAAAACGTTGAAAAAAAAAAAATTAATGAAGGGCACCTGGGTGGATCAGTTGGTTGAGCGTCTGATTTTGGCTCAGGTCATGATCTCGCGGTTTGTGAGTTCGAGCCCCACATCTGGCTCGCTGCTGTCAGCCTGTCAGCACAGAGCCTGCTTCAGATCCTCTGTTCCCCTCTCTCTGCCCCTCCCCTGCATGTGCTCTCCCCAAAAATAAATAAATGTTGTATTTAATTTTTAATTTTTTGTAATGTCTATATTTTATTTTTGAGACAGAGAGAGACAGAGCGTGAGCGGGGGAGGGGCAGAGAGAGAGGGAGACACAGAATCCGAAGCAGGCTCCAGGCTCTGAGCTGTCAGCACAGAGCCCGACGTGGGACTCCAACTATGAACCATGAGATTATGACCCGAGCTGACGTTGGGCGCTTAACTAACTGAGCCACTCAGGCACTCCAAGGCCAAGTCTCCTCTTTACAGCTGATAGACATAGCTTGCTGTACCAGATACAGTAATTATAAACTTCATGGTAGTCACCTTACCCCTATCTTGGTTTTCTGTGGCTGTTATAGCAAATT
Source organism: Panthera uncia (assembly GCF_023721935.1). NCBI lineage: Eukaryota > Metazoa > Chordata > Mammalia > Carnivora > Felidae > Panthera > Panthera uncia. Next base: position 62,687,501 of record NC_064813.1, read on the forward strand.
ACCACAAACTTGATGGCTTAACTGTAGGTTTTTGTAGATGTTCGTTATCAGGTTGAGGAAGTTTCTCTCTACGCCTAGTTGGCCAAAAATTCTTACTACCGATTTTGTCACCTGCTTTCTTCACATGTGTTGATATGATCTTGTGATTCTTCTTCTTTATCCTGTTGATAGGATAGATTAACTGATTTTCAAATGTCGAGCCAGCCTTGCATCCCTGGGATAAATTCCACGTGGTCAAAAACATCCCACTTTATACATTGTTGGACTTCATTGGCTAGTATTTTGTTGAGGATTTGTGTACCTGTGTCCACGAGAGAGATTGGCCTGTGGTTTCTTTTCTTGTAATGTTTTTGCCTGTTTTTGATACTAGAGGGAGTTAGAATATGGAATAAGAGTGCCTGGGTGGCTGAGTTGGTTAAGCATCAGATTCTTAAATCTGGCTCAGGTCATGATCCCCGGTGATGGGATCCAGTGCTGTGTCAGGCTCCATGCTGAACGTGGAGCCTCCTCGAGATCCCCTCTCTCAGGGAGCCTGGGGGGGCTCTGTCGGTTAAGCATCCACCTTAGGCTCAGATCATGATCTCGTGGCTCACGAGCTTGAGCCCCTTCAGATTCTGTGTCTCCACCCCCCCGCCTCTCCCCCACTCTCACTCTGTCTCTCTTTCTCAAAAATTAATAAACATTAAACAACAACAAAAAAAAAACCTCTCTCTCTGCCTCCCCCCAAACCCCTGCTTGCAAGCTTTCTCTCTCTCTCTCTCTCTAAAAAAAAAAAAAAAAAAAAAAAAAAAGGGTATGGAATAGAATGAGTTAGGACGACAGAATAGAACCAGTGAATCAGTATGCTTTCTGGTTTGGAAGGTTACCAATAACTTGTTTAGATTGTCTATTTCATGTGTGAGTTCTGGCAGATTATGTCTTTCAAGGAATTTCATTGAGGTTATCACATTTGTAGGCATAGAGTTGTTCATAGTATTCCTTTACTGTCCTTTTATTTTTCTTTCCTTTTTTATTAATTTTTTTTAACGTTTATTTATTTTTGAGACAGAGAGAGATAGAGCATGAACAGGGGAGGGTCAGAGACAGAGGGAGACACAGAATCTGAAACAGGCTCCAGGCTCTGAGCTGTCCGCACAGAGCCCGATGCGGGGCTCGAACTCACTGGCCGCGAGATCGTGACCTGAGCTGAAGTCGGACGCTTAGCCGACTGAGCCACCCAGGCGCCCCTTTACTGTCCTTTTAGTGTCCATGAGTTTGGTAGTGATGTCCCCTCTTACATTTTGATATTAGTGATTTGTGTCCTGTATCTTTTTTAATTTAAATTTATTTAGCCTGGCTATAGGTTTACCAATTTTGTTGATCTTTGCCAAGAACCAGCCTTTGCTTTCATTGATTTTCTCTATTAATTTCCTGTTTTCAATTTCTTTGCTTTCTACTCTAGTTTTTATTATTTCTTTTCTTTTGCTTACTTTGGAATTAATTTGGTCTTTGTTTTCTAGTTCCCTAAAGTGAAAGCTTATATTCTTGATTTTAGGTCTCTCATCATTTCTATTATATGCATTCAATGTTATCAATTTCCCTTTAAGCACTACTTTTTGCTGAATCCCACCAATTTTGATAAACTGTGTTTTCATTTTAATTTTGCTCAAAATATTGAAAAATTTCTCTAGAGATTCTTTGACCTGTGTATTATTTAGAAATGTATCGTTTAATCTCTACGTATTTGGGGATTTTCCAGATGCTTTTTGTTGTTGATTTCCAGTTTATTTCCAGTGTGGCCTGAGAACAGACAATGTATGATTTCTATTATTCTAAATTTGTTACAGGGTGTCTTATGACCCAGAAGGTGGTCTATTTTGGTGAACGTGCCATGTGAGCTTGAGAAGAATGCATATTCTGCTGTTATTGGGTTAGCATGTTTTCTCTTTCTCTATTTACTTTTATTTTAAAATTTATTTATTTTTGAGAGAGACAGAGGCAGCGTGAGCAGGAGAGAGGCAGAGAGAGAGGGAGACAGAGAATCCCAAGCAGGCTCCACCCTGCCAGCACAGAGCCCAAAGCAGGGTCTGAACTCAGGAACCGTGAGATCATGACCTGAGCAGAAACCAAGAGTCGGAGGCTTCCCTGACTGAGCCACCCAGGGGCCCCTCTCTATTTACTTTTAATCTATATGTGTCTTTATACTTAAAATGGGTTTCTCATAGACTACACAGAGTTGGGTTTTGTCTTTGTCTTTGTTTTTTTGAATCATACTTCAATGTATTGTCATTGTCGATCTGTGAACAAGTATGTCTTTTTCCCATGAAGGGAGATCCTTTTCAATCTGCTGTAACACGTGCCCACACATCTTCAACTTGAAAATGTAGCTTTTCAAGCTTTAGTAAGACTATTCCTTTTTCACTTTCACAATTTTTAGGCTGCTGCCGGAAGTCTTCTTGGCATCTGTTTTGAATTCTGTTGTCAGTGCGTCTCTCACTGCTTTTGCAAAGATCTGGAAGTATCCGATGTAGCTGAGCCCAGCCTGTCACCAGTACACCACCATGATGTCTCAAAGAGTGAGCACCTTTGACCAAATCGCAAGGACGTGTTATCGCTGGCCTGGCGGAAGCCCAGCTACAGGGAGTCAGGCCCCAGAAGCAGAAGGGGCAGGGCCCTACACCAGCCAATCCTGCCACCTCTTGCCCTGCTCCACCTCCCGAATGGCCCCTGCTGCCCACCAGGAGCCAATCAGGTCTCGTTGTTTTGAGCCACTCTGACAATCTCTGTCTTTTCATTGGCTCGTTTAGACCATTGGCACTCAAAGTGATTCTTGATACGGTTAGGATAATATTTAATCGTATTTGTTACTGTTTTCTGTTTGGTTCCCTTGTTCTTTGTTATATTATTGCCTTCCACTCTTCCTCTGTCTTTTGTAGTTTCATTAAGCACTTCATTTTCTCTCCTTTCTTAGTAGGTACCTTATACCTTTTATTTTTTATTGATTTTTTTACTGGTTGCCCTGGATTCTGCAATATACACTTACAACTCATCCAAGCGCACTGCCAAATAACACTACACTGCTTTCTGGGTAGTGTGAGTACCTTATATAACAAAATAATCCTAATTCCTCTCTCCTGGCCCTTGTATCCTTGTCATTCATTTCACTTATATATAAGCATTCATAAGCATATATACACATAAGGGATATACATAAGCACCCATAATTGAACATTCCTGCTATTATTATTTTTATTTTATTATTATTATTATTATTATTATTATTATTATTTTGAACAGAGTGTTATCTGTTAGGTCAGTTATGAGTAGGAAAAATAAGTTTTTATTTGACCTTCACTTACTCCTTCTCTGATGTTCTTCCTCTCCTTATGTAGATCTGTTTGTTTTTTTTTTTTATTAAAACGTTTATTTATTTTTGAGAGACAGAGAGAGGCAGAGCACAAGTGGGGGAGGGGCAGAGAGAGAATGAGACACAGAATCCGAAGCAGAGCCCGACGGCGGGGCTCGAACTCGGACTGAGAGATCACGACCTGAGCCAAAGTTGGACGCTTAACCAACTGAGCCACCCAGGCGCCCCTCTGGGTTTCTGACCTATAGCATTTCTTTCTCCCTAAAGAACTTCCGTGAACATTTCTTGCAAGGCAAAACCACTGGCAACAAATTCCCTCAACTTTTGTTTGTCCAAGGAAGTCTTGGTTTCTCCTTCGCGTTTGAAGGACTAATTTCTCAGGATTCAGAAGTCCAGACTGGCATTCTTTTTCCTCTCAACTCTTTAAATACTTTGCTCTGTTGTCTTCTTGCTGACAGTCAGGGTTGTTTTTTTTTTGTTTTTGTTTTTTTTAAGCTGAAGACAGGTGCAACGTTAAAGACCTACATTGCAAACCCGTTTGCTCATCAGTGACCCTTGTGACTTTGCTGAATGAGACGACAGTTATTGAATACGACATCAAAGCTGCCGTCACGACATGCTGTTAAGTTCAAACTGAATCATTGCTTTTTTCTCTATCACTTTCTTACATCTAGAAAATCAACAGAACATTAAGCCAAAGCTCTGATTCTGTCGTTTGCCAGTTTCCATGGTACATATACTCCCACGCTGGCTGATTTCAAACTACCAACATGGTGTGTGATCAAATGCAGGGCTGCAAGAGCACCACAGCAGCCCATGTGATCTGGGATTTTAGTTCCACCGTAAAGATACAGTAGATGGAAGCGTCCTCAAGGGCACAGATACTAGTCAAATGTTGTGAACTAATTAGGAAGTAACGCGTTTTGGGTTTTTATTCCCTTAGTTTTAACACAATGCGTTTAATCGTAATTTCACATCATTCACCTTGTTAATAACGGCAATGCTGATCAACCACCCAGCTCGCAAGGTGCCTGAAAATTTAACCATCGGCTCTCAGGAGTTTGTCCGCGCTGACTCCAGCATGCCGCCGGGTAGTATTGTGGGGAGGACGGTGTCCGGTGAAGGAGGGGGGGAAAAGCAGTGAGAATAAAGGGCAAGTTCACCTAGATCGCCAGCCCTTGTTGCCCTGATTCCCTTAGGGAAGCCCATTGGAGAGTGCCTGTGACCTGTTAAAATGGATTTCAAAACGCAAGGGGCTGGCCTTGCAAAGTCTCTTCCCACACACCAGTAAAATCATCTTTCCATTGTTTCATTCCCTATGGCTTAACTCTTGGAAAAGCGTATGTGTTTCTTCTGCCAATTCTAGCCCCTTCTCTTCCACAGAAAGTTAGACACAAGCCCTGAGATGAAGGCTCCCCTCCCCCCACACACAACCCAGGGCTCACTGGGTTCTACCACAACGCACGCAGCTGGGAAATTGGGTTTCTGCCAGTTGATACGCCCTTGCCCCCCCCCCCCTTGTCTCTGTGGCTTTGTCAGCAGGACCCCACGGCATGTGGGGGTGTTCTCTGAAGTTATGGAACAAATCAGATGTGAGACGCCAGAACCTTTTAAAGCTCAGTCATCCAAGTTCAGCCTTGAACTGAGTGACCAGATTTCGGGGTGGTCTGCCAGAGCCCCGCCTCTTCTTTGTGCTCTAAGAGGACTTAGCGGGGCAGAACTCGCAGAGGGAGCTAAAGAGGGGAGGGGGGCCGTTTCTGCTCAAGGCTGGGCTTGCTGAGCCGCTTTCCCGGCTTCAGCAGTCTGTGCACTTGACTCGGACTTCTTGGGAACAGGCAAGTGATTTAAAAGCCCGAAAGGAGATGAGCAATCCTCGAGACTCAGGCAGAAAAAGTCCCAGCGACACAGGAAGCCATCTGGTTCCTGATGCATAACTAGTCGGGAGTGTCAGCTCTGCCTGACACTGACCTCGCTCTGCCGTGGCACCTTCAAGCAGCTGCTGGGCTCCTCACCGGGCTCCCTTCTCTTTCTTCACTGGCTGATGGATCTCAAGGGGCTCCTCTCCTTGAACTTCCTGCTGTTTCTCTCCCTGGCTTTTGAGCTGAGCTGCGGAACAGGTAAGTGCTCATCTGTTTGAGGGTCTGAGTCCCACCATTACCTGCCAGGACTCAGCCAGCCCAAGGAGAGAGAGAGAGAGAGAGAAGTCAGCAGGGGCTGGGGGCTGTGGCTTGGCTGCCTCCTCCTCGGGGACTGGTTCTGAGTTTCTCCTGACTCTTTCAAAGAGGAAGGAATATCATGGGTTCCTGGAGCCTGGATTTTAAGGCTCAGTCTTACCAACGCTGGGAGACCAGGAGCCCTAAGCCAAAGGCACTGGCCACGTTCCAGACCAGCCTCTCAGGGCGAGAAGCTGTGTGGTCAAGGTTCTGGTTGAGCGGTTGGTTTTGCATCTGGCGAAGACCCAGGCTGTGGGGCTGAGATGGAGGGGCTGAGCTCTGGGAGGAGACTCTTACATCCCTGCCCTCGGAGGGGATCCTCACACACGCGAGCAGACAAGCCAGAAACATGGTCCAACAACAAAGAGGGGCTGCCGCCGTGCGAAAAGAAGTTAGAAGTGAAAACCCCAGGCATCAGCTGAGAACAGGCAGTGGCCACAGTGTGGTCGTACCGGTGGCTACTTTCCTGGAAGGGAACCTTCCACGGCAGCAAGAGGGGGAGAGGCCAGGATTTTTGGTGTCCAGGGCTGGTTACAGGAAGTGGGAAATGCGAATTGGGAACTCTCAAGGGTCAGGGCATCTCCAGCCATAGTGCCAGACGCATCAGAGAGCCTTTGCGCCTGGGCTCTGCTCCCGCCTTTCTGGCTCGTGTTCCTCCGAAGGCGCGCTGGTGTTCTGTTAGTAGTCTCAGGGCTATGAGAAAAGGGATTTGAGACTAAAAAGGCCTCGCGAGAAGGGACTTTGGGCTCCCTGAGGAGTGTTTAAGCGTCTTGAGTTCGATCAGACTTGGGGAGGCAGCTTGGCATGGAAGCAGCTTTAGGGAAGGTGGGGGGAAATCCTGAGGCTCCGGTGTTTTGCCCTTGGGGTTTTCAAGACCGCAAATCCATTAAGGACTTTTCCAGGAAAAGCCCAGAGATACGCTAGGGATGTCGGAGAGGCTGCACGTGGGGTCTCTCTTTTGTTAGACTGCCAGATAAAGGGGCCCTTCCTTGACCCCCGGTTCCCTCAGAATCAGGCAGACCCATGGCTCCTGCTTTCTGAGGGCTCAGGGCTCAGGGCTCAGGGCTCAGGGCTCAGGGCTCAGGGCTCAGAAAGCCAAACTGATCCACTTCAAGCCCTTCCAGGTGCGTCCCATTTGTGACTTTCCCACCTGGGGATATTTCTGAGTGACCGTCAGGAGGGATGGGGTTGAACAGTGGCATGGTAGTTTTAAATCTCTGGGCTTGCTTGTCTGCTGGCCAGCCTGGCCCACGGTGTCCCCATGGCGTCCACCAGGTGCTTCACTGGAGGCTTGGGGCTCCCTGGTTACTGAGCAGCAGCCCAGCCCCGTGGGGCGTGTCTACCCAATAGGCGGCAGCTGTCTTCTCTGAAACACACACACACAATTTTTAGTGTTTTTATTTTTAAATACACCCGCTTTTGTGAAGCCCCGGTTAAATACAGACGGAAATGCTTTGCAAGTGGGACAGGTCAACCATGACAGTTATTCAACCAAGAAGCGTGATTCTTGTAAAATCAGGACCCAGTCTCCCTCCCGTCTCTACTCGGCTTGCCTCCCAATTCCGAGTCAGAATTGTAAAAATCAAAAAGTCCACATGTCCCTTCCCCTAATAAAGTGAATTTTCCATTCCCTCAATGGTATTTTTTTTTTAAGTAGACTTTATTTTTAGAGCAGTTTGGGGTTCACAGCACAAATGAGCAGAAGGTACCAAGATTTCCCCCTACTCCCACACATGCACAGCCTCCCTATTACCAGCATCCCCCACGAGAGGGATGCGTCTATTGCAACGGATGAATTGCCCCAAGGGGATTTTGTATTCCTCCGTGGGGGTCCACCCCACCTCCTTCTCACACATGAAGGGCAAGAGTGTGGGTTCCAGACTTGGCCCGACTTTGTTCACCTGCCTGTTCCATCCCGAGACGGAGGCCTCAGCACCTTCTATTTCTCAAAAGCTTTACTAAAGCCATCACCTTCACGTCTCTGGCACCAGACTGGAAAGCAGAACGCCAGGGCTATTCGGTTTTACCCATAGACTGACTTTGGACAATCCCGTTCAGCAACCGTCTATTAAGACACACGATGGGGCAGGCGTTGGTGAAGTGTGCGGGAAACATCAACCGCAGCCTCTGCCCAGCACCTGACATGGTGTCTGGTAAAGGAGAGCCCTTCCACAAATGTTTGTTGAATGGATAATAATAGTAAGCACAGCCTGCTTGCTTCATACCAGGCACCGTGGGTTCCAAGTGCTTTATGTGTATCATTCATTGAATTCTCACACCAACCCTATGAGATATGTGTTATTGTCGTTACCGTTACAGTTTTACCCAAAAAGGAACGAGAGGCACAGAGTGGTTTAACAGTTTCTCTGCAGTCACACAGCCTGACTTCAGAAGCCTCGATAAATGACGCTAGATAAACTTATGCTCGGTGGGGGAGGGGATGCCAAAATCCATATCCAGGGCCCACGGTGAATATTAGAATATGTTACCTATAATTGGAGCATGGAAGTTGCTTTTAATTGAATGGAAGTACGGGAATATTCAAAAGATGAGAGAAGGTGATAAGATCATAGAAGGAAGTAGAGGGCGTCTGGAGGTATCTGGTCTGGAGTTTGGAAAGTGGATAGGAACTGCTTTCATCAAGTAAGTTTTCGTTTAATGTTTTGTGTGAGCTAGTTTGTTTATTGGAAGGGTATCATGCATACGTCTATAAAACTTCCTCAGTACAAAAGGGTATACAGTGGAGACAAATCCCCCTTCTGCCTCGTGTGTCCTCCCAAATACATACATCTGGTAGGTTGGGTTTTTATAGGACTTGAAGAGAATATTCCAGATGAAGGCACCAATGCAGAGGTGAAGGGTTCTGAGTGTTCAAGGGGGAAATGGCAAGTGGTCTGTTGAGCTAAAGCCCAGGGTCTACAGCCACGGCTTTTCCCTGTCCTCACCTGGCAAGCGGGGACAAAGGTCCCCACCGTTTGCCCCCATCCTATACTCCTGAGGGGTGGCGTCAAGGTAAAACGTCCTGATTTGGGAGAGAGGAGAACTTAGCCTCTCTGTTCATTCACTTATTCATCTCATTCAGTGTTTTGTTCTCTTGAGCAACTGGGTTTCTGCTATGTTCCAGCTGGGCGTTAGGACTCCAAGTGGACAAAACAGACCCAGTGACTACTCCTGGAAGCTTATTCTTAAGTCATGATGACAGGCACAGATCAGGGTTAAAAGCGTGATTGGTGAGATGCAGGTGTGATAAAAAGCACGGGATGGGGCGCCTGGGTGGCTTGGTCAGTGAAGCGTCCCACTTCGGCTCAGGTCATGATCTCACGATCCCTGAGTTCGAGCCCTGCGTCAGGCTCTGTCCTGACAGCTCAGAGCCTGGAGCCTGTTTCAGATACTGTGTCTCCCTCTCTCTCTGCCCCTCCCCTGTTCATGCTCTGTCTCTCTCTGTCTCAAAAATAAATAAATGTTAAAAAAAAAAATAAAAAAAAAAACCAAAACAAAGGCACGGGAGGCACTGGCAGGGGGGCCTAGACTAAGCCAGGGGTCAGAGGCAGAGACCTGAAAGACAGAAGGAGGCAGCCAGGGAAATACAGGGCGGGGGGGGGGGGCAACAGGCGTTCAGGCTGGGGTAAATGCAAATACTCTGAGACAGAAAGACCCAGCAACATCAAGGAACAAGGGAAAAGAGGATGGTTCATGGGACTGCAGCTTACAAAGCAGGCTTGGACAAGTTATCTTTTCTCCCTGGGCCTAGATCTGCCGTAAGAAGTGAGAGCTGTTAAGGGCCGCCCCCTCCTCCACTCGAAAGAAACGCTATAGGGAGATGTGAAAGCGTCATGGCGGCAGAAAAATGGAGGGCGGGGGGTGGCTGTCATTAGGTAGAATCCCATCTCGTGAAGGGTTGGCTAAATGCTGCTGATTTCAGGAAAATATCCATGGGTCCACGTGAATCACTCTACTTTCTAAGTAGAATTACCCTTGAAGAAAGTGAGTTGGTGTTTCCTCCAGACGATTTAGTAAACAGGGGCTGACTGAATCAGAGACCCACTGGAAAACACTCATCAGACGGTAGGAAGTTTCAGGAGCAGGGACTCCACTTGAAGGGTTTTGTGAACCACTTTAAAGTCCCCCTATTTTTTTCCACTTGTGTTTAGGTGGTGCTGGTTTCTAGTCCCCCCTCCCGCCCCAGCCACTGACACGGAGTCAGTTGGTAGGTCTTCATTCTTCGTGTGGGTTGCAGGGTGTGAGGGTCTCTTCCTGACCAAGTTTCAATGCCACTCCCCGTGAGTGAGCGTGCACACATCACTCAGCCTGCCCTTCTCGAATCTGCTCCTTCTCTTCTTGTCCTCTTTCCCTTCCTACTTGCTTTCTTTGATTCCTTTGGTGAGGGGCTCCCCCCATCTCGTCCTGTAAACTCCTTTTCCTTCATTGTTATGAGTCTCCCCCAATGTCGCCCTTGTTTCAGCCCATGTGGACTGCCTCGTGCTTCCCCCCACCTCGGAATCTCTAGCCCAACGCCACCCGGGCCCTTTACGGGCCAGTGCTGGGATTTCAGGGCATTTTTGGTGCGGAGAGGATTTGGTCTGTCCAATTCTCCAACAGCCAATCTTAGTCACAAGTCAATTGTGTCCTTTCTAAGTGCCTGCGTTACTTAACCAGGTGGTTTTGTGTTACTTTTCTGGTTTCCTTATCAACTAGAACAATCTATGCTCTCTGAGTCATGGGCTCCTTCTTTTATGAGAATTAACTTATGGTTAAGTTCAGTTATATATTGGGCACAGCTCAATAAAAGAGATTTTAGTCAGGTAATGTCATTTTTTGCAGTCGTAGATCAAACAGATATTTGCGAAAAGCTTACCACGTACCAACTACTGCTGTCGGTGTTAGAGACAAAACAATTGAACAGAATGAAATTCTTCCTCTTGAAGACTTGCATCCTAGCCAGGGACACAGAAATAAAATAAGCAAATATGCAATGTATCACCAGACAGTGGTAAGTGTGCAATCGGTAGGAGTGCTATTTTCTATATAAAATGGTCAGAGCCAGTTTCTCAGAGGAAATAATTTTTTTGAGCAGAAACCTAAAATGAAGTGGAGGACTGAGCTACCTAGATATGGAAGGGAAGAGATTTCCAGAGAACGGCAAAAGCCAAAGCTTGGAGCTGGGAATGATCTTGGTGAGGTGTGTGAGCCGGTGTGACCGGAGTGCAGTGAGTGGAGAGAGAGGGCAGGAGAGGGGTCAGGGGCGGGGTTACTCACCATCTTTGAAGCCATAATAAAGCCTTTGGATATTTTTTGCATGGGTGCTAGAAAGCCCTGGAAGTTTAAAAGCAAGAGAGAGACAAAAGCTGACATAGGTTTAAAAGATGACTCCGCCCGCTGTATGGATGCGGGGGGATGAGTTGGAAGCCAATGGCCATGCCAGGCTATGACGATGGTGGCAGAAATGAGGGAGGTGCAGAAATGAGGGAGGTTCTAAGTGCTAGGATTGCAGATCTTTTCCGACGGTAGAGCCAACAGGATTTGCTGATAGAAGAATGCAGAGTATGAAAGAAGGAAAGGAGTCAAGGATGATTCCAAAGGCTTCGGTCTGAGAATTCAGGAGAGTTGTAATGCCGTTGGTAGAAGGGGCTATAGAACCAAGAGTTCATCTGCTGAGTTTGCAGTGCCCTTCAGACCTCCGAGTGCTGATCCGTGTAGGCAGTTTGGGAGGGAGATCTATCTCTGCAAGCATTCCAGAAGTATGCAGCCCATGCAGCTGGATGAACGTGGCTGGGAGAGAGGAGGTCTGAGTACTGAGTCCTGGCATGCTCCAATATTTAGAGGTTAAGAGCAGCAGGTTCCAGTCAAGGAAACTGACAAGGGGCAGCCAATGAAAGAGGAAGAAAACCAGGGGAGCGTGATGCTCCAGGGGACTGAATGAAGACTGTTTCAAAGAGGGAGTGGGGAACCATGTCAAGTGCTCCTGAGAAAGCAAGATGAGAATGGAGAATGGACTTGGCGCCACGGTGCATACAATGACCTCGACGAGTGACCTTGCAGTGAGTAGTAAGGAACAGCAGCTGCCAGGAGCGGGCACAGGAAAATGGGTCAGGAAATGGAAACAGAAAATATCAACACACATTAAAGGGCTTGGCAATAAAGGAAAAGAGAGATATGAGGCAGCGGCTAGGGATGAACCTGGGGTCAGGGGAGGGGTTTGTAAATGAGGGAAGTTACAAGTGGGTTTATTGTGTATTGATGGAAATAACCCACAACATTCTATGCCAATAACGAAGCTGATGATGCAAGGGATGAGGGCAATTGCGAGAGCAAATTCTTGAAATGGGCGAGTGCTCCGTGAAGGAAGAGGCTAGACCTAAGGGGAGCACAGACTACCCATCTAAGTAGGTAGGTTTCCTGGTGGTGGCTACAAATGGAAATTCTCCTCTTGTTTCTACTACTTTCTCAGTGAAATGAGAATCAGAGTCAACAGCTGAGGTCATCAGTTTGAGAAGAGGAGAGGAGGTGTTAAATAGTCAGCAGTAGGATCCCTTACAGTGATTTGAAAGGTTTGGTTTTGGGTTTCTTTTTCTTTTTCTCTCTCTCTTTCTCTCTCTCTCTTTTTCTTTCTTTCTTTCTTTCTTTCTTTCTTTCTTTCTTTCTTTTTCTTTCTTTTTTTGTTGTTGTTGTTGGCTCAGCTCTTTTGAAAAAGAGAAGTAAAATAATTTCTCACCCTTGATATTGGGAACTATTTAACAGTTTTTTTTGGAGAGCAAGAATTCCACAGTTTGAACCCTGGGCTTACTACCTGCCTGGCTCCACACCCCTCAGACTTTTCTCTTTCTTTGTCATCTGAAAAATGACGTTCTGTAGCCTTGGTGTCCTGGGCTCACAAGCTCCGAATCAGCTTTGGTTGCTCTCCACCCTTCATATTATGTACCCAGTGGTGGTGAGAAGTCTGGTCAAGGAATTAGCAGACCCGGATTACGTGACTTTAGGGATGTCATTTAACTTTTCCACATCTTCGCTTCTCTGTGCCTTCACTATAAATCTGAGTTGAGAGAATTCTCTCCTAGACCAAAGAAATCCAGTGTCCCAGTTAGTCTGTACACCTCCATTATAAAAAAAAAGATGTGGTTTATATATACAATGGAATACTACTTGGCAGTGAGAAAGAATGAAATCTGGCCATTCGTAGCAATGTGGATGGAACTGGAGGGTATTATGCTGAGTGAAATAAGTCAGGCAGAGAAAGACAGATGCCATATGTTTTCACTCATACGTGGATCCTGAGGAACTTAACAGAAGACCATGGGGGAGAGGAAGGGGGGAAAAAAGTTACAGAGAGGGAAGGAGGCAAAACATAAGCGACCCTTGAATACTGAGAACAAACTGAGAGGGGAAGGTGGGCGATGGGCATTGAGGAGGGCACCTGTTGGGATGAGCACTGGGGGTTGTATGGAAACCGATGTGACAATAAATGATATTTAATGTAAAAAAAAATTTAAGATTTCCATTGGGATTTTTGAAACATTGAGAATACAGCGGGACTATCGTGACTGTCCTTATTGGCTGCTAAGCACCTGGCAATGCCAGGGAGAGGCCGGGAGGAAGAAGGAGCACCTATATTCTGTCATTCCTGATCCACAGAGAGGATGTGATTCTCAAAAACTTCCACAATAAGGGACTTTCTTCTTCCTCCTCCCACAGGTGAGAGCTTGATGAATTGTCAAGAGGTCACCAAGCAGTTGGGAAGAAATTTGCTGCTGCCCCTGGCATCTGAAGGCATAAGTAAGAGCATGAACAAGAGCATCCACATCCTGGTCACAAAGTCAGAATCACCGCAAAAAAATGTCAAGAGGAAAATAGTGTCTCTGAGTCTGCCAGAAAGGGCCTCTCTACGCTTTCTGGAAAATGGCTATAAATTCCATCCGGAAAACCTGAAGCTGGAGATCCTGCAAAGCAAGAAGGAAAATGAGGGCTGGTACTTCACGACCCTGGAGGAGAACTTTTCAGTTCGCCATTTTTGTCTGCAGCTGAAGCTCTTTGGTAATGACAGGGTTTCCCCAGTCCCCACCAGGCAGGGGTTGGGGGTGGGGGGTGGGGGGTGGGGTGGGGGTGGATGGGCAGCGATAGTCCCTTGCCTAAGAATTTAGCGAGGGTTCCAAGATTGGGAGTGACTTTTAAAGATCAGCAAGTCCAGGGTGTTTAAACTGTGGTTTAGGAAGAGGTTTTAGAGATTCGCAAATCTTTTTTGTCCAAATGGCCCATTGGTGGTAGCTGAGAGCACTAATTACTACCCCCATTTGCCAAAGACGAGGAGCCTAGCTGCGCACGGACTACAGGGCCTAGGAGCCTGAGAGTCTCAATTTGCAAATAAGACTTGGCTTGAAAAAGGGTTTTGTTTTTCCCCCGATTTTTAAAATGTTTGAATGCCGCGGATCAAGTCCGACCTCTTTTCCATAGATGAAGACATTGAAATCCACAGGACCGTCATGTGCTTACACACGTCCTCGTGGCTGGTCCCCTGCACTAGGGGCCTGGGCAAAGGAGAGCTGAGTCTCAGCCCATGGACCACTCCCACGCCCCATGCCCAGGAACAGGACCACATCCACCTGCTAGAAGGGCTCTTTTTTTTTTTTTGTCATCGCAACAGAGACTCTGGTTATAAAGTCGCTTAGTTGCAGAACTTAAACTAGAACGTAGGTCCATCTGAGTCCAAGGCCAGTGCTTTTTTTGAGCCTCTGTAACTGCCAGCCCCTCTCGAATGCACCCAGAGTTTGTGTCTTTCAAGCCCAGAGGCTCCTTTATAGAGAGACTTATCTCTGAGATGGGATAGACAGCCTCACCTACCCAGCATTTCTTTGAAATCCCCAGATGCCTACAGGAGGACATCAGGAGAGTCCTTCCCCCTCCTCCACACAGTGTATGCAGACTCCCTTCAGCCCCCTGACAGGTACCAGGGAGTTCTGGCCACTCCAGTAGTGCCCCCCAGGGACGACCCATCATGCATTTTCCAGAACAGTTCATTGCCTTTGTCACATCTTGTCACCTAAATTCTTACCTTGGAAAGTGCGGTCTATGCAACCACGAGAGTCTTCTCGAGTCCAAGGAAGAAGCTGGATTTCAGAGTCAGGCAGACCTAGGTTCTGAGCTCACATAATATGTGACCCCTGCCATCCCTGCGGGACTCAGTGTCTTCACCTGTAAGATGGGAATACTTATCACTAGTAGGCTACGATTGTTGAGAAAGTTGTTGAGAAGATTAAAGGCTATGATGAGTGTGCAGTGCCAGAATCGTGTCTGTCCTACAGTAATCGCTAAATAAATACAACCTGCTCCCTGGCCTCGGCTATTTCATGGCATTAGAGTGAGCACCCCTTCCCAACACACACTCTAGATAAAAAACCCCACCACCCAGTCATTCTTTCAGATCTAGGAGGTAATACTCAAGTATCAGATCAGGAGTATCAGCAAGAGGAGGTAGGTTCCTAACAGTGGTGGTAGGAGGGGACTAAACGACGGATTGTTTTTCTCTATTTCGTCCCGAGCTCGCACCGGAAGGGAGCGTAGTGGAGAGAGAGGGATTTGGGGAACCAGTAAGTCCCCACTAGAATAAACCGCACTGCAGACCCACAGGGAAGGAAAAGCACCATCGGGTTGCATTTTCTTCTGACGAAAAGGTCCAGTCAGAATCCCAGGGGGTTCACTTGAGTGAGGCCTTCTTTCCTCCACCTCCTGACAGAACAGGTCTCCACTCCGGAAATAAAGGTGCTGAACTGGACCCAGGAGAACGGAAACTGCAGCTTGACGCTGGCCTGCGAGGTGGAGAAGGGGGACCATGTGGCTTACAGCTGGAGGGAGGAGACGGGCGCCGACCCACCGGTCTCGGCCAGCAGCTCCCACCTGCACCTCAGCCTGGGCCCTCAGCACGTCCACAACGTCTACGTCTGCACCGTGAGCAACCCCATCAGCAACCACTCGCAGACCTTCACCCCGGGGTCCATGTGCATGCCAGATCCACCAGGTGAGTGCCCTGGTGGGGGCCGGTGTGGCACATTGACGACACGGGCTCCGTCCCCAGCTGGAACCAATGGTTCCTGCCTCCACCCTGGTAACGACACTTTACATTTTTCTCTACGGTTGATAAAAGCTTCCTCGGGTGCGTTCAGTGGGTGCCTGCCGCTCGTAATCGCCGGGAGGGCATTCTGCTCAGTTCCCAGCCGAGGGAAACGATGGAGTCAGACCCAGAGCGCGGGCCTCCCCGTTGTGATTCTTCCTTTCCCCTCCTGTCTTGGCTCTAACCCGCAAGGGAGGCAGGTCTCGACTCCCCAGTGCACGGTCCGCTCATGGTGGGACAGGTCTGCACCATCGATAAGACTTGTTGACCCCCTCCGTGCAGCAAATT
The DNA here is from genome assembly GCF_023721935.1 of Panthera uncia. Lineage (NCBI taxonomy): Eukaryota > Metazoa > Chordata > Mammalia > Carnivora > Felidae > Panthera > Panthera uncia. Next base: position 62,703,447 of record NC_064813.1, read on the forward strand.
GGGCACGGCTATGAGACCTGACCTGTGCTCTCCAGCCACATGGTGTGATGACAAGACGTGAAGCATCTGCTCAGTAATGGAAAGCAGGGTATAATGAAGGGCCACCTGTTAATGGTATGGACCGTGAACCTCATAGCAAGTCGGATGTCCCGGGGAGTTAGCTCTCTGACCAAGACCTGGATTGTGGCGTTCGGGAATGATGACAAACCACATAGTACTTTGTTATTGGCAGAGCGCTTTCAAAGGTCTCATCTGCTTCGTCCTCACAATGACCCTCCCGGTTGAGTGTTATCGCCACCCTCATTTTACAGACGAGGAAGGTGAAGCTCGTAGCATTTAAGTACCCTCCCCATGCTTCCTCGAGGTTTAGCACCTAAGCCTCCACCTTCTGACTGCTCGTTCTCCAGGAGGCACAGCATCATTATTCTGCTATCAAAAGGAAGGGAGGGCCGATTAAGTGACCATCTGAGGGTGGAAGCTAGCTAGACAGACCGCTGACCCTTTTCAATGACAGATCCTGTGTCCGTGCCTCAGGTGGGTTCAGGGACAGAAGGACCTGGCTGCTGGCCCTCCGAGCATTACTGATGCCCTGACATTCTCCTTTCTGCATCCAGTGCGGGGAACAGGAGCCATTCCAAGGGGACTTCAGCCCGCTGTAGACTTGGTGTGTCTATGAGGGAGGCGTTCTAGGGTTTGCGGAAGGTGTCCCCAGTGGCTCTGGACCCAGTGCCACTCTGCTTACTTGCAAGCGTAAGGCCTCTTAACCTGTCTGAGGCTTAGATTCTTTATCTAAAATCGTAACCGCTGACAGGTCTTAACTGTTTACTATATGCCACTTGTGTGGCCTCGCACTCAATTCTCACAGCCACCAAAGAACATCAGTACACCCCCACTTCACAGATGAGGAAGCAAAGACATAGGAAGGTCACACACAGAGCACGTAGCAGGGCTGAGCTGTCTGATCCTGGAATCCTCCTAAGTAGTCGTGGAAAACATGATAGGCTTTAAACGCCTCGTAAATAATTGTAAAAATGCAAGGTTTTTTCTTGAGGCTTCTGTGGTCATAGCAAACCTCCTGGAGCAAAGACAGGGCATGAAGAGTTTTACCCCGGCCTATCTCAAAAAAAGGAAGGACTCTCTCTGTGCTTTTCTCTGTGGTTCAAGAAGAATTTAATTAGTGCTTTCCAAAGTCTTCATAGGTCACGAAGCTCTGTCCAGAGTCAATATTCTATGATTCGCTTTGCACGTACAGTAGGAAGAAGGCTAACCAAAGTTTACAAGGGATATTTGCTGCTAGGGCTGCCGTGACCGAGTTCCAGCAACGGGGTGGTTTCAACCACCAGAATGTATTGCCTCACAGTTCTGGAGACTAGAAGTCCAGAATCACATGGTTGGTAAGGCTGGTTGTTTCTGAACCTGTGAGGAAGAGGTCTGTGGAGGCCCCTCTCCGTGGCTGACAGGTGGCTGCCTTCTCCTCGTGTCTCTTCACACTCTCTTCCCTCAGAGCCTATCTCCGTTCAGATTCCCTCATCTTGTAAGGACACCAGTCATGTTGGATCAGGGCTCCCCTGTAATCGGTTTTCTGGTGTTGCCATAAGAGAAGACCACAGACTGGGTGTTTGAGTGACAGGAATTCATTTTCTCACAACTCTGGAGGCTAGAAGTCCAAGATCAAAGTGTTGGCAGGGCTGGGCTTTTTTGCTGAGGCCTCTCTCCTTGGCTTGCAGATGGCCACCTTCTTGCTGTGCCTCCCTATGGTCTTTCCTCTGTGTGTGCACACATCTCTTCGTGTGCCCGGATTTCCTGTGAGATTGGATTGGAGCCCATCCTAATGGCCTCATTTTAACTTCATCGCCCATTTTAAGATCCCGTCTCCAAATACATTTGCATTCTGAGGTACTAAGGATTAAGGCTTCAAAATATGAGTTGGGGAGGGACAGAGTTCAGCTCATAACGCCACCCGAGTGATCTCATTTCAACTTGATCACCTCTGTAAAGACACTGTTTCCAAATAAGGTCACATTCTAAAGACTTCAACATGTGAATTTTGGGGGAAGCACAGTTCAATCCATAACACAAACAGAGATCCCTCCCTCCTGCCTCTGGGGGTGGGGAACAATGGCACATCAGAACAAATTCACATAGCTGGGCTGTGGCATGCCGTTCCCAGTATACCAGGCTGCCTAAAGACAGAAAACAGAGTTCTATTAGCTTGTTGACTTGTGTTTAATGAGTATTACTAATCCTTAAAATACTGTGCTTAGTTTGACAACCTCTGTTGAGATTCTACTACATTCCAACATTGTGCTAGGTGCTGAGTGCACGAAGACAAAAAAAAAAAAAGACCTGATCCTTGCCCTTAAGGAAAGAGATCATTCTGGAAGTAGCTAATCCTAGATCGTGTAGTGGTACAGGCAGAACAGAAGTAACAAAGAAGAAGGAATGATTGAGGCTATCTGAAGGAATCAGAGAGACCATCGCAGAGGATGCGACACCAAGTGGGTTTTGGAGAGTAAATACAAATTGCCCAAGCAGATCAAAGAAAGACATTCCAGGCAGAGGGAAAAGCAGAGGCAGCTGGGTCTTGTCCTGTGTTACCCTACAGGCAATCGGAAGCGATAATCGATAGAGGAGTAACACGATCGGCTTTGCATTTCGGAGAGAAATCTCAGTGGTGTGGAGAATAGGTGGGGGCAGGGAAGAGGCAGCAGAAAGAGAAACTAGTTATGGGGAAGGGCCACCCTTGCAGTGACCCATCAAGAGATGATGAGGAGTGGCTGTTAGTTTAACAAAGACTTCATACAAGGGAAATTCCAGCCTTGGGACCGAGCGGTGGAGTCTGAGGGTTTATTGGAGATCTCTTCACTGTGCCATTTTTCTGATGACATTTGTCCAGGCTCCCAGTGGTATACTCATCCTTCTTCCAATGGCCACTTCATTATTTTACAGTAAGAAACGTCTTTGTTTGTTTGTTTGTTTGTTTGTTTGTTTCCGCTGATTCCCAGTGAGCACGGTAAGAAACATCTTAATGTCTCTTGCTAGGAAGCACCTTTATTGCCAAGTCCAAATCTTAGGGTGCTACAAAGCACTCTCGCGAGGTCACCCAGAGCATGTTGATGTGGGTCGACGGGGTGGGCCTTGCTGTTGTCCTTCGTGACCGTCTTCGGAAAGAGTTACATCTATGCCAGAACGAATAATACAAAACCTTAAGCAATTCAACTAAAAGGGAATGTCCCTGGGAGCTCCTCTTGGAAAGAAGCTACTTTTCCGTAGATCGCCAACAAGTTGGCTCAGCAAGCCTGGGTTAGCGCAGAGGAAGAGACAGGTGACACCTGCCAGTGAGCCCTAGGGGCTCCCCCTTTCTAACAGGGCCAGGGAGCACCCACTGCTACCGAGGGCAGAGGCACGTCCCTCTTCATCGTGCACCCAGTCCGGCCGGCGTGACAACAGTGGCGGAAGGGTGGAGGCTGGAAGGTGCCTCATGGGCTAGACCCTTGTCACATGGCCACCCCTGCCGCAAGGGCGGCTGGCCGGCCCCGGGACTGGACAACACCCGTGCTTCCGTGGATGGATGCGGAAAAGTGTGGGCACAACCAGCAGCCTCTGCAACACAGTGTGGGTGGGATAGGCGGGCGTGAGGGGCTTTTCTGGAACCCGGAAACTCTGTGCAACTGTTCCCTTGGGTGGTCCCGGACCTCAAATTAGCGTATGGGTTGTGAGCATCCCCAATTCTGAGTGGAAGCCACCGTCGACGAGAAGGTGTTTTTTGAAGGTTGGCTGACTTCTTCAAGTCGCTCTGAGCTTTTGCAGACGGCCTTGCAGACAGAACCACATGAAAGGCAGGAAGGAGATCTGTTCTCAGACCGTTACGGCAGCATCTCACTACGTCCTGGGGGAGACTACGTTTGTTTCTCAGATTCTTTTTTGTTTTCTTCTCTCTCTCCTGGAAGAATGAGGTTTGGCGGACTTGAGGAGGGACAGCTTTTGCGTGTCTGTGGCAATGGACTTTTAGAGGTTAAAAAAAAAAAAAAAGGCCCCCCATCCTTTGCCTTGGAGGCGTGGCTCCGGGCCAAGTTGTCAGGTTTAAACCACAACCCACAGGGGAGGGGACCAAAGGTGAGGGCTCACAAATTGCGCCGGGGTTCTCGACCAGCCTCCTCAGCGGCTTCGAGGAGGCTCCAGGGGTGGAAAAAGGCCCCACCTCCTATTTAGAAACGTTCAGATTGGATTTCTTTGTGAATGAACAATGGGGCCAACGGGCCCCGGGACCACGTTGCTCTGATTTCGTTCTGAGAGGCCTCACTCACTACAGGACTGAGGAAGAAGAGGGAGAGCTGGAGTTTTCTGTCACAGGAAATGGTGGTTTGAAAATGGGAACACAGGTGGTGCGGAGGCTGCAGGCACACAGTCTCTTCCTGATTCCATTTCATTATTTTTTTTTTTTTAATTTTTTTTTCAACGTTTTTAATTTATTTTTGGGACAGAGAGAGACAGAGCATGAACGGGGGAGGGGCAGAGAGAGAGGGAGACACAGAATCGGAAACAGGCTCCAGGCTCCGAGCCATCAGCCCAGAGCCTGACGCGGGGCTCGAACTCACGGACCGCGAGATCGTGACCTGGCTGAAGTCGGACGCTTAACCGACTGCGCCACCCAGGCGCCCCTCCATTTCATTATTATGAAGCACATGCCAAGTAGGTCAGCGCCCGGTCCCTTTGATTCCACTTCGAGCCATTCAAAAGTGACCCTGCCTTCCTTCTGAGACCTCCTTATATTTAGGGCTCTAATAATTCTTAACCAAGGGATACATGCCAGTCTTCTTTCTATGGCTTTTAATTTAACTTCCTTTATCTTGTGCTCAGTAAGTGGCCCCCCGACCCTACATCGTATCAGGTGGTGGGGAGAGGGGGTGCGAAGAAAGCTTAACACAGCGTTTACCTTCAAGAATTTACAATCTAGGTGGGACTTCTCTACCTTACCAGGTAGAAAAATATTATCGTATTAAGAAACGTCGACTAAAATTCCTCTCTGGAAAGGAACAGGGTTTGTTTAGAATTGTACCTTAGTTTAAATGTTAGCGGGCAGGGGTGCCTGGGTGGCTCGGTAGGTTAAGCGTCCGACTGCTGCTCAGGTCATGATGTCACAGCTCGTGGGTCTGAGCCCCACGCTGGGCTCTGTGCTGACAGCTCGGAGCCTGGAGCCTGCTTCAGACTCTGTGTCTCCGTCTCCCTCTTTGCCTCTTCCCCACTCATGCTCTGGCTCTCTCTCTCTCTCTCTCTCTCTCTCTCTTTCAAAAATAAATAAACACTAAAAAAAATTTTTTTTTAATGTTAGCGGGTAGGAGGTGACACCCCTCCCCCAAAGAATTCAGCTGTGGGTTAGAGGATTCTGTGCAAGAAAGGGGACAGATGTGGCTTGTGCAGACAGAGGAAGAGAAAAAGAAGGTCTGAGCCTGTCAAATGGTGGAAAAACCCACCTGGTTCATGATGGAATCCGTTCCCTGTGACCTTTCAGATCTTCAGCAGAGGACTCACACCCACAAAATCTTGGTGTAGGCTTTTGGCTGTGTGTGTGTGTGTGTGTGTGTGCGTGTGTGTGTGTGGAAACTGCTGAAGGCATTGAACCTTGCACCCAGGACAGCCCAGACCACAGCAAGCGGAGCCATACGAGCAAGTCTTTCGTTGTACGAGGAAGTTATCACCTGACATTGTAGGAATCATGGGCAGCCTGACAGCATTCTGTCCGTATCGATCCAAATTGCTAAGGGCCGGGAGTACCTGACATTTAGTTTCCATACAAGCATCCGTATCACGAGAGAATAGTACCAAACAGAGGAGCACCACGTGCAAGGACGCCTGCTAGACAGAGAGAGAAACGAAGTCATAAGCCGACAACAGGATGGGGCTGAAGTGTCGGTGGCCAGCGAAGGGACTCCGGTGGACGTGAGATCAAACCCATCGTCTTGTCCTTCCAATCCACCAGCAGGAATCTACCGAGAATGTACTGTGTGCCAAGTCCTAGGACACCAGCAAAAGAGGGAAAGAAGTGGCCTCTGAGGGGCTAGCAGCTGGCGGGGGAGTGGAGGCTGGCGGAAGGAGGCGACAGCTGTGCACCTCGTGCTGTGCTCCAGGCACTGCTCTGGGCACCTTCTACAAAGATTTCCTTGGCTCGTCAGAGCGACTGTGCGAACTGGATATTGTCGTGCTCGCTTTGCAGTCGAGGAGACTGAGGCCCCAGAAGTTATGAACAGCCTCTCCGAGATCACAGAGCTATCAGGTGGTAGGTCCAGAATTCGAATCCCCCTGTCTGGTTCCAAATGACCTCACTGAAAGTGATCTGCACCGCAAAGACAATGGCACAACTCGGGTTCTAAGACACACGGCCTGAGTCAAGGTGCCGCAGAGTCGCGGGGCAGGGAACAAGGAGAGCTGGGACAGGTCAGGGAAACCGACACAGAGGAGGTAGCATTGGCCTGGGCGTCAACACTGGGCAGGCCCGGCAGGCAGCCGAGGGTGCGGCGGGAGGAAGGGGAGAGGGCACACCACAGGGCACGAGACGGGGCGGGTGTTGGAGGGAGGGTGTTGAGGGCATGGGCACCTCCCAGGGCTTTCCTCGCGGGGTCCCACCGCCACAGGAGAAAACACAAGACTGTGAAGTCCACAGTTCTCATCCTGCCCAGCTCCGCCATCAACCTCTCTGTGGCTCTGGGCACACCTGTCTGAATCGCAGTTCCCTCAACGTAAAAATGACTGGGTCGGGTGAGATGATGCTCCAGCTCCTCTAATATTCAAAACCTCTATGGAGCTGTCGCTTAAATCCTCGAACAGGTTCACATTACTTTGCATTCAAAGACTAGGAGAAGAATCCGGGCTGTGAAATCTCAGGATGACGGCCAGCTTGCCTCTCAGATCTGGCTGGATGGGCAGAAGCTGGTCGGTTATGTTATGGGACAAGGACAGCAGATGACGTTCATCCTCACGGCTCCCTGGAAAAAAAACAGGGCTGGCGTTGTTACGTGCTCTGGCCCAGTCATTTGTTCTTCAAGTAACTGTTGTCTTAGCAGGTCCCCAACATACACGAGGGAAGAAGGGAAAGGAAGTCGTCTCACGATAGTCAGACTCGCTGTCACGATTTTCTGGGCCGCCTCCATGGACCCCCGGAACATGGTGGCGCTTGGCTGCTGTCTCTGCTTCTTAGCTTAGGATTTGGGGCACTTCTCCATGCCCCTGGGGTTGGCGACATAAGCCCTGAGTAATCATTCTTTCTTTGTGCTGTCTCAGACACACATGCACCCACACACACGCGCCCCACCTGCGAAGAGGCTTCTCAGTGACCACAAGCCATTCAGAGGGGGACCGCTCGCAGGAAGTTCCAACCACAGTGGTGTCTCCATGCTTAAATCTTAGGCTTGATATTAATCCAGGAGCCTTACAGCCACTCTCTGCTTGCACCCTGGCTCTTTGATCAGGTCACATGGCACGCCTGGAGTTGGTAACTGGCAGGGTGAAAGCTTCTTCAGTCTGGGGGAGAGGGTCGATAATCAAGAGGGTCAACTGCTTACAAAGCCAGTTCAGTGAGATTCCTTGGGATGCCTTGATGTGTGAAAGGCCTAGGAAGCAAAAGGAGGAATCTTTTCAAACCCAGGAGGCAACCTCTGGTGAGCCATCAGGCTGAAGGCCCACTTGGATCTTGCCTTTTGTCGATGCCCTGAGACTTTAGCCTGTAGCTTTGGCCAACTCTGTGAATGTCACAGGTCAACTGTGCGAGTGGCGCTTGCAGGGACTCTGCTCCTCTACAACCCACCTATTCCTTCATCTCAACACCTCCCCCCCTCCCCAGTCCACCCCAAGTTCAACAACAAGCAGGCCGATTCTACAATCATCCTTATAAACTACCCTGACACATTAATGCCAACACCTGCTCTTATGCTATAGCTGGCCCTTCAATCCCACGGGTTTGAACTGGGTGGATCCACTTATATACAGGTTGATTTTTATTTTTTTTACAAATACAGTACGGTACTGGAAATAGATCTTCTCTTCCTTACGATTGTCTCAACATTTTCTTCACCTTTCTTTACTGTAAGAGAACGGCATCTAATACATATAATACATCAACTCTCTGTGTTACCAGGAAGGTTTCTGGTTAACAGTAGGTTACAAACAGTTAAGTTTTGGGGGAATCAAAAGTCACACATGGATTTTCAACTGTGTCAGGGGGCCGGTACTTCTAACCCCCCCAGGCTGTTCAAGGGTCAACTGTGTTTAGAGCCTTAATGCTGTTACTTTACTTAAAATCCTGGTGCTTCAGGTAATGAACCCACTGTTCATTACCCTGGGGTAACTCGCCTCAAGCCCATAAGCCTCTCTGACTCTCCCCGAAGTCTGTCTTCAACACTCAGCCACATTTGTACCCCTAGACCGATCTCTAGTATTCGAGGGTCTCCATGCCTGCTTCCTTCCGCACAAAAGGGGAGTAATGAGAACCTCCCAGGGCTATTGTGAAGGCTGTATCTATTAATACACATGATGCCCTAAAAATAAAGCCTGGCTCATCGTCCGTTACTACCTCAGTAAGCTAAATGTCTTGTTTGCTGGGACTCAGGTCTCTTTCGCTCTTTTCCAAGGTACCGCTCCTGGCTCAGAAGGATTTGGTGAAGTGGGTAAAGGAGAGAAAGCATTAAAAAAAAAGGGGGGGGGGTGCTCTGTGACTTTGAGCCTGCTGACTGCCACTCAAGGGCTCATGTTAAGCCTGGGGATCGCTGAGAGGAAAACGTACATGCTTTTCTTTCAGTTCGGGTCCAGTGGCCTCAGTAAAGTTATTTGCATGGAAGGACCATCATAGCGCCATCGTGTTCATTTTTAAGAGACAGAAATTGGTCGTTCTTCCTCCCAGCGTCTCATGACAATTGTGTGGGGGTGTGGGGGTGTGGGGACAGTGGGCAGTACCCATGTGTTCATTCAACCAACATGGATGCAGGACGCATGAGATTTAACACTAGGGAAACGGGAAGAGAGGTTGACCTGGGACAAAGATGAGTCTGATTTGAGCCATGTGGCCCTCAAGGTGCCCATCAGGCACTTGAGCGGAAAAATCTTCACGGAAAGGAGGAAAATGGAGTGTGGAGAGAGGAATAAGGATAAGAGGACAGGTAGGGAATCTTGGGTGATCTGAAGCCGCTGTCTGCAACCATCAGAGTGGACGTCTCCCCCGAGAATAGAGAACGAGAACATGAGGCTTGGTCTCCCCACTTCCGGGAAGGACGTTTTTAAACTCGCAGTACTGTTGAGATTGCCCTTTGACCTTTTTTTTCAGAACTAAGACCCTGGGGACTGTATGTCGGGCTGTCCTCAGGGGCCGTCATTGGTGTCATCCTGGTGCTCAAAGTAGCAGTGCTGCTGTTGAGAAGAAGAGGTAGGTGTCTGACAGTGAAGAGACTCATATCAGATTCTGCGGTAAGCAGGGACGGCTCTCCACAAGCAAAGATCCGCTTGCACCCCTTAGCACGCTTTTCTCCACAAAGCACCTTTGCGATAACTAAATACACATAGCCTGGGGCCTTGCTCAGCTCGGTCGAAATCAGCACGTCTTTTTTTTTTTTTTTTTTAATGTGTATTTATTTACTTGGGGGGCGGGGCCGAGAGAGAGGGAGTGAGAGAATCCCCAGCAGCCCCAGTGCTGTCAGCACAGAGCCCAGCTTGGGGCCTGATCCCATGACCCTGGTATCACGACCTGAGCCCAGATCAAGAGTCGGACGCACTGAGCCTCCCGGGTGCCCCGTGATTCCACACACGTCTTGATCCCCTATGTTGGGCTACGGGAATGGAAAGAGGGATGAGCCACAGGTGTCTAGCGCGGGAGGCCTTGCACAGATCGTTCTCATTCCGTATGCCTCGCTCTGGTGTAGACGTATATACAGGATGCTGAAGGGGTCCCGAGGCTTGACAATGTTCACCAGACGCAGAATCCAGGGGACTCCTGGATTTCATTCAAGAAACGTTAGAATTACTGACTAATAAAAAGGCACTCACCCAAGGGTTGAAACCGTTCTATAATTTCTTTTTATTCCCGCAATATCCTCTGCAAATCGTTTCTACGTGACTCAGCATCGGGGTAACAGACGCAGAGAGAGGCTACGTGACTTGTGCGAGTTCACCCAGCCTGTTAATGAGAGACCAGAACTGACACCCACCCTCCAGGGCGTGTGCCACGGGGAAGGTCCACGGGTCACCGGAAGGCAGCGGAGGGAATGCTCTTTACTAAGATTTGTGCACAAATTCTGCCTCACCCTGGAAAACGGTACCATTTGCGAGTTGCTTAAGGCCGGACCAAATGATACGGAAGGTCACCCGGGATAGCTCTGAAGGCCCCATTACTTCCTTGCAGGTTAAGTACCTAGAGGTAGGGTCTCTTGGCCTCCCCTCCAAGTCGTCCCCTGATTCCACATCGAGGAGCAATGCGCTCGGCCCCACTCGCCTCACCCGCCCACACCGCAGTCCCACAGGTCCAGTTTCCCGGGCTGGCCGTCCCGTGGTGAGGACGGGACTTGATTTTCACGCCACGAAGCTGATGGCTGGTCTTATTTGCCAAGTAGATCGGTCACGTGCGACCTTCTCAAAAAAGCCCTTACCACAGCACCCTGAGTCGGGTTGGCTTGCATGAAAAAAGTCAAGATCACAGCCCAGCCGCCTACTTTTGTCTCATTTCCTCCATCTAAGAGTTAGCTGGGGAGGGGTTGGGGTGGGGTGATTCAGACAGAAACCATGATGAGAGCCCAAGGGGATGGGGCAAGGCACCCACATTTGGCCTAGATAAGAAGGAAACCGTGAGATACCAGGATTGAGGACCCTGAGATTAACACGAATGCCGTCACCTCCGAGATGCCGCCCGACTCTGAAGCTCTGCAAAGGGTCTCCCTAGCAATTTCATGCCCAGAATTCACTGCTCCAACACACGGGGTTGGGCACTGGCCAAACTTACATTCACACGCAGACTCGGCCGCTGACGGGCTGGGTAACGGAATCAGTGAGGTCTCCCCTGCAAAACAGGGGTGAAGTTATGTAAGGTGCGGTGTTGTGGGGGTCCAGGAGTCCATACGCCCAAAACACCGAATACGGGGGTGTCCACGGAGAGACGGTGGGACACGGACAGATGCACGACAGATGGACAGATACATACACACTAGACAAGTCTCATAAGGGAGTGAATTCAAACACCAGTGGTTTAAGTCCTATCACCAGCAGATGTGGCACGGGCCGCATCTGGGAACAGCACTTGGGACAAGCCCATGAAGCCTGGGTAACAAAGGACAACTTTGTCCTTCAGGCCACGGCTGGAAAGGATGTTAGACATTCTCCATCCGAATTTTACGGTTAACGTAAGAGAAGAGACCCAATTCGGTGGCAGGTGCTGTCCAATGCCACTCAGCTAGTGAAGAGTAGGGAGTAGCTACCCTCATTCTAAGGCCACGATGAACATTTTCATTCGGTCCCAGGGCCTCCCTGACTGAGCTGAGTTGAGCTGGCTCCCAAAACCTGCTCTGGAGCTAGGAAGGACACTGTGCAACCCAACGATCTTGAACGATCAGTGTTTCTCTCGGACGCGGCGTTTCAGCCTCCCTTCTTCCATCTGTCTGAGCGTTCGGGGCTGTCCCCACAATCACCCGTTTCGGCCAGAAGCTGACCCAAAGAGTCGAAGTCCCTCAAGACGGGTGTCTGTTCTCCCACGGACTGAGCACAGGCCAGGGCAGGCGCGGCTAACTTTGCAAACACTCTAACAGACCCAACCTGTGCCCCCCTCTCATGACCCGGTCTGTCACCCCCAAGCCCAGCCTCCGTTCTGCACACGCGCATTCACGCACACTCGGCAGCCAGTATCAATCCTGGCCAAACAGTAAAGCCGGAACCACTAGGCACTCCGCGCACGCCCCCCACCCGCGGACACAAGCACACCCTACGCGGACGTTCTTTGAGAGCTTTGAGCTTCCCCTTCTGCTCCAAGGATCATATATTCTCATGCGGCACCTTCTAGCACCTTCACCGCATACATACATTTTCGGCCTTCCCCTTCCAAATAAAAGCGTACCGCTCCTCGGTGCTATTCCCTCAGGGACTGGCTCCTCATTTTTTTTAAGAAGATCAATTGACTGGCGTTAAAATAAGTCCAACCTAAAGACCCTGTGTGATTTCCTCTGGGTCAAGCCTCCATTGCTTCTGCCTGGACTTGGCAAGAGTCCCCAAATTAGCCTCCATGCTTTAGTCTGGCACTTTCACCACGCTTCTCACCGCTGCACGGAGCGCATAAAGAACACCAGAGAACAGGGGCGCCCCGGGGGGCTCAGTCGGTTGAGCATCCTCGGCTCAGCTCAGGACTTCCGGTTTGTGAGTTCGAGCCCCGGGTCGGGCTATGTGCTAACAGCTCAGAGCCTGGAGCTTGCTTCGGATTCTGTGTCCCCGCCCCCCCTTCTCTCTGCCCCTCCGATGCCCGTGCTCTGTCTCTCAGGCTGCAGGTATGAGACATGCCTGTAATTGCACAGGGTTGGTCTGGAAGGATATATGTCGAACTTAAAAGCAATCGTTTCTGGAAATGAAATTGCCTTGGTTGGGGTGGGGGGGACGAGGGATGTACTTTTGACCTCATGCAATTTTAATTTTTGTAGTGAGAACGAATTATTTTCATAATTTAAAAAGACGAAATTCGAAAACTGGTTAACTGTTACAGTGTCCTGCAATGAATTAAATTCCGGAGACCCTAGGCTCTGAGCAAAGTTTCCGGGTGGTGGGTGTTCGAATGACGCTGTCCCTTTATTTTCCGATCAGTCCCGGGGGATCATCCGTCTGGTGCCCCCTTCCTCTACACACGCACAAAGTGTCCCAGAAACAGAAGGTTGAGTGAGAAAGCTGAGCCAAGCACCGTGCCACAAGTGGGAGAATACGCAAGCATCGTAAGCCCCGTCCTCAAAGCACTTAGAATCCCGGGAGGAGACCAGATACGCACATTAAACAACAGAGATTAAAATAATTGAATGGCATTCCAATTCCATGTAACACATACTGGGAATTTTCTATGGACCAGGCCCTGTTCTAAATACTTGACAGATAACATCTCATGGGACCGTCACAACAGCCCTGTGGGGGAAGATACTTCAGTCCCATTTCTCAGAGAAATAGAAACAGAGAGATCAAGTAACCAACCTCATGTCATGTGACACATATACAGGGGGTTTGGGACTTGGTGTTTGTTCCTTTGGTACTCCTGGGGAAGGGGGGGGGGTATGAGGTGGGGGGGTAAAGACCACGTAGGTCTGAGTGGAGTTCTCTGGGTAGGCCACAGAGAGATAACCACTGTGATTTCTTTTCCCCAGGTAAAGCAAATCATTACCAGCCAACCACAGAAGCAAAAAGCCTTACTATCTATGCCCAAGTCCAGAAATCAGGTGTAAGTTCTAGACTTTCTTTGTCCGGGGTGGGCCTGTCGTGTTTCCGTGGGATTCCTGGCCAGTCTGTCTTGCGTGCCTGACGTTCATGGTTCTCCATGGGTTCCAGAGCAGAGGAAATTAGGGAAGCAGAAGTCAAGAACAAGAGCTCTCCAAAAAGGCATTAAACTTCAATGTCCGATGGGGCTATTTATTATTTGAAATGATGAAAACACTGGGTAACCTGGGCATCTGTGTCTTCATAGGGGAAGAACGAGGAAGCAAGAAACCTACGATAGACGACTCCTCTAGCTGTGGGTCCCTGTTACCTAACTCGCCCTTCTCAAGAGACAGGGGGGCAGGCCTGAGGACAGAGGGAAGGTTTGGAGAGGCTGTGGTATGATGTGTTGGTCTGATGCAAGTGTAGGAGTTTGCAAAGCACCATAGAGACAGGGAAGGAGGAGTTGAGGATTCTGGCTGGACAGATGGCTAGTCATGATAAAGTCAGGATGCAGCTATGTTAGAAGTTAGAGGGAGGCGAACGGAATACAGTTAGCCAGGAAGATATTCTAGTTTTTCAGACGTGAAGGCAATGCTAGGTGATGTACAAGGCAGAATCTGTCATGCAGAGGAAGCAAATTCTGGAGTAAAGGGCATGAAGGTGAAGACAGCTTTAACACCTTGGAAAATTGCATCAGATGGGAAGGCATTTCTGATAACCAGGGATGGGCTCTTGGACGAAGCTCTTATTTCTGCTGCCCCCTGGTGGCCTGGAGGGTTTAATACATAGGCCATCACTATGTCTGACAGCCAAGTTCCATTTGAAAATGGGAGACCTGGGGCACCTGGGTGGCTCAGTCGGTTGGGCGTCCTCCGTTGGCTCAGGTCATGATCTCATTGTTCATGAGTTTGAGCCCTAGCATTGGGCTCTGTGCTGACAGCTCAGAGCCTGGAGCCTGCTTGGAATTCTGTGTTTCCTTCTCTGTCTCTGCCCCTCCCCTGCGCATGCTCTGTCTGTCTTTCTCTCTCTCAAAAATAAATAAACAAACAAACATTAAAAATAGGAGAGTCCTGGAGCACCTGGGTGGTTCAGTCGGTTAAACTTCTCACTCTTGGTTTCGTCACAGGTCATGATCTCACGGTTTGTGGGTTCAAGCCCCACATCGGGCTCTGTGCTGACTGCACAGAGCCTGCTTAGGATTCTCTCTCTCCCTCTCTCTCTGCCCCTCCCCTGCTTGCTCTCTCTTTCTCTCCAAATAAATAAACTGAAAATATGTGTGTGTGTGTATATATGTATATATGTATAGGAGAGTCCCAGGAGCAACCTCTCCCTTGCATTTACATGCTTAGATGGCCAGCGTCAACTTTAGCCTTCCCTGCCCACTCCGTCTGATGCTGCTGGCGTCTGTCTTCTTACTGTCAGGTATGACACGTATACGAAGTGTGACTGTCGGCTCAGCGAATTACCCCATTGTGGAGTCTAGTAAAGCAAACCCTCCCGCCTTGCTTTTCTCCAACAATTTTTTGACTCTTCCCGACCCTTTGTCCTGACACGTGTATTTCAGAATCAGCTTCTCAAGTATCACAAAAGGGGGGAAAAACCCAGTAGGATTGCATTGAATCTACACATCCATTTGAGGAGAAATTACGTCTTTCAGTATCGAGTGCTGTATTACCGTATTAACTACCACCCAGATCAGGGAACAGAACATTGCCAGCAACGCCCACAAGACCTCCTAGTGCCCACCCCCTCGTCTCTAGTCTCTCTCCCCGCGCCAAACATATCGCTATCCTGACTTCTAAAAATATGCTTTAGCTCTCTCTCTCTTCCTTTAACTTTATAAAAATGGAGTCCTGCCGTATTTTTCCTCTTGGGCCTGTTTTTGGTTTTGTTCTGGGCTTTTTGGGTTTTTTGCTCGGTATTACTTTCACGAGATTCGTATGTCTTTGTGCTCGGTATATAATATGTTCGTTTTCATCGCTTCATTTATAGAATATCAGCGTACGGATATACTAGAGTTTACCTAGTTGACGATTGATGGACATTTGGGTTATTTCCAGTTTGAGACTATTATAAAAATTCCAGCCATGAACATTCATATGTGTGTCTCTTGGTAGATACGTGCAGATATTTGTGTTTGGTATGTACCTAGAAGTAGAATTGCTGAATCATAGAGGATGCATATCCTCAAATTGGCTGCATAAGGCCAAACTTTTTTTGCAAAGTGAGTGCACCAATTTTCTTTTAGGCCAGCTATGCCTTCTAATCAAAACTGGGTGTTATTGGCCTTCAAAAAAATTGTTTTCATGTTTATTCATTTTTGAGAGAGAGAGAGGCACAGAGCACGAGCAGGGGAGGGGCAGAGAGAGAGGGAGACACAGAATCCGAAGCAGGCTCCAGGCTCTGCAGTGTCAGCCCAGAACCCAGCGTGGGGCTCGAACTCACGAACTGTGAGATCACGACCGGAGCCGAAGTCAAACGCTTAACTGGCCGAGCCAGCCAGGCGCCCCTGGCCTTTTAAATTTTGGTCATTGGGTGTGTCTTTTTATAGCTTTATTTTAAATTTCCCTAATTATTAAGGAAGCTGAACAACACTTCTTATGTTTATTGGCCATATTAATATCGTCTTTCTTGAAGTGCCTGTTAAATCTCTTACCCATTTTCCTTTGAACTTCAGGCTTTTTAGAATGGATTCGTGTAAGTTCTTTAAATATTTTTAGCTTTTTGGCAGTTACATGTTAGCAGATACCTTCACCCATTCTGTGGCTTGCCTTTGCAATTTCTCGGTGATACCTTCTGATAAAGAAAAGTTGTTAACTTTAGTGTAGAACAATTCAGTAGCCTCTTCCTTCATAGATGGAGCTTTGTGTCCTGTTGGAGAAATCTTTTTCTCTCCTCCCGGGTAATGAAGATATTCTCTGTCATTCTAAAGACCCTACGGCTCATCTTTCACATTGTATCTGTTATGTACCTGAAAATGAGTTTTGAAGTATGGAGTGAAATGGGTCAGGTTTCGTTTTTCTCCAAATGGATATCCTATCAACCACGTTTTGAAAAGATTGCCCTTGTCCCCATCCCACTACCAACCACCCCCCCCCACCCCCCCGCCCAGTGCTACCTTCATCACAAATCAAGGCTCCACATAGTGAGGATCAATTTTTTTTATTATTATTCTCTTTTTGCTCCATTGGCTTGTTCATTTGTGCTTGTGCCTGGACCATACTGTCTTTACAAACCGGTCATTACAGATTCATTCTAAGTTTGATATCTGGTAAAATGTCTTCTCCCTTGTTCTTGTTCTCCCTCAAGAGGTTCTTGGCCATTTTTGGTCCTCGGCATTTTCATAGATACTTTAGATTCAGTTTGTCAAGTTCCACCTAGAAATCCTGCTGGAATTTTAATCAGAACTGCACTGATCACTTGAGGAGACCATACGTGTTTGTAACATTGATTCTTTCCATTCGCAAAATAATATATCCTTTCCATTGTGTCAATCTTTTTTAATTTCTCTAAACGAAGTGTTGTAGTTTTTGCAAGAGGACTTTTCCATCATAGTTTATTACTTGGCGTTGGAACAGTTGATATTTTGAATATTGTCATCTTTTTAAAAATCTTTAGTTTCTGTATATTATTGGTACATAGAAATACAATTCATTTTTATATTTTAACCTTATATTTGCAGCATTGCTAAACTTAAAATTCTAGCCATTTGTCTCTAGATGACTTGGGTTTCCTCTGTACACAACTATACCACCTGTAAAAAAAAAAATACAGTTTATTTCATTTTCAAATCACGTAACTTCTCTTCCTTCTTGCTTTACTGGCTGAGGTGCCTTGTCCAGTATGGAATGGAAGTGTTAATAGAAGGGTCCTTGGATGGTCCCAAACTCACAAGGGACACTTTCAATATCTGACCATTAAATATGGTTTTTGCCGAAGGTTCTTACAGCTGCCGTTCTATCTAATTGAGAATGTTTTCTTCTACGGCTGGTTTGCTAAGGAATCGATGTTGAATTTTATCAACATTCTGCATCTATTGATACGATCTTATGGATTTTTTAATTTTTATTTCTGAAGCGTTTTTGATTATTTTATTTTATTTTTAAAATTTTATTTACATCCAAGTTAGTTAACATATAATCTAATAATCGTTTCAGGAGCAGAAGTTAGTGATTCGTCGCTTACATACAACACCCAGTGCTCACCCCAGCAAGTGCCCTCTTTTAATGCCCATCCCCCATCTAGCCCATCCCCCCACCCAACACCCTGCCAGCAACCCTTAGTTTGTTCTCTGTACTTAAGAATCTCTTAGGGTTTGCCTCTCTTTCTGTTTTTATCTTATTTTTCCTTCCCTTCCCCAATGTTCTTCTGTTTCATTTCTTAGATTCCACATATGAGTGAAATCATATGATATTTGTCTTTCTCTGACTGACTTATTTCACTTAACATAATCATTCTAGTTCCATCCATGTTGTTGCAAATGGCATGATTTCATTCTTTTTGATCACTAAGTAATATTCCATTGTGGGTATATATATATATATATATCCCCGTGGAGATATATATATATATATATATATATATATATATATATCTCACATCTTCTTTCTCCATTCATCAGTCAAGGGACATTTGGGCTCTTTCCACAATTTGGTTATTGTTGATAGCGCTGCCATAAACATTGAGGGGCATGTGCCTCTTCAAATCAGCATTTTTGTAGCCTTTGGATAAATACCTACTAGTGCAGTTGCCGGGTTGTAGGGTCGCTCTATTTATCTCACGAGCCACACTGATTTGTAAAGACTATCCCGCTTTTGCAGTCCCGGAATAGAAGCAATGTAGTCTGCTCCTTTTAAAATACTTCTGGGTTTTATTTCGTTAATATTTTCTTAAGAGGGTGCTGTCGGTGTCCTGTTTAGGTTTCCGAGGGGAATTGGCCTGCAATTTTCCTTTCTTGTAACTGCCTGGTGAGGTTTTGACACCAAGATTATGAGTGGGAGCTGAATTTCTTACAGCGTAAGAAATGTCTACGGACTTGGTGGCTTAAACCAGAAAAAGCTATTCTCCAGTCGTGGAGGCCAGAAGTCCAAGTTGAAGGTGCTGACAGGGCCACGCTCCCTCTGAAACTTACTTTTCCTCTTCTAGCTTCTGGTGACCCTGGGCATCTTTGGCACTGGTTGGCTTGTAGCTACAGAACTCTAATTTCTGCCTCCCTCTCTGTGTCTCTGGGTTTTCTCCGTCCCTGTCTCTTCAGAGGATGGTCCTAAATCCAGTGAGGAGCGTAATCCAGTAATCCAGTAATCCAGCTTGACCTGAGTTTGAAATCCTTACTTTAATTACCTCTGCAAGGACCCTATTCCAAATAAGGTCACATTTAGAGATTCTGGATGGACCTGACTTTTTTGGTGGGGGGTGGGGGTCACAGTTCAACCCACCACATGGTGTATGTCCTTTGGGCAGGATAAATATTATCGTTCCCCTTAAATTTTCGGCAGGGTTCCCGGGTGAAGCTCTCTGAGCCAGGAGTTCCTTTGAGGAAGGGTTCTTTTAAATTATATTTTTATTATTCCGTTCTCCTCCCCTTTTAGTAATGAAGCAATTTTTTTTTCTGTTCTTTAGTTGCTACCCTAGAAATGATAAAATACATCCTTGACTCACCAAAGTCTAATATTTAGTCTCTTCCTGGACAAGACTTCATCTTCGTTTGAAGTTCCCCTTCTGATTTATGTTTTTTGATTTTTTTTTTTAAAGTTTATTTATTTTCAGAGAGAGAGAGAGAGAGACGGGGTGAGTGGGGGAGGGGCAGAGGGAGGGGGGAGAAGAGAGAATCCTGCACTATTAGCGCTGAGCCCAGTGCAGGGTTCGAACCCACAAACCTGTGAGACCTTGACCTGAGCCAAACACAAGAGCTGGGCGCTCAACCAATGGAGTCACCCAGGTGCCCCTTGGCCATTATGTAATTTCATGTACTTTTTAAACATAAGAGACATATTGTTTTACACATCAACATGTATGTACACTTCCCTAGGTGTTTACAATTTTCTTTGTTCATATTTCCAATGCCTGTATGATATCATATAAAGACTAATTATGTGGACAATGAGGAAATATGAACATCTGCCTTGTTCTTATTTGCAATGGCGGTATGTTCCCATGATAAAGACCAGGGTACCGGGGAAAATTATCTAACACACGTCTACTGTCTGCTAGGGAACTCTCTAGGTCTTACCAGGACTGCTGCCTTGCACAGCTCATGGGGACACTGCTCACAAAGACTATGTGAGAATAACACCCCTGGAGTTTCTTGTAGATCATGCTTCCTGGCCTCATGCCCTAACTGAAGACACCAAGATACCAAAATGCACTAAGTCGTTACAACTATGTTTAAAATAATTCCGTAAATCCAGCTTAAAATCCTGAAGGGAAATCTAGCAACGTGCTAATAGCCATGTTGTGTCAAAGTGGTAAGACTATAGACAGTTTCCTTTACGCTTCTTTTCTCGTTTCCCAAACTTCTTTTTTTTTTTTTTTCATTTTTAAATGTTTTATTTATTTTTGAGAGTGAGAGCGCGAGCAGGGGAGGGGCAGAGAGAGGGGAACAGAAGATCTGGGGGAGGCTGGGTGGCTCAGTCGGTTAAGCGGCCGACTTCGGCTCAGGTCATGATCTCACAGTTCGTGAGTTCGAGCCCCGCGTCAGGCTCTGTGCCGACAGCTCGGAGCCTGGAGCCCGCTTCGGATTCTGTGTTTCCCTGTCTCTCTGCCCCTCCCCTGCTCACCCTTTCTCTCTGTCTCTGAAAATTGTATAACATTAAAAAAAAATTTAAAAAAAAAAAAGGTCTGAAATGGGCTCTGTGCTGACAGCAGCAAGCCTGACACGAGGCTCAAACACACGAACCATGATGTCATGATCTGAGCTGATGTCGGACGCTCAACCAACTGAGCCACCCAGGCAGCCCCTCTCCTTTCCCAGACTTCTTAACTTCTCCCCTGTGCCTCTAAGTCGGTGGGACTCCTGGCTTTGATACTTCATGCACGTGCACGTAGGAAAGTGTGAAGTCTTTCTGAGCCTTAGCGTCCCCATCGGTGACGTGTCACTACGAGATTTAACAGAGTGCATGTGAACCCGATGTGGCATCTGCAGAAAAGTTCGTAAACTGGCACCTCTGGATATGTGTGCCTATTGTTAAGTTCAGTACTTGGACGGGAAAGAGAAGTCTCGGGAAACCGTGTCAGAGGAAGGAATAGTACAAACAGCAGTGTGGGAAGGGATGAGCTCTGTGTGCTGTAGGTGACAGGAGCGAGACAGATCTTATGAAGACCCCGTTCCCTCCAGCTGCCCTGGTGGGAGCCACGGCGATGCCAGTTCACCATAAGGAAGACTTTTAAGACATCTGGGAGGAGCTCATGGTGACGTGGGCTGCCTCACCAGACCGTGAGCTCCGCAGTGTCGCCTGGGGCGTCCAAGCAAAGCCCCGAGAGCTGAATTCAGGGAATTTGGAGGGACCTTTCCACCAGGGAAGGTGGCTGGGCCAATGGACTCTGAGGGGCTTTCTAGCTCAAAGCTTCTGGACCTTGGGCTTCTCCATGGGGCGGATCTGGTGGAATCCACTGCCCGGCTGATTTCCTGCTTTCTTTGCTTCTCTTCTAGTCCATTCAGAAGAAACCCGATGCCCCGTCAGCTCAGGACCCCTGCACCACCATTTATGTCGCTGCCACAGAACCTGTCACAGAGCCTGTCCAGGTGAGGAAGCGGTCTGGGCCTCCTCTCTGCAGGGAGGGAAGAGGCCGTCTCCTGAAGTGGAGAAGGCAGGCCCTGGCACGTGGGTCACCAGGAGCCTCTGTGGCTGCGGGACTTCCAGGAGACCCCTCCTGGATGCTCACTTGGGGACACAGCTCTCTCTGTTCCCTAGTGTTTCCCTGAGGGTTGTCCAAGAACCCCATCGGCATCGGCATACATGTATTTGCTAAAAATTCATTTTCCGGGGGCTTTCTACCGGGTCAATCAGAATGTCCACACTGAGTGACCAGGCATCTCTACATTAAACAGCAACCTCCCCAGGTGGTCCCAGAGCACTTTGACATTTGGGATTTGCATCTTGCATCCAGGAGTCCGGCTGCAGAACAGAATCACGGGGGCGGGGGTAGGAGGGTGGGGAAGCTTTGTTAAAAGGCTCGGGCCGAGGCTCCATCCAGTCCCATCTCACCAGAAGGTCTCAGAGTGGCACTCTGCCTGGCGTGAGCCCAGAGGACCCTGTGGCGTGTGGCCCAGACTGAGCCTCGCCGGCTCCCCCCACTGCAAAATGACCATGGATTAAACTGGCTTGATGGGAACTATGCCTTTTCCTAAATGGACAGAAATTTTGGGCTGAAATCTTGGCTCTATATTAAATAAAGCATTTTCTGAGACAATTGAGGATCAAAAGGCCACAGAAATGCTTCCATTCGCCCCCTGCCTCAAAGCTCCCACAGCCGGACAGACACCCGGAAATGCCTGGGAAGATGCCCCGTCTGCATCGGGACTCTATTCTGAGGACGCTATCCTATCCAATGGGGAAAGTGAACACAAGGATCTGGCTTTAAAAAGTTTTAAGAAAGAATACAGATTTTTAAAGAAGTTTTCTTCATCGAAGCAGTCTGTTATATTTCACATTTTACAGCAACCCCCCCCCCCCCCCGAATTCTTCCATTCTTGTCTTTCTTTCTCTGCCTCTCGAGTGCACTTGACCTAGAAGATGTCTTTGCCCCAAGTCCTTGTCTCCTCTCCCTTCCTGTGGGCTGCAATCTTTCCTTCTCCCCTTGGGTCTCATTAACCCTTTCTAAACCTCAGTAAATCAGAACATCTTGGCTTCCCCAAACCGTGACCCGCGTCCAACCTAGAGCAGAGCCAATGGTTTTCCTTCTAAGGCAGGGGCAGGACACAGAGCAAAGGGGGACATCTCTCCTGGTCCTCCCGGTGGTGATTGTTGATTGTGTGCGCACACCCGGGAGGGAGCTGGCGCCCCGGGGCGGAGGGGACGCTGGCAGTGGGGGACCCGAGTGCTGTCCCGGCAGGTCCCCACGCCCCCTGATACCTGAGACCCTCTCCTTTTACTAAGCAGCGCGGTTTCCGTTTGCAGCCTGTGAAGCCAGTGCCTGAACCCACAGACTTCTGTTTTGCCCTCAGGAACCAAAGTCCATCACGGTCTACGCCAGCGTGACACTGCCGGAGAGCTGACCCCAGAGACTCAGTGAAGGGACTTTCCGCAGCAACGTGGAGGGGCCCGGATAAGCACCGCGCGTGGCCCCAGGTCCCAAGCTCCCCGCGACGCTGTGCACATCTGCCTTCTTCTCAGATCGACGCCCTGGTGATGCTTCTTCCACAGCCACCCGTGGGATGGACGAGGGACAGAGGCTTTCCAAGCACTCAGCCTGCTCCTCGGGGCTCAGGCCCGGAACAGAGACCTACTTGGTGCAGCTTTCCAGCTCTGTGGTGTAGCAGACGGAATGAGTCACGTGGGTCCTGTGAGCTCAGTCCTCCAGGAGTCTTGCCCCTTGCCCGGACCGGACGATAAGAGCCAAAGGCGGGAAGCTGGGGCCCCCAGTGCCTCCCAGGCAGCTGCCCACCAGCCACGAAGCCTGGGACAGCTCACGTGCCTATGCCTGGTCCTGGGAGCCGACCCCGCTCCCCACGTAGCCCCGATCAGGGCCCTGTGCCTCACTTTCTCCCTCTGGACGGGCAGTGAAGGGTGAACTCCTTATTGTAGGTAGAACACTCTGGGATTATTCAATGAAAGAAGCTAATAGAGTCAGTACTTTATTTGCAAAACCCGGAAGCTGAAGGGTCAATAAACCGACAGCAAGACTGTGAAGTCTCTGAGCTTTGAATAATGGAAGGAAAATCACCTAAGAGTCTCAAAAAATTACAGGGTATTTAAATATAATATTATAGAACATATAAATATATATACTTATATATGTGATATTTAAGTATTTAAGAACTCTGAAAAAACGTTCCATGCAGATGGCATTAGGTTTAAAGGAACGTGATGAGACTTGGCGATGACACCGTTACAGAGGAATTCAGAATTATCAGAAGTGGCCCCAGGCTGATCTTTCACTTCTCCAAATGATTTTTGAATCCCTGTTTCTCTGTTGACTCCATTGAACAGCAGTGTTGAGCCTCAGCAGAGACCCTCTCGCCACGTTCTGAACCCATTTTATACCCACAGGGTCCTTACCAGGCACCTGTGCCCCACCCCTCCTCACGCTACATTTATCCCGAAGTGGAAAGTGAACATATTGTGACCCGACAGCTGCAAGTAATTCCACGCTTCCTGACTTCAATTGCAGGCCAGAGACAGAAAGTGTCTCTTTCAGTAAAGTCCTATTTTCTTCCTCTTCTTGCTCTCAGACAGGCCTTCTTCAGTTTAAGCTCTTTTTTTCTGATAGGTTCTTCTATGACTTTAGTGAACGTGGGTTAGGAAATCACCAGCAATCTCACAACCATATGACGAGGGTCACCGACTGTTCAGCTCAAGGACGCTGAGTGCCAGGGGCACTGCTCTCGTCCTGATGGAACTAGACCCCGACTCCGCCACCCCCTCCCCTGCCTCAGTTGGACTCAGCGACCCAATACTGCCGGTGCCCCGTCTGCACCAGGGTGACCTCCTCCTTGTCTCTTCCTTTCTTGTTTCTAGTTCAGAGTTGGGGACTGAGTGGCCAGTTCTAGGTCACACGCCCATGTCCTACCTCCAAGGGAGACTGGGAATTGAGTATCTGGAACGTTCCATTTTCGTAGTGCTTGGTGGGCTCTCCCTCTTAGGAGTTAGGAATTCTGCAAACGCAAGCAGTGGGATTCAATTCTGGGAAGGCAGAAAAAGAAAACAAAGTTCTCTACACCACCCTGGTATAAACTGAGGCTCGTTAGCTGTCTATTCTCCAAAACTAAGGGAGCTACTATCAAGGATTTGTAAACTCTGAGGTTATGAGCACTCGGTCCTTTACTACGACTCACATTGTTCTAGCAGATCGGTTCCCAACACCTGGGTTTTTCCCGTGGCCGAACCCCGGAAGGAAGGAAGGAAGGAACCCAGGAAGGAACCCAGGAAGGAAGGAAACAAAGTGGGGAAGAAGAGACTATCCCCTCAAAATTCCCAGGCCTGGGCTCAAGACCTCACTGAGGAGGATGGCCGTGTCGTGCGGACCTTCAGGCCGACCTTCGAATGACATTTGACGTCCTGTTCTGCACCATCCAGGCTCCGGGTTCGAGCAGGAAAGCAGAGAGCCCTCAGCTCACACCCTTCCCCGAAGGCACTGTTGCTGGGCTGGAGCGTTCCTTTTCCTCAGGCCTAAAGACGAAAAAAGTCCAGTTTCCCCGTGTTTCTTCCCTCGTGTCTTCTTTTGACTGAGCGTATCTGAATTCTGGAGAACTCAAGAGGAACAGACCATTCTCGGGCTTAAGGGACTGGTGGTGCTCTACAATTCGGGCCGGTGTGGTCCCAGGCCTGTCCAGGACACTCAGTCTGGCCACGCGCGCCGATGTGCTGGTAAGGGGTGCATATGGGGGCTGAAGGACCACGATTACAGTAAGTTACGTCTCTTCCTGAGTTGTTGTTTCTACCTCCTGGAAATGAATAAAATTCAGACAATCCATCAAGGAACGTGCACTTTTGTCTCGTGTCACCTCAAGGATTCATAACGTAGCAGTATGGCAAGACACGTTCCACAGACTTGTGTCTCTAAAGCTATGAAGCGCTGAGGGTGTCTCATTTGGTTTGATGGGGTGGGGAGCTGTCTCTTTCCTAGGGTGTGGGCAAGGGTTTTAGCTCAAGGTAGGAGCCACCCTCCCACAGAGACGAGAGCTGTGTGGGCCCACACCTGCTCGTGTTCCCAAGGTGAAATAAATATCCGAGTTCCCTGGGGAGCTTCAAAAATATATACTGATGCCCAGACCCTATCTCAAACTCAAACGAAATCTGGGTTCAGATCCACAGAACCACCTCCTTAGAACCAGAAAGGATTTTGTGATGAGTTCCCCACAACAGCCACAAGGGGGAGACGTAGCAATACAGTCCACCCCACACCGCTTCTGGTTTAAAGGATCAGGACTGAGTCACAGACTCAGAAGCTGTGGCCGAATCCTCATCGGTTCCCAACACTTGCGGGCTGGAGGGAGAGCTGACCCCTTCTGTTAGAGATAAGGAAGCCCATCGTGAACTGACGGCCAGCGCTAGTCAAGGTTCGCTGCAGTTAGTTTCTGTCACAGAAGACTCCTAATTTTATTCAACGCTACTCTCATTCAACAGAGTTATTAAGTTTCTGCTAAGTGTTAGAACTTGTCATCTAGGGGGAGATACAAAGGACACAGACAATCGCAGCATCATGATAGGTAGAGGAGCACATGATGCTCTGGGATCCATGGGACGATAAAGGAGATACTGTTAGTAATTACAACGGGGCAATGGTTGGGCAAACCAGAATGTGTTAGTCACCTTAATGACAGGGGAAGAAAGGGATGCTCAGGAAGCTCATAGGAGGTGCGCCAGACTCGGAGGGAGGAGTGAGGAGAGTAGGCTTATTTTAGATAAAAAGTCTGAAGGAACAATGAAAATGTAGAAAATTTCCAGCCAAAGATGAAACACTGCAGCTCAGAATTAAAAAAAAAAAAAAAAAAAAAAAAGAATCAAGATATCAGAGTTACCTTTACTGCAGTCACACTTTGGAGTTGAGAATTAGATGAGAGGGGGAAAAAAGCATAATTTATGCAAATATTTATGCAAATAGTCAACACTAAATATGTGCAATTGTTCTGCAAAATTTATACTCCTGCTGACAGTACATTAAAGTTCCTTCTTTCCCCTTTCCTCAATAGCAATTGATATAGCCGATTTTCTTGGCCAGTCACATATGTGATACAACACAGTTGGGTGTGGTTTTTTTTTAGTGTTTATTTATATTGAGAAAGTGCGTATGTATAAGACAGTCGGGGAGGGGCAGAGAGAGAGAGAGGACAGAGAGAATCCCAAGCAGGTCACGGGACTCAATCTCATGACTGTGGGATCATGAACTGAGCCAAAATCAAGAGTCAAATGCTTTCTGGCTCTTGATCTCGGCTCAGGTCACGGTCTCATGGTTTGTGAGTTCAAGCTCCTTGTCGGGCTCTGTGCTGATGGTGAGGAGTCTGCTTGGGATTCTCTCTCTTTCTCTCTCTGCCACTCATTCTCTCTCTCTCTCTCTCTCAAAATAAATGAACTTAAAAAAAAACTTTTTAAAAAATTAAAAATAAAGAGTCAGACATTTAACCAACTGAGCCATCTAGGTGCCCCATAACACCGTTGTTTTAATGTTCATTAAAATTATGTTTAATTTTTAGACATGAGTTTATGTCTCTTTGTAGATTAAAACCTCTTTGAAAATGTTTTTAAACTATTTTTCCAGTTCACCATTATAATAAAAATCAATTTGTCATCCAACATATTAATATTTCAAAAAATCACAAGGTATTAATTAGTTAAGTGCCCTTTAAAATTTTTTTTAATGTTTATTTTTGAGAGAGAGGCACAGACTGAGCGGAGGAGGGGCACGGAGAGAGGGAGACACAGCATCAGAAGCAGGCTCCAGGCTCCGAGCTGTCAGCACAGAGCCCAATGCGGGCCTGGAACTCACCAACCGTGATCATGACCTGAACCGAAGGCAGACACTTAACTGCCTGAGCCACCCACGTGCCCCAGTTAAGTGCCCTTTTAAATCTCAAACATTCCTTGGCTTAGATGATAAGTTATATGATTATTCTAGAAATAGGAGAGTCAAGAATTGTCCAGTAGAGTTCAGTGTGAAGATCATTCCAGCCTACTGAGAGAAATAAATGCTACTATTTCATTTTGTTAGGCAGTAGGGATATCAATACCAATTAATTCTTTTTTAAAAAATTTTTTTAACTTTTATTTATTATTGAGAGACAGAGAGAGACAGAGTGTGAGCATGGGAGGGGCAGAAAGAGAGAGGCAGACGCAGAATTTGAAGCAGGCTCCAGGCTCTGAGCTGTCAGCACAGAGCCCGACGGGGGTCTCGAACTCACAAACCGCCACATCATGACCTGAGCTGGAGTCAGCTGCTTAACCCACCGAGCCACCCAGTTGCCCCAATACTAATTAATTCTTATTACTGATAGAAAAATACAGCTTTGTATACGTTTCTTCAAATGCAACGTGTAATCACTAACAGAACCGATTTGTTTCAGGATTTAGGCCACGCTATTAAGGCAATACAATGTATTGGCAAGAGAAAGAACTTTGCAGTAGAAGCAGTGACTTCTGGCTGACCGGTTTGTGGATGTAAAGCAGGTAGCTCCTCCAAGAAGAAACTAGAAGGAAACAGTGCAGTGAGCTGGCCCAGACGCACCCTCATGACCGTGTTAAGTGGCCAGGTTAATTTGAATAAAAAGAAACACTGGCCATCCTTCCGGCAAATTCCAATTGTATTTCAAGCGATTTTTGTTTCATGAATGCAAGTGCTGTGTTGTTACGTGCCTAAAAGTTTTTGATCACTTTTAAGCAGATTGTGTGTGCCTTTTATCAGACCACACGCTACAGTGTGCTTTTTTTTTCCTTTTTGGAGAAAGAGAGAGACAGAGCACAAGATGGGGAGGGACAGAGAGAGAGGGGTAGGCGCAGAGAGAGAGCGAGACACCGAGTCCGAAGCAGGCTCCAGGCTCTGAGCTGTCAGCACAGAGCCCGACCCGGGGCTCAAACTCACGAACTGTGAGATCATGACCTGAGCTGAAGTCGGAGGCTGAACCGACTGAGCCACCCAGGTGCCCCGCCACTGTTTTCTAATATCGTCTTAGCCCATTCGGGCTGCTGTGACAAAATACTGTAAACTAGGTGGCTTATAAACAACAGAAATTGCTCTCTCGTGGTTCTGGAGGGAAGAAAGTGCCAGATCACGGTGCCAGCAGATTTGGTGCAGGGAGGACTAGATTCCTGGTGTGAATGGCTGTCTTCGCACCATGTCCTCACATGGCGGAAGGGGGAGGACGCTCTCTGGGGCCATTTTTATAAGGGCACAATCCCACTCATGAGGGCTCCATTCAAATCACTTTCCACACCACCCCCCCCCCCAACTTCCCACCTGATAGCATCACATTGGCGGTTAGATTTCAACATATGGATGGTAGGGGGACATGAACATTCATCCACAGCCGCCATTTTCGGTACACATAAGCCAGGAGCATTGCAAGAGTTTCGGTGCTTCCGTATCCCTGCCAACACGTGATATGGCGAGTCAGGTTTCTCCAGAGAAACAGAACCAATTGGATATATACACGTATAGCCAGAATGGGGTTTATCCTAAGGATTTGGCTCATGTGATGATGGAGCCTGAAAAGTCTTACAGCCTGCTGTCTGCCAGTCGAAGAGGCGGGAAAGTTGGTGCTGTAACTTCCAGAGTCCAGGAGCACCGATGTGCAATCCCCAGGCAGAGGGCAGGAGGCCGATGACTCCGCCTTACTCCGTGGACTGATTCACGTGCTAACCTCCCCCAGGAACACCCTCCCAACACACTCAGAAGTTGTGTTTTACCAGCCCTCTGGGCATCCTGTGGCCCGGTCAGGTTGACACATGAAATTAACCAGCACAGTGATTTTTTTTTTCATTTTACCCATTTTAAAGGATGTATAGAAGTACCTTACTGTGGTTTGATTTGATTTCCCTGATGGCTAATGACGTTGAGCATCTTTTCACGTACCTGTGGGCCATCTGTGTGTCTTCTTTAGAAAAATGTCTATTCAGATCTTCTGCCCATTTTCTTTAAATTTTTTTTTAACATTTATTCATTTTTTTGAGAGACAGAGTGTGAGTGGCAGAGTGGGAGGGGCAGAGAGAGAGGGAGACACAGAATCCAAAGCAAGCTCCAGGCTCGGAACTGACAGCACACAGCCTGACGCGGGGCTCAGACTCACGGACCGTGAGATCATGACCTAGGCTGAAGTCAGATGCTTAACCAACTGAGCCACCCAGGCACCCCTGCCCATTTTTAATTGGATTTTTTTTTTTTTTTGCTATGGAGTTATATGAATTCTTTATGTATTTGGATATTAACATCTTATCCGACGTATAATTTGCAAATATTCTCTCCAATTCAACAGGTTGCCTTTGCCTTTTGCTGGTGGTTTCCTTTGCTGCACAGAAGCTTTTTAGTTAAATGTAGTCCCGTTTGTTTGTTTTTGCTTTGTTGCCTTTGATTTTGGTACCGGATTCAAAAAACTCATCACCAAGACCTATGTCAGGAAGCTCACCGCCTGTTTTCTGGGAGTTTTGTGGTTTCAGGTCTTCCATTCAAGTCTTTAACTTATTTTGAGTTCATTTTTGTCTATGGTGTAAGATAGGGACCAGTTTCACTTTCTGCATGTGAATATCCAGTTTTCCCAGAAAACTTCAATGAATGGAATATCTCCCATTCATTGAAGAGACCATCCTTTTCCATTGTATGTTCTTGGCTCCTTTGTTATAAATTAACTGACCGTATATGTATAGGTTAATTCCTGATTTTATTCACTTGAGCCCTCTCTCTTTTTTTATTGGTGAGAGTAGCTAAAAGCTGGCCTTTCAATTTTGTTTATCTTTTCAAAGAGCCAACTCCGGATTTCATTGATCTTGTCTATTGTCTTTTTCATCCTCATTTCATTTATTTCTGCTCTAACCTGTGTTATTTCCTTCCTTCCACTAACTTTGGGCATCACTCGGTCTTCTTTTTCTAGTTCCTTGAGGTGGAAAGTTATTTATCTGGGACTTGTCTTGCTTTTTTTTGAGATAGGCATTTATGGCTATGAGCTTTCCACTTAGAACTGCTTTTGCTACGTCTCACAAATTTTGGTATATTTCCATTCTAATTCATCATCAGGTATTTAAAAAATTTCTTTTGGTTTCTTCTTTGACCCATTAGTTGTTCAGCAACATGTTTAATCTCCACATATTTGAGAATTTTCTAGTTTTCTTCGCATAATTTCTAGTTTCATACCATTGTGGTCAGAAAAGGTGGTTGGTATGAATTCAATTCTCTTTTAATTTATTAAGAACTGTTTTGTGGCCTAACATATGACCTATTCTGGAACATGTTCCACGTGCACTGGAGAAGAATGCATATTCTGCTCCTTTTGGATGGAATGTTCTGTGTATCTGCTAAGTCCATTTGGACTAATGGGTAATTTAAGGCTGAGCTTTGCCTATCATTTTCTTTCTTTAAAAAAATTTGTTTAATGTATATTTATTTTTGAGACAGAGAGAGAGACAGAACATGAGCGGGGGAGGGGCAGAGAGAGAGGGAGACACAGAATCCAAAGCAGATTCCAGGCTCTGAGCTGTCAGCACAGAGCCCGACGCAGGGCTCGAACCCACGGACCGTGAGATCATGACCTGAGCTGAAGTCGGCCGCTTAACCGACTGAGCCACCCAGACGCCCCCCCGCCCCCCATCATTTTCTGTCTGGATGATCTATGCATTGATGTAAATGGGGTATTAAAGTCTCCTACTGTTACTGTTTTGTTGTCAATTTTTTCTTTTAGGTTTTTTTTTTCGTATTTGCTTTATGCATTTAGGTGCTCCTATGTTGGATGCATACATTTTTATAAATGTTATATCCTCTTGCTGGATTGTCTTCTTTATCATTATGTAATTTGATGTCTATAACTTAAGATGTAAAGGCATACACAGATTGAAGGTGAAGGGACGGAAAAAGATATTCCATACAGGTGGAAACCAAAAGAAAACTGAAGTAGCTATACCTATATCAGACAAAATAGTTTTTATTTTTTTAATGTTTATTCATTTTTGAGAGAGAGAGAGAGAGCACGAGTGGGGGAGGTGCAGAGAGAGAGGGCGATGAAGGATCCAATGTGGGTTCAGCGCTAACAGCAAACAGTCCAACACTCGACCCCATGGACCGCGAGATCATGACCTGAGTCCATGATCAGACGCTCAACCAACTGAGCCACCCAGGCACCCCGGACAAAACGGACTCTAAAAACAAGAGATAGTGTATATTCAGGTGTGATATTTTTTACTCTATTCTGCTTTGCTTTATTGATTTTCCTGGGAATGTAGCCCCTTCCCTCTGCATGGCAGTTTGAGGGCGAAGCTGCTCATTAATATTTCACTTAGAATCAAATTAAGCTGGAATAGGGGGCGCTTGGGTGACTCCGTCGATTAAGCGTCTGACTTCAGCTCAGGTCATGATCTCGTGGTTTGTGGGTTCGAGCCCAGCATTGGGCTCTGTGCTGACAGCTCGGAGCCTGGAGCCTGCTTCAGATTCTGCGTCTGCCTCTCTCTCTGACCCTTCCCCACTCGTGCTCTTTCTCTCTCTCTCTCTCAAAAATAAATAAACATTAAAAAAATTAAGCTGGAATAGGCTTCATCTGTAATTAACTTAACCCCTCACCTCCTTCACCACCCGTGCCTTTTAGATCTTGCTGATATTTGAGGTGGGACAATGTTGGGCTGCAGCTTCCGTACTTTTTTGTTTTCTTTTGTATTAAAACTCTGGAATCCAACTATTATGAAATATGCAATACCATACAACTTGCCTCTGATTTCCAGCCCCTCCTCAGTGCCACTTTCTCAGCAAAATTCCGGAGGGGATGGGACTTGTTGGGCAAGACAATTTGGTCTTGCACTGGGGGCTTCCAAATTCCAGCCTGTCTTGCCAGCCCACACCATCACATAAGTTTCATCTCATTTGTCCTTCTCCTCAAAGTCTCTGTTTTTGGCAGACTCTCTCTTCTGCTGGTCTGTACCCCAGACCAGATCCTGCCCCAAGTCTTGAGCTGTTTGGCTCTCTGCTCAACTACGAAGGGCATATTTTTTTCACCGGAATTCAGTCCATCAAGGTTTTTTTTGCATACCTTGTACGTCCCGTAGAAAATCTTGATTTTTATTTTGTTGTTGTTGTTGTTGTTGTTGTTATGGGATGGAAGGACTTGTGTATCTTTCTGCATCATATCAAGAGACGAAGTCTCAGAAGTTAGTATCTTCTTGATAAAAATAGCCTAGTTGTCAGGCAATAAGGCTGAAACACAGAGATAAGACACCGGTCCATGCCCAACAGGAGATAAATCCCTGAGTCATGTACCAATCTAGGATTTTTGAAGACATAGACCTGAGACCAAGCAAGGGCTGTGCACTGTAAGGGAAGATTGAGCATCTTACAGAGAATGAAGACGGAAGAAAGAGAATACAAAGTCGGCTTTTCAGCAGCTCTTGGCAACTTCATACCCTTTCTTCTTTCTTCCTTCTCTGTGCCACGAATACGTGATTGATGTGTGTTTTTGCACGTGTAACAATTACATATTTCAGGAAGCCCTCTCGCGAAAAATATGAAAGTAATATGGTTCAATCTTGTGAAATGAAATACTCAATTTGGGAAGTTTCATTTTTATTGTCAATGTGTCTTCGGTGCCAGACAGCTGCCTAGCTCAGCATGTGCTACCTTTATGTAGATAAAGGAAACCCACTACTCGATTTTGGCCAAGTATGTATGAAGAATGAGGAGGAGGATAGGTCGATGAATGACCCTGAAGGCCCAGGAAGGGGCTAAGGACTCCTCTCCGTGGGAAAAGCTTTACTTAGGTCTCAGGGGCCATGTCCTCTGTTTCCCCAGCACTCTCCAGAACTGCTGGGTTCGGGTTTAAACTGCCTGGCTTCTGGACCCCAATATTTACTCCCACCACCGCTCCCCACACCCCTACGAGGCCCCTGATATTCTTCTAACAGGGAGTGGGAGGTCTCTACCAGAGAACAGTTCAGTCCTGTGTTACATCTGGCTCGATCATAATGTAATTATATTCATTATATTATATAGTAGATGCATTGTGTACATAATAATGTATATAATCAACATAACTATACACAAAACAATTATATATAGTAGAATTATATATAATCCTATTATATATGATTACATATAACTATAATTACATAATGTGAGTTGTTACCATTTTTATTTATTTATTTTTTTTTTTTTTAATTTTTTTTTTCAACGTTTTTTATTTTATTTTTGGGACAGAGAGAGACAGAGCATGAACTGGGGAGGGGCAGAGAGAGAGGGAGACACAGAATCGGAAACAGGCTCCAGGCTCCGAGCCATCAGCCCAGAGCCTGACGCGGGGCTCGAACTCACGGACCGCGAGATCGTGACCTGGCTGAAGTCGGACGCTTAACCGACTGCGCCCCCCAGGCGCCCCAGTTGTTACCATTTTTAGACGCCTATCGTGTCAACACATTCTTCCTATTCCGTCTTCCCCTACCGCCTTTCGCCCAATAATGAGAACTTGCTTTTCAGGTCTGCCCCAGCTGGACTCTCAGCTCCTCTAGAAAGCCTTCCCCACACTCACCTTGCCTGGGTTAGAGACCCCCGCGGCTCTCCCAGTCCCCCGGATTTTCCCTATTGCAACACTCACCATCCTCTGTGGGAATTGCGTGTTTAATGGTTGATCTCCCCAGCAAGAACCTCGAGCTCCACGAAGGGAGAGACACCCGCTGCTTTGTCGCTCCTTATATCGCCCGCGCCCAGAAGAGTGCCTGGCACGCAGCAAGCATCCAATAAGCATTTGTTGAATAAATAGTTAATTAATGCTAGGCATTTTGCGTTATACGATGGGAAAAAAATTATCATCGTAATACATGGGCCAGTGTTTCCCCAATCTGCTAGCTCACACTTCCTTTCTTAGTCGGGGCTATAAACCGACCAAGGGCACTTCACGTGAAACTGTCTCTTTGCCGGAGGAACGCCTTCCTGTCCACATATGATTACACGCTGGAAGAAGATGGGTCAGCACTACCTGTGGACCTTGCTCCTTTGCCTGCAAACCTGTGAGTTCTGACCTTTGTTGATGCCCTTCCTAGACTTCCATTAAGTTTCAGAAATCGCCCTCAAGGAAGACTTTGACTTGCCCTCTTGGTCTATGTCAGTGCGCACACCCTGGGTCTCAAAAGGTATCCCACTGGCTGGGGAGAGACCTAGGATCCAAACGTAACTGTCCTTCAGCTTTAGAGTTTATATTTCTGAATTTTATCCGTGCCCAGTGTCCAACAGTTTGAGACAAACCCCTCTGCTCCCGAGCGACAGCACTTGGTAAGCCCACCCAGAAAGCCATCTAAAACCGGGAATAACTTAAAAGCATTTCTTTTTGGCCTTAGATTCTGGTGCATGGTTTTTGACAGAGGTGTGCCCTTCCCGGGGATGTGTCCTTGCTCCCCGAGGTTAGAGTAATGCCTGCTCGTAATTATCATCGTGGACACTTTATCTCTCTTATCTCTCTCCTTTGTTTTCAAAGCACATTCAGAGCTATTATTACTCTGCTTCTGTCTTCCAAAACCCTCTAAAATAAATGAGGAAGAGACTGGTATTTCCATTCTGCAAGTAAGTTAGATCTCAAAAAAGAAATGGAGAACTCGAAATACTGTTTTTCTTACCTCCGGCTTAACAGTAACCTACAAGGACACATGAATATTTGTTGTTGTTAGTACAAAGAAAACTATGTGACATTAACACAACTCTGGGAGTGTCTTGTCATTGCCTGTATTTTCTCATTAAATTCAAACAATAGCCTTCTGTATATAAAAATTGACTACGCTCGACATTTCTATTATTCTATTTTTTCTTTTTGAGAGAGAGAGAGAAAGAGAGCTCACGTGCACATGTGTACCTGTGTGAGCAGGGGAAGGGCAGGCGTAGGGGGAGAGAGAATCCCAAGGCAAAGCCCAATGCGGGACTCGATGTCACGACCCTGAGATCACAACCTGAGCCAAAATCAAGAGTCAGACACTTAACCGACTGAGCTATCCAGGTACCCCTGATGACGTTTCTAAATCTACATACAGTCTCTCCTACCCCCTTGGGAAAATGGACGAGCAAATTCCTGGCATGTGTTAGAACACAGAGAATATGGTGGGTTGGGATTCCCTAAAAAGGTAGAAATCAATACACTTTGCTCTCTCTGGTTCCTTTGACCATTTAAAACTGTGGCTCCTTTCATTTGAGCTCCATGGAGATCGCCACTACCAGGAATAGATATTGTTAATCCCGTTGCATACAAAAAAAGTATAAACTAAGATCAGATTAAACGATGCACCTAAAGTTTCACAGCCTGAAATTTATAAGGCTTGAAAGGGACATTGGTTCCTCCCATCCCAGAGCCAGAGATCTTTCTGCTACCCTCTTTCTGGCCTCCTCTCATTAAGTTTTCAACGTCTTAAAAAAAATTTTTTTTTAATGTTTATTTATTTTTGAGAGAGACAGAGTGCAAGCCGGGGAAGGGCAGAGAGAGAGGGAGACAGCCTCCTAAGCAGGGCTCCAGGCTCCGAGCTGGCAGCCCAGAGCCCGACGTGGGGTTTGAACCCACAAACTGTGAGATCACGACCTGAGCCAAAGTCAGACACTTAACCGACTGAGCTGCCCAGGAGCCTCAAGTTCTCAATTTCTTGATGCTCTTTGAAGTGCTAGCAGATTTACTGTGATCCCTATCAAAATACCAAGAGCATGTTTCACAAAAATAGACACATGAATCAATGGCACAGGACAGAGAGCCCAGAAATAAACCAATGATTATACGGTCAATTAATTTTCAACAAAGAAGGCAAGAATATGCAATTAAAAAAAAGAATGTTCTTCAACGAATGGTACTGGGGAAACCGGACAGCCACATGCAAAAGAACGAAACTGGACCACTTTCTAGCATCATATACAAAAATACACTCAAAATGGATTAAAGTCCTAAATGTGTGATACGAAACCATAAAAATCCTAGAAGAGAGCACAGGCTGTAATTCTGCAACATGGGCCATAGCAACATTTTTCTAGATATCTCTTCTGAGGCACAGGCAACAAAAACCAAACATAAACTATTTGGACTGCGTGAAAAGAAAAGCCTTTTGCACAGCGAAGGAAACCGTCAAGAAAACTAAAAGACAACCTACTGAATGGAAGAAGGTGCTCGCAAATGACATATCCAAAAGATTCCTCTGAAATCACTGAAATAAGAGAAGTCTGAGCAGGCAAACTCATGACTCTTCCATGTTGGAAAACTTTTCTCAAAGAACCAAGACTCACAGTCTTATGCTTCAAATGCCACTCTCTCATCATGACTTGTGACTATGATCCTGACTGACTCTGCACGTGTCTAGCCACCCACCTTCTTGGGTAGAAGGCGGAAAAGTCCCCCACTTCTGCTCCGTGCCCGTTTCCTTCTCTGTGTTCTTTCTCGTGCTCTTTCAATTCTTCCTTTTCTCTACACTTGCTTCAGTTTCTTCAACCCCTCACCCACCTTGCCTTTCCTGCCCTCCAGCGATAATAGTGATGACTAATCACTTACAGATCATTGCTCTACATTGTCTATATGTATTATTTAGCTTAATCCCCACAATAGCACAGGAGACGAGTATTATCCATACCCCAACTTTGCAGATGAAACCCAGAAAACTAGAGATCGTTTAGCCAAAGCGTGGAGGAAGTAGGATTTGAACTCCAAAGTCTTTAGACTGAACCACTGAACAAGATTGCCTTTGCCCACTTTGATGCTGACACAGAAGAAAATACTGCCCCCACTGTTGATCGTGATTGCATTTTGGGACTTGTCAGGGGAGAGTGGTGATTTATTCCCGCAAAGACAGGAATATTCAGGCAGAGAATGGGGCTGGTGGGCAAGTCTTTGACGATAAACAGAAGTGTAGGCAGGCCACGGAGGCAGAATATCCAAGGAAATGACCATATCCAGACATGGTTCAAGTACCAGTCATATCCATATGATGTGAGTTGACTCAAATTAGCTTCTTCAAAGTAAACAAAGAGAGAGGCTGCTAACTTTCCCAAGGTCTCATGGCTGTCCAATATCAACAAGGTCTTGATGTCCTGTCGAACGTATAACACAGCAGGAGCATTCCGGAAGTCGATAGTTAGAAGTCTAAGAGGTGAGTGGACCCACTGGGTATCTATCTGTACACAGATAAGCCTCAACCATCATCCTGGGGGTTAGACACAGGACTTCGTGGCTGGAGAGTCCTGGCGAGATCCCACTGGTCACTAGTCCAGAGTCCTTGTAGAAAGCGACTTTTGAGATAAAGATAAAGCCTCTGTTCTAGAAAGAGGTTTGGGCAGGTTGTTGCCACAATCAGAAAGGCTTCCAAAGCAGAAGCCCAGTTATAGAAAAGAAAAAAAATATGTACGGGGGAAACTGGATATCAAGATATCAGCTCAAAAACCCAGTTTCCAAATAGAGGCTGGGAAGCTGCATCTGTGTGCCAACACGAAACTAAGAGGAGGCGGCCCGAAGCGCTGAGGCAGGCCTGGAGATCAGCATGGTGACTGACCAAGCAGCCAGCGTGTCTTCACAATGGGAGCTCCAAGCTTCAGTGCTAGGCCACCCAGGCTATTCAGGTGTCTCCTGAATCAAATCTTTCCTGTCCTGAACCTTAGAGACAAATGAACCTGCAAATCTGGGGTTACTAGGCTTACCTATGCAGAAGCTGGAAAAGAAAGAGGTATGAGCGATCCATTGGGGGACAGATGTTGGTGGCACGGAAGCTGGAAAAGAAAGAGGTATGAGCAATCCGTTGGGGGACAGATGTTGGTGGCACGAGGCACCCATATTTTCTTCGTTATACTCAACTTTTGATTGTACGCCATAGAGGCAAGTGGTGATGGAACAATGGTTGGCCAGGATCCCAACCCGGGTTTGAGAACTTGTGTGCGTGTCTGTTGTCGCTTGTTTGTTTTGAAGAAATGGATCAAGTCAACCCAGACCTCAAAGAAGATGACAGAAAGTAAAAAGAATCCAGCCGACAATAGTAGAGTATCGTGTGGGGGTGTCGGTTCCTTTTCTTAAAGCCTCGTGACCGAGGACCTGCCACCCTCATGGAGAACGACACAAAACTGGCTGCTCAACCCTTTGCTTCCTCTCTGGTCTCTGCTTCCCTTCACTCAGTGTAATCTGCTCTCTCTTCCGGGGGCTGTAGGGCGCAGCCACCTCCAGCCCCCCTTCCGGGGCTGCAAAATAGGGGGGGGGGGTTCTCCCCCGACTTATTGATCCAGGAGAGGCAGTGGGTGGGAGGAGAGGAGGGGATGGTTAGTTAGAGCCCAAAAAAGCCCAAGAAATGCTTATTTGAAGGATCCTGGAGACGCCAGGGCACACAGATGGGCGTTAGGCAACAGCACTCTTCCTCGTCGCTGCTCTCGGTGGCAGCTCTGTGCTGGCCTTCTCCAACGTGTCTCCTTGTCCCTTTGGAGTTGCCTGGAATGTTATTTTCATCCCTGTAACCACAGCTCTTTGTTTGCTATAACAAACGCATACAAGCGCCTACTATATGCCAGGCATTGTTCTAAGAAATTTCCAAACATTAACTCATTTAACCCTTGTAACACATCTACGGGGTAAGTGCCACTGGTCGCTTCATTTTAAAGCTGATAAAACTGGGGCGCAGAGAGGTTGCTAACTTTCCCAGGGTCTCATGGCTGTCCAGGACTCTAGGCTCAGGCAGTCTGGCTTTTCTTCGCGAAGGGGACCCCCAAGCCCACACCCCAGGGTCCCGGCCTTTTCTTGCCTTTGCTTCTCCTGTAGTATTTCTATGCTCTCCCCTCCCGTCTGTGGTCTGGTGTATGAAGTCAGGAAGTCACCCTCATCGAGAGATGTTGTAAATACGGGTCACCTCGTCTTCACTGGCCTCCCAAGGCTGGTCAGCAACCCCTTTATCCTTTTACTCAATGTGTTACCGACTCTCTAGGATGTTCCTTATAGAAACACTTCCTCAACATTTTTACATTCATCGAAATAATAATGGCAACTACCATTTATGGGTCCCAGGCGTTAAGCAGAGTCCACATCTTCGCAATTGCATTTCATAATTATCCACATTTTAGGGGTGCCTGGGTGGTCCGACTTCAACCCAGTTCATGCCCTCACAGTCCGTGAGTTCCAGCCCCACGTCGGGCTCTGTGCTGACAGCCCGGAGCCTGGAGCCTGCTTCGGATTCTGTGTCTCCCACTCTCTCTGCCCCTCCCCTGCTCGCACTCTGTCTCTCTCTCTCAAAAATAAACATTAAAAATTTTTTAAAAATAATTATCCACATTTTAGAGGTAAGGAAACTAAGAGAATTTCAACAATTTTCTCAACATAGCACAGCTAGGTCCAGATAGACCTGAATTCAACACCCGTGCTCCTAATCTTTACACTTCCCAGCTAGACCTGCCCTCCGCTCTTTCCTCTTAGCAGGTGGCCACACCTTCTCCATTTCTAAAGAGATGCAGGCTATCTTTTTTATCCTCTCTGCTCCAAAATGTCTGCTATGTACTAAGCACCTGTGGGTGCCCCCAAACAATTCTGTGAGGTGGGTGTTTTTACATCCCATCTTGTAGCAAACGATAAGGGTCTCAGTAAATGTCAGGGATTGAACTTGAATATAGCCCCACCTGGCTCAAACCTGAGTTCCCTCCACCACACCGAGCGGCCTCTCTTCTACCCCCACACCTACAACAAGATACGAAATGCCCCGCCCTTTGAGGTATCATCTCCTTTTTCCACAACTAAGACATGACCCTCCTCTGATTGAAAACCCTCTGCGTTTCCACTGCCCACCATTTCCATTCCACCTTTTGTTCAACGGCAAGTGTTAGTGGTCTGTGTCTCTGCACTGTCCCGGGTCTGGGGATTTGAGGGTAAAGTCCCTGCACTCAGGTCATTCACAGCATCCAGAAACACACACAGGTTCACGACTGCCACATAACAGGGCACGTACCGTGAAGGGAAAACACAGAGCTTCAGAGAGCCCATGAGTAGGAAGGAACACCCAACCTAGAGTGGGGCCGATCGGGGAAATCTTCTTTATGTGAAGACTCTTTGTCATCTTCTTCTCTACCACCTACCCCAACTAATCTCTTCTCTCCTGTCTTTTTTTTTTTTTGATATATAGCATTATATAAGTTCCAAGGGTACAACACTATGATTTGACATCCGAATACACTACAAAGTGATCATCACCAGAACTCTAGTTACTGTCCATCACCGTGTCGTTGACCTTCACCCATTTTGCCCACCCTCCAACCCTTTATGGGAACCATCAATCTGTTCTCTATATCAATGAGTTTGTTTTTGTAGTATTTGTTTAGTTGTTGTTGTTGTTGTTGTTTTTAGATTTAATATACGAGTGCAGCCGTACGGTATTGGTCTTTCTCTGACTTACTTCACTTAGCATAATACCCTCAAGGTCCATCCATTGCAGATGGAAGATTTCATTCTTGTTTATGGCTGGGTAGTAATCCATCACCATTCATATCCATTGATGGACATTTAGATTATTTCCCTATCTTGGCTACTGTAAATAATGCTGCAATGAACAGAGGGGTGCATATATCTTGTTTGAATTAGTGTTTTCGTATTCTTCAGCTACGTGCCCAGAAGTGGAATAGCTGGACCGTATGGTAGTTCCCATTCTTAATTTCTTGAGGAATCCCCATACAGTTTTCCATAGAGGCTGCACCAGTTTACATTCCCACCAACAGTGTATGAGGGTTCCCTTCTCTCCTCTTCTTCTTCAGCACGTGTTATTTCTTGTCTTTTTGATAAGAGCCATTCTAATAGATGTGGTTTTGATTTGCTCTTCCCTGATGATTGGTGATGTTGAACATCTTTTCACGTACCTATGGCCATCTATGTCTTCTTTGGAAAAGTGTCTGTTCAGATTCTGTGACCATTTTTTAGTCAGGTTGTTTGTTTTTTTCATTGCTGAGTTGTATGAGTTCTTTATATATACTAGATATTAACCCCCTATGAGATATATGATTTGTAAATATCTTCGTGCGTTAGTGGGTTTCCTTTGTGTTTTGATGATGGTTTCCTTCACTGTGCAGCAGCTTTTTAATTCTAGGTAGTTCCATTTGTTTATTTTTCCTTTTGTTTCCTTTGCCTTTGGTGTCGCATTCACAAATCCATCACGCAGGCTGATTTCAAGGAACTTGCCACGTATGTTTTCTTCTAGGTTTTATGGTTTCAGGTCTTACATCCAAGACTTCGATCCATTTTGAGTTCATCTTTATGGTATAGAATAGTGGTCCAGTTTCATTCTTTTGTGTGTGGCTGTTCAGTTCTCCCAGCATCATTTATTGAGGAGATTGTCCTGTCTCTATTATATGTCCTTGGTTTCTTTGTCCGAAATTAATTGACCATAAATATGTAGACACCTCTTCTATCTTAAGACAAAATCAAATAAATTAGTTTTACCTAATTCTGTAGCTACCATTCTATTTTATCCCCTTTCTTTCATGATCAGGATTTTCCACTTTTTACCACTTATTCTATTCTCAGTCCTCTAGACTCTGGCCTCCAGTTGAATCATCTTACTTGTACTACATTCTTAAAGGCCATCAACAACCTGCTAATGGACAAACCCAAGGTCTATTTTCAGTCCTTATTCCACTTGAACACTCTGAATCACTAAACATCTGTTCTTGAGACTCTTTCTCCTCTCGGGGTCCACGATATTGTCCAGTATTGGTGCCTCTCTTGCCACTTGGTCTATCTAGGTTTTTTTGGTAGTGCCTCCTCTATGGCTGTGAGCCCTGTTCACAAAGCAACCTTGGACTTCAGCCTTACTCTTCCTGAGTGGCTCACCTTTCCTTCCATCCCTTCCTCTTTGCGGATGATTCCTAAACCACATAGATTTCAGTTTAATGGCAAGTGACGGTTCTCAAAAAGAAGGGCGGCTTAAAGAAAGAAGTTTATTTCTTGCTCATATGAAAAAGTCTGGAGCTGGCAGTTCCATTGACTGACTAGTTGACAAAGTTGTGAGGGATACTTTTTCAGCCTTCCTGATCCACTGTCCTCAGTACTTGGCTTCCTCTTCTTGATACAAAATGTGTGTCTAAGATCCGGCTGTCATAGCATCCCAGCCTGCAAGAAGCAAGGAAGAGATGAAGAGAGCAAAACGCCCTCTTCTTAAAGACACAGAAGTCATATACAACACTTCCACTCTCATCCCCTTGACCTGAACTTAGTCATATGACCAAAGTTAGCTAGCAGAGCACCGGGCAATGTAATCTTTATCCTGAGTGACCGTACCCCCTGCTAAAAATTAGGCATTCTCTTGCTAAGAATGAGGGAGAGAACACATATTGGAAATGACGGGCGGATTCTGCCATAGTCCCCAGGCAATACTTTGAGCCCATTCTCCTTCCTTACCTTCCATCCTTCCAACTACTTACTGAGATGGTCCACCATCATCTCAAATTCAATACTTCTAACACTAAATCTGTTTTCTCCTTTGGACTTTTTTCCAGCATAAACTTAGCGTTCCAGTATCTATCAGTTTTCACTGACACAGAGTAGATGCCCACAAACATATTGTTGAGCGGTTGAATTCTCTCGGATTCCTCCTTATTCCTTGCCTTTCTTTGCATTATCTCTCAAATTCCACACTTCCTTTCCATTCGCGTTTTCATTCTCAGGTTCATGTGCAGATGGCTACAATGGCCTCCCAGATGGTCTCTCAAGCCCAGCTTCTCTTTCCTCTTATTCTTCCTACACATCCTTACTGTAGTTCTAGGACGCGAAAATATCCTTTTAATCTTCATTCTCAAAAACTTTAATAGTTCCCCTCTGTGGTATAAGCTGCCTCATATCTAAACCAGATATATATCTCCACCTTATCTCTTTCTACTCCGTTATGCAAATCCATATTCGTGCAACCCACATGCATGTTTTTCTGCTTCAGACCTTTTATTCAGGGCCCAAAGACCTGAGACACCCACCCTTCCCCTTTTTATGCAGTAAAATTCTATTCCCTCTTTCAAGGTCCTCCTCAATTTCTGCTTTCTCTAAAAGGTTTTCCCTAACCTCTGTAGCTCAGTGATCTCTCCCTTCTTTAGATTCCTACTGTAATTACTGTCTCTACCATTCACTTGAATTTACCACTTACTACCTCATTTTTTAAAGGAGAGCTATGTGTATCTGTGTGTCTTATTTCCTAAGCAGTTATGAAATTCCACCCCCCCGCCCAAAAAAAAAAGGCAGACACCGTCTTGGTCAGAGACTTGCCTAGTGTATTACATGGTAAGTCCTTAAGACACGTTTGTACCACGAGTTCTCTCGGAAATTGGGGTTTTCCTTAAGTCCCCTCCGATGCTAATATAGTGTTTGAGTCCCTACAGCACCAAGCAAAATAAATATTGGGATAGCTTGATCTAGAGATTCTTTTTTAAAACCTGAAGTCTGAAGACAAGCATCAAGTCCATCAAGTGGAGTGGTACCGAAAACTCTCCCTGGCCTTTACTTGAATTAGCCCTTAGTAATGGCTCCTGACATCTTCTTCGACACGGTCCTGGTACCATCGGGAACATCGTGGGCGTGGCCTAGGAAGCCCTAAATGGTATGCACCAATTACAAAGGTGATGCTGAAGAGAGTGATGAAGACAAGAATCCTCCTCCTCATCATCGCTACCGGCCTCAGAAGCAGCTCACGTTTCTTGC
Source organism: Panthera uncia (assembly GCF_023721935.1). Classification (NCBI taxonomy): domain Eukaryota; kingdom Metazoa; phylum Chordata; class Mammalia; order Carnivora; family Felidae; genus Panthera; species Panthera uncia. Next base: position 62,747,341 of record NC_064813.1, read on the forward strand.
GCCATGATGGTTACAAAACATTCCACGCGGGTCATCTGGTTTGCCGATCGCTAATTAGGTAGCACAGGTTCTAGGGTTATTATTGCCATTCTACGGATGAAGCGACCGAGACCCAGGAAGCTTCTGTGACTTTGTGAGGTTGTCCGGCTGATAAGCTGCAGTGCCAGACCCCACATCTTCAGCCTCCTTATCTTTCCACTCCATGCTGTGCGCGGTGGCCACCTCTCTGAGACCACAGCTGGAGGGTCTGAAGGTGGCAGAGGCCGCGTCGGGTGCGTGTGTGAGCCCCCGGCCTTTCCTTAGCGAGCCTGGGATCCTCACCGGCTCCACCTACCTACCAGTGCGCCTGCCTCATCACCATATGATACACCAGCATCACTTCCGGAGCAACTTGCTCTGGGGGGGGCGAAATCGTGTTTGAAAAACAGCATCACACACCCTCCACTCTGTGGTGGCACAATTACCATGAACTCTAGCCCTGGCTCGTCTTCACAAACTGCCTCCACACTCCTGGGGTTGGAAGAGAGAAACCACATCCTGTTCTCACACGTAACTGGAATCTACAGACCAGACGAGCACTTGGGTGCGAGGGCTTGACTTTAAAAAAGCCATGGGATATCTGGCCCCAAGTGCAGAACCCAGCGCGGCATGGAGACGTCCGCGCCCTTGTTCAAATCACATGAAGAATTTCAAGGTTGGGGCGCCTGGGCAGCCCCACTGGTGGAGCGTCCAACTCTTGATTCCGGCTCAAGTCACGATCCCAGGGTCGTGGGATCGAGTCCCGATTCTCTCTCTCTCTCTCTCCCTCTGCCTCTCTCCCCAGCTCATGATCTCTTTCTCTGAAATAAAAAGACACCAAGGAAAATCATAACGAAGAGAAAATACAACGACAGGACTGGACTGCATTTATGGAAAGAATGGCTGTATAAGCGGAGCCTCACAGCTCAAATCTGTATTGTTCGAGAGCCCGCTAAATATTTTGTATCTGAGCATCTGTGGGTCTCTGATCAACACTGATCTCTTCCTTTAACTGTGAAAAAGAACAGGAACTCTGTCAATTTTTACTCACCCACTGTATCCCCCAGCTCCTTACATTATGCTCGGCAAACACGGGTATTGTCAACGCAATTAATGAATACCTGCTGTAGTCTCTAGAATAAAGCTGACTTGGAATAAATGCATGCATTCGTTCACAAATGTATGAACGAATAAATGAATTTTGCTTACTTCAGAAGTTGTTCCCAGAGATTCCAGGCAACACAGAGGTGAATTCCGTTTATTAGTTCATTCCACAAATATTTTCTAAGCACCCGCTGCATGTCCTGTACTCTTCCAGAGACTGGAGATTTAGAAGTGAACAAAAAACACCTCCCCCTATCACCAGCCTGGGGAATATTTACTCCAGAGCCTCTAAAGCGCTCTCTGCCAGTATCTTCCCAGAATAAAGGCATAAATGTAACTTTCTTTTTGCAGAGACCACAGCAGCCAGGCTCTTGTGTCACCTCACCCGTCCTTGGCAATATGATCTGGGGAAAGAAAGACATTTAATTCTCGAACCTTCTGGAGGTTTATGGTCGTCATCCCTCAAATCTCTTAGAGATGTGGGTCTGTAAGTCTAGGTAAACGTTTCTGATGAAATAGATCCCTTGAAACTTACTGGAAACTTAGTTTTTGAATGAGAACCCTGTAGCCAATTTAGCCATCATAACATTATATGCAGAGTAGAATATCTAAAAAAAAAAAAAAAAGGAAGAAAAACTTCCAGAAGCTGGATGAGCTGTATCTGGGGCGGATCCTCAGGGAGGCTCAAGTCTGGGGAGATAGGGAATTCCCAAAGGTACAGTCAGATGGCTATGGTTTTCCTTGTATGTCCCCAGGTCTGGAAGCAGCTGGAAGTGACACAGACATCCTGCCGGTGACTGGGATCCTGGGGGAGTCGGTCACTTTCCCCCTAAACATCCAACAACCGCAGCAAGTTATCAACATCGCTTGGAATTCTGAGACGTCTGTTGCTTTCGTCACGCCAGGAGACCCAGGAACAGCACCCAGAGTCACTGTGACCCACCAACATTACAATGACCGAATAAATGTCTCCCGCCAGAACTACAACCTGGAGATCAGTAATCTGGGGGTGGAAGATTCGGGCATCTACAGGGCTGACATAAATCTGAAGATGGCTGAAACGACGGTCACCACCACCAGGCGCTACAACCTGCAAGTCTATCGTAAGTTGCGGGAGCCCAGGGGGCTTGTTTTGTTTTGCAAATTTGCTGTCTATAGAAGGCCTTCATTTCTGACAATTGGCTTCCCTAAATCTTTTTGCCCTTGTACATGCTTGTATAAATACATCAATGCTAACAAAGAGGAGGTGCCTTTTCTTGTTTCTAGCCACGGAATCTTCAATCAGCGGTTTGTCCCATGGGCCTGGTTTTTCTTTCCTATAAAATGTGACTAATCATACTATTCACTTCCCACAGACACTGAGAGGATCAAGGGAGATAGGGCATGGAAAGTACTCTTTTTTTTCTTTTTTTAAAGTGTTTATTTATTTTTGAGAGAGAGAGAGACAGAGACAGAGAGTGGAGGGGTGGGTGCAGAGAGAGAAGGAGACACAGAATCCGAAGGAGTCTCCAGGCTCTGAGCCATCAGCACAGACCCCGACGCGGGGCTCAAACTCACAGACCTCGAGATCATGACCTCAGCCGAAGCCGGACGCTCAACCGACTGAGCCACCCAGGTGCCCCTTAAAGCACTCTTCTTTTTAATGCTTATTTTTGAGGTGGGGGAGGGGCAGAGAGAGAGGGGGACAGAGGATCCTAAGCAGGCTCTGTGCTGACGGCAGCAAGCCTGATGTGAGGCTCCAACTCATGAGCCGTGAGATCGTGACCTGAACCGAAGTCAAATGCTGGAAAGTACTTTAAAAAAAAAACAAAACAACACACACTTTTTATTTTAAAATAAGTGTAGATGCATTGCGAGGTGTAAGGAACTGTACCGGAAGGTTCTGTGTGCACTTCACCCAGCCTCTCCCAGTGGTAACATCTGATGCAAGTGTGGTACGATATCAAAACCAGGAAGCTGACAAAGTACGTCTATGGAGCCTGTTCACGTGTGAGTATACGCGTAGCTTGCACCGGACAACCGCTATCACAGTGAAGGTACTTAACTGTACCATGGCGACAAGACTCCCTCAGTCCTTCCTGGTCATCCCTCCCCAACTCCTGGGAGATGCCCATCCCTTCCTCCCATCTATCCTTCTGTTATTTCACGAATGTTACAGAGATGGACCTCGTGTGGCATGTGTGCTTTTGAGATTGGTTGTTTTTTCACTCAGCATAATGTACTTCTGAGTCATCCTAATTATTGCAGGCCTCAATAGTTTATATCTGTTTATTGCTGGATAGTATTCCCTTGTATGGGTGGACTAGGTTGGTTCACCGTTCCATCGATCAAGGGACATTTTAGTTGATTCCACTTTGGAGCTATTACGAATACAGCGGCCATGCACATTCACGTACAAGTTTCTGCATGAAACAAGTTTGTGTTTCTCCGGGATAAATGCCCAAGAATGAAAACATATGGTAAATCCATTTTTCTTTTTTTTTTTTTTCTTTAAAAAATGTTTATTGTGACATGGGGCGCCTGGGTGGCTCAGTCGGTTAAGCATCCGACTTCGGCTCAGGTCGTGATCTCAGGGCTCCCGAGTTCACGTTTCGGATTCTGTCTCCCTGCTTCGGATTCTGTCTCCCTCTCTCTCTGTCCTTCCCCCGCTGGCTCTGGCTCTCACTCGCTCTCAAAAATAAATAAACATTAAAAAAATTTATTTCGATAAAACATACGTAACATTTAATATTTTAACCATTTTTAAGTGTACTGTTCAGTAACATTACCTACATTCACAGTGCTGTACAACCACCGCCATTAGCGTCTCCAGAACTTTCTTCTCTCTTTTAAATAGGTCTATTTTTAGAGAAGTTTAAGGTTCAGAGAAGAATTGAGTAGGAAGTACAGGGAGCTCCCATACGCACCTTGCCCTCCCGGCACACACACATGACCTCCCCACCCCCCACCCCTGGCACACACATTACCTCCCCCATGATCAGCATCCCCACCAGCGGTGCATTTGTTACAGTGAAAATGTACATAAAGTCATCATCACCACCCAAAGTCCAGTTTGCATCACGGTTCACTCTTGGTGTGGTACATGTGACTCTCGAGTATTTGAAATGTGGTGAGCCCAAAGCGAGATGTACTGTAAGTGTAAAATGCATGCCGAATTTCAAAGTCTCAGCACCAAAAAAAGAAGCTAAGAGACCTCATTGATAATTTTTATGTTGGTTAGCGGTTAAGATAACATTTCGGCTATATTAGGTTAAGGAAAATACGTTACTAAAATTAATATAATGTATTTTCACTATTAATGTGACTATTAGAAACATTTTAATTACAAAAGTGATTCACTCTTACAGTGAATCACAATAGTTTTGTTTCTATTGAGCAGCCGTAATTTCTAGCATGCATCATCCTTGAGCCATGTCTCAAGGATTTCACCATCCACCTGCTCACGGCAGAAAAACACAGACATGTGGCTAAGCCACACTGTGATAGATAGATACCATTCAGGTATATAGTTAAACCGCCGAATTCAAGTTCCATAAAGGCGGGGACTTTGTATATGAAGTCCATCCCTGGATCCCTAACACCTACCTTGTCAGGCACATGGTGGGTGCTTCCGAAGTATGTGTTCGATGAAAGAATGAATGACGCATAATAAGTCCCAGGTCCCAACACAGTGCCGGACAATCGTAAGTGCTCAATTCATACAGCATGATTGAATCAGGTTGTATCCGGATGGAAGGCGTAGTGGAAAGGGCATCAGTGCTGGCACTGGATCTCTTGCCAGTTGTGTGACTTCAGCCAAGCTGTTTACCCTCTCTGGGCTTACATGTCCTCATCTGTAGAATGTAGCTTATAACAGGTGTGATTAAAGGAGAGAGCTCCTAGTATAGCCCATGCCTTACAGTTGATGCCTAATGACTAGTCATTACTAACTTTTTAACCCTTAGTCCTTATTTTAAATTCTAATTATGAAGGGCTTCCTAGACGGAGGAGGCTCTGGATTGGGCACGCGTAACACAGTCAAAGAACCACACCCTGCCGTGGACACTTTAGAAAATATCTGGTTCATTCAAGAACTTTGGCTGGGAAAATAAAGAGGGTGTTCAATTTCAAGACGTTTGTCTTCATCTTTTTATGTTCAGTTTTACCCACTCGATCTTTGGAAGGTATTATGCCACCTGCGGTTAGGACAGACCACGGGAAAGTCTCGGAGAAAGTCAGATTGCCCACATACCAAAATCTGTACCTTTTAGGGAGGTAGTTGAGCAGATGAAGAGAAGGCAACTGACATTTATTGAGCTCTCTGTGTCTGGCATTCTACCACCTAATTTTTAAAAATACAGAGAAATCACACATATTTAGGCAATATATGCACAGAGAGAAAGACAATACAGTGCATTGCAACTCTTCCTTCTCCAAGGCAGTCATTGTTGCTAGTTGATTTTGATTTTCCCATAGATAATTAATGTAGATGGATAGATAGATGATAGATAGATAGACAGGTAGATAGATAGATAGATAAACAGACAGACATTTGGGTGTTTCTTTCTTTCTTTCTTTCTTTTTTAATTTTTTAATTTTTTAATTTTTTTCAATATATGAAATCTATTGTCATATTGGTTTCCATACAACACCCAGTGCTCATCCCAAAAGTAGGGTGTTCTTTATATACAATAGCTCATTCAGTCCTCACAACAAACAACACTGGCAGGAACAAAGCATCTTCGTGTTGTAAATGACAGAGTGAAGGTTCAGTGAAGCTGTATGTGTCCTCACTCTAGAAAGCAGTAGAGCCTGGTTAGACACGGGTCTGCCGTGGCTTTCCCACTCGCGACCACAGCTCTGACCTCTGCCCAGCAGCCTGGTTCTGGTAACATCTCTGTTCCTGCTGAAAAAAACGAGATAGGCTCTTATTCATTACCAGTCCTCCCCACTTCAACACCCAGCAAAAAAAAAAAAAAAATAAAAAAAAAAAAAAAAAAAGGTCTTTCTAAAAATAAGTAAATACCAAGCAGAGACTTCAACATTCTTGTAAATCGAGTTTCTAAAGACACACACACACACACACACAGGCTTATTTTTTTTGCTATATACATCTGTATCTGTCACCTCTGTAGCTCATCAAGGTTACTTCAAACTTGTTGGGAGTTTTTTCATAAGTCACCACTAATTCTGCTCTGGAATAGACCCCTCTGAGAGGACCCCTCTGCTTAGGACTGGGGTTTCTGGTGACGTTAGAGTAAGAAACCTTTACAGCTTCTTACTTCCCATATTCTCCCTCACATGCACAGACAACTTTGGAAACACCACATTAATTAGAAAGCTACATGCCGGTTCCTTCTGAGCCCTTCCCACGTGACTATGGTGGAAGGAAAAAACCCAGCACCGCAGCTTGGCCAAGCATGAACTAAATTTACCAACCCTGAATGTGGGCGTTTTCTTATCTGCTGGTAAAAGAGAGAAGATCTTCCCCCTTCCTTCTGCTGGCCCCAGATAGCTCTTACTTCAAACTAAATATAAATTGTTCTTCAGTTAACCCTTTCCTAGCCTACAACTTGTACAGTTTACCTTTTGAGTGCTTCGGTAAAAACTTTTTTTTTTTTTTTTTTTTTTAGTGAACTTTTTAAAGAGATTGTAACTGGAGGGCACTTGTTGGGATGAGCACTGGGTGTTGTATGGAAACCAATTTGTCAATAAATTATATTAAAAATAAATACAAATAAAAGAGGCATAGAGTCAACTCCCCCCAAAAAAGAGAGAGAGAGAGACTGTAACTTTTCACCATGGGCACTTCAAAACAAAACAAAACAACTTAATGAAAATACACCAGAAAACAGAGTAAAAAAACCTCTTTAAATGCTTACTTATTTCTTTTGAGAGAGAGGAAGTGTGAGTGGCGGAGGGGCAGAGAGAGAGAGAGAGAGAGAGAGAAAGACAGAGAGAGAGAGAGAGAGAGAGAGAGAGAGAGAGAGAATCCCAAGCAGGCTGCTCGCTGTCAGCACAGAACCCAACTCGGGGCTCAATCCCACAGACTGTGAGATTGTAACCTGAGCCGAAATCAAGAGTCGGTTGCTTAACAGACTGAGCCACCCAGGTGCCCCCCCAAATGTTTTTAAAGACTGTTTCGTGCAGTGGGGTGCTGATAAATGTTCAGCAGGTTCTCGATGGCCCGTATGTGCGTGCTCACACGCGGAGATTTTATTGACACAGAGGATGTGCGACACACGATTTCATAAATGATAATAAAATATACAGGAGTCTTTATCGTAAATCCCATAGAGCCAGTTATATTTCCAGATGCTTTCACAGATTTTTGCTGGACATTTATGCCACGCAACCTACGTTGCAATCGATGGAGAAGCCAACAGGAATATTGGTTGGTATTTTCGTTACATTAACCGATGAGGAAAAAGTGATCCGACAAACTCATTACAGAGCTTCACTTGCACATCGATGTGAGCAACTTCTGAATCGGATAACCGTTTTCAGACGCCGGAAGAAGATTTCCTCGTTTTTTGGTGCTATTCACAATGTAATGGCTGCAGACTGGAGGCATTTTTCAGCCGAATCTGCTTTAGTAATCCTCCTCCTACTGTTTTCTTCAGTCCAGAGTGACCATCAGCAACGCAGGCGGTCCAGCCCAAGTTTGTAACCTTGGCCAATTTCTGCCGTGTAAATATCCCCGTTGCGCGTGGCTCATTTTAAGACAGGCAGAATTGGGAAGACTTTGTAAAGCGTGACAAAAGACACATACGACAGATGTAACTTTTAGAGCACAGATAATTGTAATTGTCCAAAAAAAAAAAGAAAGCGGTGAGTTTTGAGTACGTGTTAGCTTTTTTAAAAAATGCAGTGTAGTTCTTTGTAAGTTTCTATAATTTAATTTTTCACGATGGCTGTGTTTAACCTCCCTCTTGAAAAAATTTCTGGGGGCGCCTCGGTGGCTTAAGTCGGTTAGGCGTCCAGCTTCGACTCAGGTCACGATCTCATGGTTCGTGAGTTCGAGCCCCCCCATTGGGCTCTGTGCCGACATCTCGGAGCCTGGAGCCCGCTTCGGATTCTGTGTCTCCCTCTCTCCGTGTCCCTCCCCCGCTCCCACTCTCTCTCTCTCAAAAATAAATAAACATTAAAAACATTTCTGAAGACTTAGCGGTTGGCTCTCACAGGCTGGTATAGGCCGGCTCCAGCTTACTACGGACACGTGCGTTTTCCCCTCCCAGGTCGGCTTGGGAAGCCAAAGATCACTCAGAGTTTAATGGCATCTGTCAACAGCACCTGTAACGTCACACTGACATGTTCTGTGGAAGACGAAGAAAAGAATGTCACATACAGTTGGAGCCCCTTGGGGGAAGAGGGTAATGTCGTTCGAATCTTCCAGACCCCTGACCGCCAAGAGCTGACTTACACATGTACAGCCTGGAACCCTGTCAGCAACAGCTCCGACTCCATCTTGGCCCGACAGCTCTGTGCAGGTGAGCAGCTCTGTCCGTCTCTCCTTAGCCTCCGAGCGGCGAGGCCTGAACTGGGCCTCGTTCCCCAGTGGAGTGTCCCTCCCTCACGCCAGGCCCGGTCTCCAGGGGCATCTCCCCCCCCCCCCCCCCCAGGAGGACCTGGCAAAGAGCCCAAAGCTGTCCGAGAGAGGCCAGGCACTTGGGGTGTTCCGGAGGCCGCCCCCGCTTGGCCCTCTGATTCCGTGTCTAATCCTGACCTTCGATAGCAGAAAGGAGAGTTTCCCTTGGAGCTTTGGCACCCCCCTGGAGGGGACCCCATTTTTGATAGTGCCCCTGGGTGGGGGCAAGCCCGTGGGCCTATTTCCTGAGAGCCAAGTCTCCTTGTGTCTTCTGTTTCCAGACACGGCAGCGGGCCTCCGTCCCCGCCACACTGGGCTGCTGAGCGGGCTGGCCGTGCTCTTTCTGTTTGTTGTCATTGTGCCTTCACTGCTTCTGTGCCTTCTGTGCAAAAGAGGACAAGGTAAGATTTTTCCAGTAGGTAAAGTGTGGAAACGCCCCTTCCTTCTTCCTGGGGCTGGAGTCATTTATCCAAGGTGGTGTGGAGAGGTCCTCTGTTTCAGGGAACCTGCCTTCCTCTGAGCCCCACCCCACCACCTCCAGTGATGACCCCTCGTCCTGGATGCCGGTGCCCTGAGTGCGCTTCAGAATCTCTTCCTGAGGTCGCCGGTATCTGGTGGGCTCAGAATTTGGGTTTGAGTTGAGTACTGCAGTTAAGAGGCTGTGCTTCACGGGATAGGTGTCTTTACCTCTCTGGCTCAGTGCTCTCAACACGTGAAATGAGATCTGAACTAAAGGGTTTCCAGGGTCACTTCCAATTCCATTTTGTCTATGACCTTTGGAGAGTCACTGGGGACATGTACTAACTTAGGATTCCATGGTCATCGCTAGGTACCTCTGGATCCTTCTGGATCCTTCTGTGAGTGTGCCATTCGCAATTCAGAAACCCTGATCTTGGGGTCCCAGAGGATCATTATACCCTCCTGTGCCTCCCAACCCCACCATCTCCCGAAACCTTCCTTCCCCACCAATCCTAATAACAAGCCTGGATATAGAGAGGCCCCACCTCTGCCTCCATGTTCCTTGACTCTCCTTTGGGTCTGATTCCTTAGGTTCCTACCTGAAGACCTCCAGGAAGAACTCTGGTAAGTTCTCAGCCACGCAGTTCCCCCTGGATGACAACTGGGAGAGATGAGTTCACGGCAGACTGCTTAAGACTCAGCTTCTGCTTTGCAGACAGTCTGGGCGGAAGGTCCCAGGTGCGCTGGAGTATGAAGGCCCTAGATTCTGAGGCCCTAGATTCTGGCCATCTCTTTTTAACTTCACCGTGAAGTGTTCCAAGGAGAGGAACACACTGGGGTGAATGCCTTTAACAGCTCAGGAATTCTTAAGAGTAGGGACTGGTCTCTCCCGTCTTTGCCTCTCTGTGGCCTCACACACAGCCCGGAGCACAGAGGGAGCTTAGACAGTGTTTGACCGTGAAGATCTATCAAGCGACCGTGCATGGATTTTTGTTGTTTATTGATTTGGGGGGGGGGGGGGGGGGGGGGCAGAGAGAGGGGAGGGAGACAGAGGATCTGCAGTGGGGTCTGCGCTGAGAACGGAGAGCCTCATGCGGGGCTGGAACTTAGGAAGCGCAGGCTCATGACCTGGGCCAGAGTTGGACGCTTAACCCACTGAGCCACCCCGGGGCCCCACGACAACGCAT
>NC_064813.1:62757685-62899550 GCF_023721935.1 Panthera uncia
CTTGGGCTCAGGTCATGATCTCACGGCTTGTGAGTTCAAGCCCCGTGTCAGGCTCAGAGCCTGGGGCCTGCTTCAATTATGTGTCTCCTTCTCTCTCTACCCCGACCCTGCTCACACTCTCCGTCTCTCATAAATGGATAAATATTTTTAAAATTTTTTTAAAAAGGGGAAAAAAAAGAAATGTAAAGCAAACCACAATGAGATACTGCCTAACATCCATGAGGATGACTACTATATATAAAAAACACACGCGCAACACAGATGTTGGCAAAGATGTAGATACACTGGAACTTTTATGCATTGCTGGTGCAAACGTAAAATGGTGTAGCCACTATGGAGAACAGTTTCGTGGTTCCTCAAAAAGCTGACTATAGAATTATCAAATGACCCAGCAATTCCAATCCTAGGTATATATCCAAGGAATTGAAGGCAAGGACCCAAACAGATACAGGTACCCCAGCGTTCATCACAAAATTATTCACAATATGCAAAAGGTGGAAACACTCCAGTGTCCACAAGCAGACGAATGGATAAAGAAAATGTAGTCTATGCAAACAAGCGAATCTTTGAAATTGTCTTATTTAGCCATAAAAAACCAGGATGAAATTCGGATACATCCTCTAACATGGATACGCCTTGAAGCCGTTATGCTATTTGATATAAGCCAGACCCAAAAGGGCAAGTGTAATTCCACTTATATGAGGTATAGAGTAGGTTAGGTTACCGGGGGCTGAAGGAAAGGAGAGATGGGGAGTAATTGTCTAATGGTTATAGAGCTTCTGTTCCGGGTAATAAAAGGTTCTGCAATTTCATTGTGTGTTTTCGGTAGGGGGTGGGTGTCTGAACAAAGAAGGGGTTTTCCAACACCAGCTTGGTGTCCTATAATTCACCTCCATCCTGACACCATTTACCTGGTGGTAGCATCCGTTGCTACAGGTTAAATGTTTAGTCTCACAGGCTGCTTCCCCCCTGCCCACCACCACTTTTTCGGATACCAGTCACAAATGCAGGTTGTCATCAGGGCCACTGACCCCCAGGCTACAGATGGAAGGTTCCAGCAACCATCTCCTCAGGTTCAATTAATCTGCTAGAGCATCCCCCAGAATTCAAGGAAACTCTTCACTTACCAGATTACCAGTTTATTATGAAAGGGTATAACCCAGGAATACCCCAAGCACACACAGGGCATGGGCTGGAGAAAGGGTGAGGAGCTTCCATGCGCTCTGCGAGGTCACCATTCTCCCAAATCTCCACGTGTCCACCAACCCAGAAGCTCTCCCAACCCACCCCCTCCTTCTGGGTTTTCATGGAGATTTTGTTACCTAAGCATGATTGATGAACTCATTGACCACCGGTAACTGATTCAACCTCCAGCCCCCTCTCCTCCCGGGAGGTCAGGAAGTGGAACTAAAATTTTCAACCCGCTAACGATGTGGCCGGTTCCCCTGGCAACCAGCCCTCATCTTTTAAGGTGCAGTCCAAAAGCCACCTCATTAACATAAATCCAGTTGTGGTAAGAAAGATTTTTTATCCACGTGACGCCCGTTTCACTTTTAAGGCTCTGAAGAGACTTTAGGAACTGAAGCTGAGAGATCTTTAGAGCTTGAGATCTTGATCTTTAGACGCCAAATATTATAACAAAAGATACCTCCATTGCTCTACTCACTCAGAAAATTCCGAGGGTGTTGGGAGCTGTGAGCCAGGAACCATGAACAAAGACCAAATATATACAAGAAATGAATGACCCAATACGTATTTCTCACAAATCACAGTATCACAGGTCATGGAAACATTCTGGACCTCAATACAGGCACACCTCAGAGATATTGCAGGAACATCTCCAGAACACCGCAGTGAAGTGTATCTCACAATAAAGCAAACCAAGTGAATTTTTTTGGTTTCCCTGTGCATATAAAAGTTATGTTTACACTATATGGTAGTCTATTAGGTGTGCAATGGCATTTACATCTAGAAACAATACATACCTTCATTTAATAATACTTTATAGCAGAGGGTGGTGGGTGCCTGGGTGGCTCAGTCGGTTAAACGTCCGACTTCAGCTCGGAAGTCATGGCTTGTGGGTTCGTGCCCCGCGTCGGGCTCTGTGCTGGCAGCTCAGGGCCTGGAGCCTGCTTCAGATTCTGTGTCTCCCTCTCTTCTGCCCCTTCCCCTTCTTGAGCTCTGTCTCTCAAAAATAAATAAACATTTAAAAAAATTTTTTAAATAAAAATACTTTATAGCAGGGGAGCCAGCCTGGCTCAGTCAGTAGAGCACTTGACTCTTAAACTCAGGGTCATGAGTTCAAGCCCCACGTTGGGCATGGAGCCTACTTAAAATAAAGAAATAAATAAAATATAACAAAATAAAGGACACCTCCAACTTGATACCAAAAACCCCCAATCAATGCAGTTAAAAATTGGGCAGAGAACCCAAATAGACATTTTTCCAAAGAAGACAGACAGATGGGCAATAGACACATGGAAAGATGCTCAACATCACTAATCAACAGAGAAAAGCAAATCGAAACCACAGTAAGATACCACCTCACACTGGCCCGAGTGGCTAGTGTTAAAAAGATAAGAAATCACAAGCGTTGGCGAGGATGCGAGGAAAAGGGAACCTTCACGCACTGTTGGTGGGAATGCAAACTGGTGCAGCCACTCTGGAGAACAGTATGGGGGTTCCTCAAAAAATTAAGAATAGAACTACCCTATGAGCCAACTATTTCACTTCTGGATATTTACCCAAAGGAAGTATAAACACTAATTTGAAAAAAAATATATGTATTTCCATGCTTATTAAGAATTATTCAGGGGCGCCTGGGTGGCTCAGTCGGTTGAGCGTCCGACTTCGGCTCAGGTCATGATCTCATGGTCCGTGAGTTCCAGCCCCGCGTCGGGCTCTGTGCTGATGGCTCAGAGCCTGGAGCCTGTTTCAGATTCTGTGTCTCCCTCTCTCTCTCTGACCCTCCCCCGTTCATGCTCTGTCTCTCTCTGTCTCAAAAATGAATAAACTTTAAAAAAAAAAAAAAGAGGGGCGCCTGGGTGGCGCAGTCGGCTAAGCGTCCGACTTCAGCCAGGTCACGATCTCGCGGTCCGTGAGTTCGAGCCCCGCGTCAGGCTCTGGGCTGATGGCTCAGAGCCTGGAGCCTGTTTCCGATTCTGTGTCTCCCTCTCTCTCTGCCCCTCCCCCGTTCATGCTCTGTCTCTCTCTGTGCCAAAAATAAATAAAAAACGTTGAAAAAAAAAATTTAAAAAACAAATAAATAAATAAATAAAAAATTAAAAAAAAAAAAAAAAGAATTATTCACAATAGCCAAGATAAAGAATGGAATGCCCACTGATAGACAAATGGATAATGAAGATGTGGCGTGTATACACAAGGAAATATTACTCAGCCATAAAAACGAATGAAATCTCGCCCTTTGCGACAACAGGGGTGGACCAAGGGGGTATGAGGCTCAGTGAAATAAGTCAGACAGAGAAAGATCAATACCATATGCTTTCACTTGCATGTGAATATAAGCGATTCCACCATATGTGGAATCCAAAAAAACACCAGCAGCAAAAACAGACTTATAAATACAGGGAAAAAACTGGTGACGGTCAGTTTGGGAAGGGACTAGGGGCCTGAGTGAAGTAGGTAAAGGGGATCAGGAAGTACAAACTTCCAGTTATAAAATAAACAAGTCACGGGCATGAAAAGTACAGCATAAGGAATACAGTCAAGAAATTGCGATAACCTTGTATGTTGACAGGCAATAACTATACTTATAGTACACCTGAAACGAATGATACTAGCTTTATAGTCAACTGTAGTCGATATCGTCAACTATGCTTCAATTTTTTTAAAAAAAGGGGGGAAAAAAAGAAAGAAAATATCTTGTAGTCCTTACGTCGGGTTACATTGCATTGCATGTATTCATTAACTTCATAAATATTTACTAAGTGCCTGTTGTGTTCCTAGGTGCTGTGTTAGGCTGTGGGTAAGGGTGGTTATCAACACATTCCGTGTCCTCAATTAGATTATAAAGAAATAAAGGAGACAGGCCAGTGGAAACATGCTGAACCATGCGAGAAATGCCAGGATGTGAATAGTAAGAAGTCACTTCACCTGGTTTTCAGGATGCTGGGGGAAGCTTTTCAAGGTAGATGATATCTTCTCTGTGAAATTGTGCTACATGTGCACATGTAGACATGTTTGGTTGTAGACACAACCAAACATACCTCAGTTTCAAGGTGATCATGGTTGGGGTGCGTGGGCGGCTCAGCCGGTCAAGCATCCGACTTCGGCTCAGGTCATGATCTCACAGTTTGTGAGTTCGAGCCTCGCCACAGGCTGTGTGCTGACAGCTCGGAGCCTGGAGCCTGCTTCGGATTCTGGGTCTCCCTCTCTCTGCCCCTGCCCCACTCACACTCTGTCTCTCTCCAATAATAAATAAACATTAAAAAAACATTTTTTTTTTTTAAAAAAAAGGTGATCATGGTTTCGAACAGAAGATAAAAGGCAGGTCAACGAGGTGTTGGATAAAAAGTAGAAATATCCACTAGCATTCAAAGGACAAGGGGAAGCATTTCCGAAAGGAAAGATTTTTTAATTCAAAATTTCCAGAGCTGCAGAGGGCCAACAACGTCACTTACCAAGTTCTAGGTAGGGGAGGAACAGGGCTACCACGGCTTACTTACATGGGGACTTCAAGAGTCTCTTCCGAATATCAGATACGTGTATACCCAGAGACAAATGACATCGTTCAAGGTGCTCTCTCCCTGTTCCTTGACTCTCATTATCTCTGCTCGTCTGTGGTGACCTAATTCTTTTCTCCAGCAAACACCCCTAAGTCAGCATCTTTAAACCTCAGCCATGCAGATACAAAATCATATCTCTTTATCTCTTAACATGCATATATCAGATATGATAAAAGACCCTAAAACTGTTTTATTGCTAAAAACTGCCAACCCTCGTCCGAGCTTTCAGCGAGTTGTCATCTTTTTGCTGGAGGGGCGTCTTGCCCCCATGGTGCTGCTGCTGACTGGTGGGGGCGGAGGTTACTGAAGGCTGGGCTGGCTGCGGCAATTTCTTAAAATAAGACAACAATGAAGTTTGCCACATGAAATGACACTTCCTTTCAGGAGTGATTTCTCTGCCACGTGCAATGCTGTTTGATAGCATTTTTTTTTTTTAGTTTTTTTTTTTTTTTAACATTTGTTTATTTTTGAGAGATGGAGCGAGAGCCGGCGAGGGGCAGAGAGAGAGGGAGACACAGAATCCGAAGCAGGCTCCAGGCTCTGAGCTGTCAGCACTGAGCCCGACGACGCGGGGCTCGAACCCACGAACCAGGAGATAATGACCTGAGCTGAAGTCGGATGCTTAATCGACGGAGCCACCCAGGCGCCCTGCTGTTTGATGGCATTTTACCCGCAGCAGAGCTTCTTTCAAAATTGGAGTCAATTCTCTTCATCCCTGCCGCTGTTTTTTCAACTACGTTGATGGGACATTCTCAATCCTTTGTTGTCATTTCAAGGATCTTCACAGCATCCTCCCCAGGAGTAGATTCCATCTCAAAAAAAAAAAAAAAAAAATTTTTTTTTTTTTCTTTTTCTCTGCTCCTCCATGAGAAGCAAACCTTCACCCATGAAAGTTTTATCCTGAGATTGAAGCCATCCATCCCGTCCAGAGGCTCCGCTTCTGATTTTAGTTCTCTTCCTGTTTCCACCCCATCCGCGGTTACAGCCTCCGCGGAAGTCTTGAACCCCCAGAGTTATCCGTGAAGGGCTGTGATCCGCTCCTTCCAGTTCCTGTGAGTGCTGATGTTTTGACCTCTTCTCACGAACCATGAACGTTCTGAATGCATCTAGAATGAGGACTCCTTCCCAGAAGGTTTTCAGTTTTGTTTTCAGGTTTGCTTTGTCCAGATCCATCAGCAGAATCATTATCTAGGGCAGCCACGGCCTCACGAAATGCGTTTGTCAAATAATGAGACTCGAAAGTCGAAATGATTCCTTGATGCGTGAGCTGCAGAACGGGTGTTGTGTTCGCAGGCACAACAACACTCGTCTCGTTGTCCATCAGAGCTCTTGGGTGCCCGGGTCATGGTCAAGGAGCAGTAATATCTTGAAAGAAATCTTTTTTTCTGCACAGCAGTTCTCGACAGTGGACTTGATATTTGGTAACCCGTGTTGCAAACAGATGTGCTGTCATCCAGGCTTTGTTGTTCCGTTTCTAGAGCACAGACATGGTAGGTTTAGCGTAATTCTTAAGGGCCCCGGGATTTGGGGAAAGGTCAATGAGTCACCAGCTGCGTTAGCCTCTAACAAGAGAGGTGGCCCATCCTTTGAAGCTGGGGAACCAGGCATTGGCTTCTGTCTAGCCACGAAAGTCCTAGATGGCCTCCCCTTCCAATATGAGACTGTTTTGTCTACACTGAGAATCTGTTGGTGAGCGTGGCCACCTTCTCTTAGCCGGATCTTCCGGAGAACTTGCCACAACTTCTATATCGGCACTGGCTGCTACTCCCTGAGCTTCGCTGTTCTGGAGGCAGTTTCTTTCTCGAAACGTCACAGACCAGCCTCTGCCAGCTTCTTGCTGTGCCTGCACAGCCGCCTCCCCTCGCGCGGGCTTCGCAGAATGAAGACAGTCCAGGCCTTGCCCCGGACCAGACTCTGGCTTACGGGGACGTGGCGTGTGTGATGCTCCATCCAGACCACTCAGACTTTCTCCACGTCAGCAGTAAGGCCATTTAACTTTCTCATCATCTGCGTGTTCCCTGGAATGGCACTTTTCATTTCCTTCAAGAACTGCCCTTTGAGTTCACAACCTGGCCAACCGTCTGGCGCAAGAGACTTAAGCGTTCAGTGTATCTCAGTTTTGGACGCACCCTCCCCCCTGAGCTGAATCACCGCCAGCTTCTGATTTAAAGTGACGGGCGCGAGACTTTGCCTCTCACTTGCACACTTACCGGCCGTTGCAGGGTCCGTGATCCGCCTAATGTCACCGCTGCCCTGTCTCAGGGAACAGGGAGGCCCGAGGAGAGGGAGAGAGACCGGAAACAGCTGTCGGTGAAGCATCGGCACACACACAACATCTAGCAAGTTCGCCGTCTTATAGGGGCACAGCTTGTGGTGCCCCCAAATCATCACAATGCTGACATCAAAAATCACTGATCACAGATCACTGTAAAAATATAAAAATATGGGGCGCCATCGGTTGAGCGTCCGACTTCGGCTCAGGTCATGACCTCACGGTTCGTGGGTTCGAGCCCTGCGTCGGGCTCTGCGCCGACAGCTTAGAGCCTGGCGCCTGCTTCGGATTCCGTGTCTCCCTCTCTCTCTGCCCCTCCCCGGCTCGCGCTCTGTCTCTCTCTGTCTCAAAAATAAATAAACATGAAAAGAAATAAAATAAAATAAAATAAAAATAAAAACCGTGACGAAGTTTGAAGGACTGCGAAAATTGCCAAAACGTGTCACGGAGTAAAGAAAAGTTGGAAAATGGCACCAACAGTCTGGCTCGACCCAGGGTGGCCACAAAACCTCAGTTTGTAGAGAAACACGATGTCTGTGAGGCTCAACAAGGCAGAGCGCAACAGAACGAGGTAAGCCTGTCGTATTGGCCTCGAATGCCATTCATGCCACTGAATGGGACGGTTACAACAGTGACTCTTGGGTCACAACACCACAACCTGTCATTTGGGCCATTCCGCAACCACCCCCCCGGCAAAAAAAAAAAAAAAAGGCAAAAAATGAAAAAAGGAACTAGACAGAAAATGAAAATTGCAATTCACGTCGCACACTTAAGAGCGTTGCACTCCACTCAGAAAAGAGTAAACAGAATAGTAGGCAAATGAGGACTGTCGGTGCGCAGGAAGGCTTACCACACCTCCGAGAGGAAGGAGAAGTCTGGGTGAGAACCACTTTCAGTTGATGACAGAAGCGCCCAGGGTGGACACCGGCCGCAGGAGGCCACCGACTCCCGTCTGCCCCGCCGTCATGCTCTGCCTGCTCCTGCCTCTCGCGCTGGTCTCCTGCCTCGGCCCAGGTAAATGCGGGGGGTGGTCGCGCAGCCCCCGAGTGACTCTGGTTGTGTGCAGCTTGCTCCGTCTACACCACTCATGCATAGGTGTCTGTCTGTCCCCCGCGGGGCCGGGTGGGTGTCACCGCCTCTCCACCTGGCACACGAAGCGCTCCCTTGGACTGACAGCTTCCCCTGTGTCTGCATTTATCTGCGGGGCATGGGAGGTGAGCTTGTTCTAAGAGCAGACAGTTTGGAGTTTACAACCAGCATACTGTGAAATACAGAGTTCTGCCGTTAGGAAAGTGAGTTCTCTCCCCAGATGAGCTACTCTCTTGCTGGGTGACCTCAGGTGGGTTCCTTATGCCTCTTGAGTTTCAGTGTCCGCGTCGAAAATATTGAAAACCCTATGGTTCAGTGTAGCCAAAATTTCTAGGCACAGGGAAAACGCTGGAAATAGCCCTATTTTATTACTGTGATCGCTGGCTCTCCCTTCCTGTGATTCATATCAGAGGCTAAGTAGGCTGCCAGAACTTTATATGGCCACAGAAAGTCCTGGCCCGTCCTGCCTCCCCGTTCCCCACTGACCAGTACATGGAAAACGGGAAGGTTTGTGTCATGTTTGGGGAATCACCGGTGGTTATTGGAACCAAAGTATAGGCTTCAGGGACAGACGGGGCAGGAGACGAGACAGAAAAGCTAGGCCAGATGGGGCACCCGGGTGGCTCAGTCGGTTAAGCGTCCGACTTCAGCTCAGGTCACGGTCTTTGTCCGTGAGTTTAAGCCCCGCATCTGGCCCTGTGCTGACAGCTCAGAGCCTGGAGCCTGCTTCGGATTCTGTGTCTCCCTCTGTCTCTGCCCCTCCCCCGCTCATGCTCTGTTTCTCTCACTCGCAAAAATGAATAAATGTTAAAAAAAAAAAAAAAAAGTGAAAAAAAAGAAAAGAAAAGCTAGGCCAGGGTAGCGGATGAAAATAGCTAATACTTCCTGACGCCTTCTGTTCAGGGCCCCGGGCCAAGTACTGTGCACGCATTATATACATAAGCCTCAGTACAGGTCTCGGGAGCTTGTGCTATATTGACCCCATTTTACAACGAGAATTTAAATAACTGGCCCAGATTTCGTTAGCCAGCAGGTGGCAAGCTCTTGCAACAGTTCTGAGAAACAGTGACCAGTGCCCAGACACAGCCGCAGTGCAAGAGAAAGGGCCGCGGTGACAGTCACCATGGATGCAGAATTGACAAGACGGACACCAGGAGGGTGGGGGAGGCTCTGCTTGTCTAGCTTCTGGGGACACATCGTGAAGAGAGCGGGTGAAAACTCTTCCCCGTGGAGCTCACATCGGAGCCGAGGAAACAAGTTTCCTAAGTGAAATGGCATAGTGGACAGTGACAAATGATAAGGAGGAAAAAAATCAAGAGGGGAATGGGGATATGAAGGATGGTGGAAGGAAGGGGCAGGGAGATTTCAGACCGAGTCGCCAGAGGTGATAAAGCTGGGGGACGAAGGGAAGGGAGGCGGGGAGTTCAATGTCGGATCTACCGATTTGAAGACATCAGGGTGATATCCGTGAGATTTCCGGGGAGTGGCTGGAAATTGAGGACTAGGGGCTGGAGGCGTGGACATCACGGCAGGGAGACCATCACCGAAGCTAAGAGAAAGTGCAAGGAAAGCAGAGCCGTGGGAGATAACGTGTCCGTCCTGTCCTGTCTTTCTAGAGGTCTCCAGGTACAGGGCGTGGCCTCCATGTGATGTCCCCAGCTCTGTCTATCCCAGACATGACCTTTGATGGGAAAGTCAATCCATTACTGCTTTGTAGCGACCTCAGTAGCCCAAATCAGGGGAATATCCATTTTGATAAGGGCCTTTGTTACCTCATTTGCCATTCCTGCCCCACAGGGAGAGGCCTCAATCCATCTAGTGAACGTAACTACAAATATCCAGTATTTGAAACCCCCAGGGGCTGCTGGCATGACGGTAAAACCCGTTTGCCAGTCTTCCGCAGGCAGTGTCCCCCTAGCCTGACTTGCCTCGGCTAATAATAATAATCTCTTTCATCCCTGGACCGTATATTGTCTCTGTTGACCACAGGCATGAAGCTTCTCTGCCACCGTCAGTTGGATCTTGTGCACTCTTTAAACGCTTGTTTGTAATGTTTATTTATTTTTGAAGGAGAGAGAGGTAGGGACAGAGAGAGAAGGGGGGGGGCAGAGAGAGGAGACCCAGCAGGCTCCAGGCTCCGAGCTGTCAGCCCAGAGTCCGACGCAGGGCTGGAACCCGGGAACCGTGAGAGCGTGACCTGAGCCGAAGTCGGATGCTTAAGTGACGGAGCCACCCGGGCGCCCCTAGATCACGTGCACTCTTAAGAAGCCCCCAAGAAGTCTGCTTGGGCACCTGGACTTTCCCACTGCTCTTTGTCATCTGATTATCAGGGCCCATCCTCAGCCCGGTTTTGCTGCCTCCTCTGTCCCCACATGGGGGTAGGTTGGGGCGGACTGATAACGAGGCAAGGAGGTTATCGCTGTGCTGCAAAATCTCCCGTGACCTAGCAGCCCTTCCTGTGGCTGCGGCCGCCAAGCTACTTGCCTGTACGACTTCTGAATTTCCTTTCTGGTGGCACTCGCAATGCACCATGGGCACCTTGCTCGACTTGTGCGCGGTTTCCAACACCCCGCGGGCCTCTCTGCCAAAGCTGGTTTCTTTACATCCAGGTTTCGTAAGCCTTTCCTTCCATTTGGCTCCATGGGCATGGAAGACAGGGAAGGTGTATTTAGAATCTTTTATGTGGAATAAAGTGCTAATTGGTAGCACTTTATGTCTGCCTTTCGGGCCGAGGGGCCTGGGGTCGGCCTCTTGGCCACTACAAGAGCATTCAGGGACACCACGTCCCTGCCTTTCTTGCCCATTTGAAGCTGCCATCTACAAATCGGTCTTCCTCCGCACTGGCCAGGGATCCACTTGGGAGATCTCTGCGACTTGAGACTTGATCGGTTCCTTCTGGGCAACTGTGGGGGGTGGAGGAGCGAGGTCAGGAAGCAGGGTAGCTGGGTTTAAAGTGTGATGCGGCTTCAGCTGTAGCTGAGGGGGATCTGGCAGGTGGCTTGATATTGTCGTGTTCTGTGTTGGGACAGCCACAGATGTCCTTTGGTTTCTGATAAACCGGAGACCAGGTGCAGGGTCCAGACTGTCCTAGGTTGACCCATACTTTCTTTTTACCTCTTTTATCAGAAGGCACGTGGCTGCCCCAGCTCTCGGGCAGGGACACCAACTCCTGGCCACCATGTCCGAAGGTTCAAAGAAATCAGCTACCACGCTCTTATTTAAGGGCCCCAGCATCTGTGTTAACACCCCCACAGCCACGCCTTATCTTTCACGTCCATATAAATCAAATGCTTTTCAAGGTCTGGTAACGCTAAGGTTGGGGCTTCTGAACATATGGGATCTCTTACTTTTCTACAAAATAGTTTCCACTGCAATGTGCTGTTGAGTTTTAAAGTTCCATTTTCTGGGGGCGCCTGGGTGGCTCAGTCGGGTGAGCGTCCGACTTCGGCTCAGGTCACGATCTCGTTGTCCATAAGTTCGAGCCCCGCATCAGGCTCTGTGCTGACAGCCCGGAGTCTGGAGCCTGTTTCAGATTCTGTGTCTCCCTCTCTCTCTCTCCCCCTCCCCCACTCTTGCTCTGTCTCTCTCTCTCTGTCAAAAATAAATAAACATTTAAAAAAAATTTTTTTAATAAATAAAGTTCCATTTTCTGACCACTTTCCTCCATCCTCTAAAGTCTATTATGGCCAGGCTGCTGCAAAACAACATCACTCGCTTTCACATCAAAGGGGAGTATCCAAAAGCCTTCCAGTGCTGGAGGCTACAGGCCACAGGCTGTTGTTCAGAATGGAACTTGTCCCATGTTCTGGGAACCTTCCTTAGAGCCTCTGAACTTCCAAAGGTCGCTTACAGTGATTAGGGGTGACACAAATGCCACACGATCTTGCTTACAGAATATTTAAGACTCGAGTGGCTTGTCCTTAAGAAAAAGGCCATGGGTGGCTCCGTCGGTTAAGTGTCCGACTGCGGCTCAGATCATGATCTTGCAGTTCGTGAGTTCGAGCCCCGCCTCGGGCTCTGTGCCGACAGCTCGGAGCCTGGAGCCCGCTTTGGATTCTGTGTCTCCCCCTCTCTCTGGCCCTTCCCCTCTCTCTCTCTCTGTCTCTCTCTCTCAAAAAATAAATAAACATTAAAAAACTTTTTTTTAATTGTAAAGAAAAAGGCTAGAGAAAGAAAGGTCTTGGGGACTGCCGAGGACTCTGGGCGTCTATCTTAACTGTTAGTAAGCGAAGTCACACCAGAGAACCGGGGGCCCTACTTACAGATCGCCAGTACCGAAAAGAAGGGAAGGACAAGGTACACAACGGCCAGGCACTCAGGGTGGAGATTCAGACAGTCGACAACAGTCAATTGAGTAAAAACATACTCACAGATACTAGACCAGCCGGGACGGAGACGTCTGGCACATCTCTCAGACTCTAAGCACGAGACACCAGCACAACAGGGTCCAGCGTCCCCAGCGAAGAGGCCAAGTTTACCCTCTGACTAGTCTCAAAACGATCGCTCCCGTTTCGCCAGGCTGGAGCATCCAAGCCTCCCGGATAGCCAGGTTGTGCAGTCTTCCTAATGGTCTTTCCCAGTTCACCCAGACTTCGTGAGACACTCTCAATGTACCTCTAAAATCTGTGCCGTAGACCCGGCCTATGCCAGCAGAGAGCCTTCCGAATAAAAACACTCGGTTCAGCCGCTGGATCTCGGGGGAGGTCCCAACACCGGTGGTCGTTACAGGCACCAAGGAGGGGGAAGCCCGCAAGGAATCCACTTCCAGCCCAGCCCCGGGAGCTTGACTGGGTGAGCCCAGGACGAGAGGACGCTGCCCTCTACTCCATTCACCGGACACCAGGGAATCGGAGGGCAGAGTCGCAGAAGGCCAAGAGTCCCACGTGGGTCACCAACATTTGTTACCGAGCCAATGTGGGTGGGCCCCTCGGTGAGTTACAGAGAGAAGCTACACCGGCTGGAGCTGCCTTACCAAGTCCTCTATTTGCAGCAAATACGGAGAACAAAGCGGTGACTCCCCAAACAGGAGTGAGCGGACTCCTTTTTTTCCTTTTTCAAACTACTTTTTTAAAATTCAAGTGTAATTATTTTATTTTATTTTATTTGTGTTTAATTATTTTCTTCATGAAATTTATTGTCCAATCGGTCTCCATACAACACCCAGGGCTCATGCCCACAGGCGCCCTCCTCCATGCCCCTCCCCCACCCTCCCCTCCCTCCCACCCCCCATCAACCCGCAGTTTGTTCTCAGTTTTTAAGAGCCTCTTATGATTTGGCTCCCTCCCTCTCCAGCTTCTTTTCGAGTGTAGTTACCAAACAGTGTTACATTCGTTTCAGCTGTACGGCGTAGTGATTCAACAATTCAATACATCACTCAGTGCTCATCATGATAAGTGTGCTGTTCGCTCCTTTCACCTCTTTTCCCTGTCGCCCTACCCGGCCCCAGCTCCCCTTTAGTGACCAGCAGTTCGTTCTCTGTAGTGAAGAATCTGTTTCGTGGCCTGCCTCTTTTTTTCCTTTGTTTTATCCCTTAAATTCCACATAGGAGTGAGACCATATGTATTTGTCTTTCTCTGCCTGACTTACTGATTTCACTTAGCATTATAGCCTTCGGGTCCATCCATGTTGCTGCAGATGGCAAGATTTCGTTCTTTTTTATGGCTGCATAATATTCCATCGAACGTACATGCCACCTATTCTTGGTCCATTCATCCCTCGATGGACACTTGGGCTGCCTCCATATCTTGGCTATCGTTAACAATGCTGCTGTAAACAGGGGTGTGTGTATCCCTTTGAATTCGCGTTTGTGTATCTTTTTGGTAAAGACCCCGTAGTGCAACTGCTGGGTCGTAGGGTGGTTCTATTTTTCATTTTTTGGGGAACCTCCCTCCTGTTTTCCACAGTGGCTGCACCAGTTTGCATTCCCACCAGTTGCGCACAGGGTTCCTTTTCCTCCACAACCTCGCCAGCACCTGCTACTTCTTGTGTTTTTTATTTTAGCCACTCTGACGGGTGTGGGGTGACATCTCCTTGTGGTTTTGATTTGCATTTCCCTGATGACGAGTGGTGTTGAGCATCTTGTGTCTGTCGGCCATCTGGATGTCTTCTTTGGACACTGTTCATTTCTTCTGCCCATTTTTTAACTGAATTATTTGGTTTCGGGGTGTTGCGTTGTATAAGTTCTTTATATATTTTGGATACTAACCCTTCACCTGATATGTCATCTGCAAGCATCTTCTCCCATTCAATAGGCTGTCTTTTTATTTTGTCGATGGTTTCCTTCACTGGGAAACAGTTTTTATTTTGGCATAGCCCCAACGGTTTAATTCTGCTTTTGTTTGCCTTGCCAAAGGAGACGTATCTAGAAAAATGTTTCCATGGTTGACGTGTTTTCTTCTAGGAATGTTATGGTTTCAGGTCTCGTATTTAGGTCTTTAATCCATTTTGAGTTTATTTTTGTGTATGGTGTAAGAGAGTGGTCCAGCTTCTTTCGCATGTAGCTGTCCAGTGTTCCCAACACCATTTGTTGACGAGACCTTTTTATTTCCCATGGCATGTTCTTGCCTCCTTTGTCAGAGATTAATTGACCATATAATTGTGGGTTTATTTCTGGGCTCTGGGCTCTGTTCCTTTGATCTGTGTGCCTATTGTGTGCCAGTAACGTGCTGTTTTGATTACTACAGCTTTGTGGTATAACTCAAAATCTAAAATTGTGATACCTCCAGCTTTGTTCTACTTTTTCAAGATTCCTTTGGCCATTCAGGGTCTTTTGTGGTTCCATCCAAATTTTAGGATTGTTTGTTCTGTTCTGTGAAAAATGCTGTTGGTATTTTGACAGAGATTGCATTAGATTGGTAGATAAGCAATTAGAGAAAGACGCTATCACATGACTTCACTCACATGAGGAATTTAAGACACAAAACAGATGACCATCAGGGAAGGGAAATAAAAATAATATAAAAACAGGGAGGGGGACAAAACATAAAAGACTCTTAAATATAGACAACGAACAGGGTTGCTGGATGGGTTGTGGGAGGGGGGATGGTCTAAATGGGTAAAGGTCATTAAGGAACCTACTCCTGAAATCATTGTTGCACCAAGTTAGTTGTAAATTAAACAATAAATAAATTTTTAAAAAGAGAGTAAGAAGGCAATCCACAAAGTGGGAGAAAAAGATTTTCAAAATATATTTTGTATTTAGAATACACCAAGAGCTCCTAAGTAATAAGAAAAAAAACTGAGAATCCATTTAAAAGTGGATCAAAGATTTCAACAGACAAGTGGCTAAAGGAAATATTCAAATGGAAATGGCCAATAAATATATTAAAAGGTATTGAATGTAACTGATCGTAAGGGAAAGGTAAATTAAAACCACCACAAGCTACCAATATATCCACATCAAGCATTGGGAACTTTATAAAAACTGAATCTGGGTAATGGAAAAAAAATTGTAGATAAGCAGGTTCCTCTTATTGGGGTCTGGGATGGATACTGAGAGGGGGAGGCCTGATCATCACGTGTCACGGGCAGGCATAGACCTTCACATGCACACCCAGAAAACGTGCCTATACATATAGTATACAGTATGCTAATGGGGTTTATGCCCGTCCCAGGGCAGGGATTTTAATATTGTCCTAGAGCTGAGGTACCTGTCCGGCACTTTATGACTCAGCTGCCCAGGCATGTCCTGGGGGGTCCTACTCAAAAGGTTTCTTTTCCTCTTCCAACAATTCACTAGTTGGTTTCTAAAAGATAAAACCGATAGCTGGGCAGAGGCTTTGAGGAGTTTCCAGAGTGGAGGGGTTCTCCCTGCTGACAGAATCACATCGCCTGGACCCCAAAGCAGCTCTCCTTGTGCCAAAATTCTCACAGAAGGGTTTTTGAACATTTACTGTAACTTCTGACCTTCCCCTTCCCTGAGCAAAGTGCCCTAAGCCTTTTTCTTCTTCTTAGACCTCCAGGGGACTAATTCTACCTTCCCTTTCTCTACCTTCTTCCCCTTGGTCTCTTTTTCAGCCAGACTCTTTTCTCCTTCCCCTGAACCAAAACAAACTCCCCACAAATATAAGCAGAGGCAAACAGATATTTGAGCCCCTCCTTGAAGGATAAATAGGGGCTCAGCAGGTGGAAAAAGCGACAAAGGGCATTCCGGGCAAAGGGAACAACAGGGGCAAAGAAAGAGCGGGGCACTCTTGGAAGAATCACAAATAGTTGGGCCGTAGGAACCTCTTGTTTTTATTCAGAACCCTGCTGTGATGTTATTGTCCCTGTGAAGGGTTCCCTGACAACCCCCAGCTCCCCCAGCCCCGGATGCTCATTTATTTGGGCTCCTTTACAGCACGTACCTCTGTTGGGTCAACATTTATTGAGCTAGAGATTGTGTTAAGTGCCAGGAACACAGAGATAACAAGCACAGTCTCTATCCCCAAGATTCTGGAAAAGAGAGGAAAACAGTCTCATAATTACAACAAGAAGAAAGAAGTACTTGGTGTTGAGTGTACCGGGTGCAATTGATGGTCCGTAGAAGGTCAATGCAGAAGTCAGCCCCTTCCTAGCTCCAGACCCAGCTCATTGCACTGAAACTACCCGCTTGCCTGTTAGGCTCCTCTTCGACATGGTGAGCCCAGAGGCCCAACATTTCTTATTCATGTTCCCAATCTTCAGCCCAGAAACTGGTCCGTAAAAGGGATCTAGTCCATATGGTCTGAATGCCGTGAGTTCTAAAGCTCTACTCACTGAACTGGCATAGAACTGAGCAAATGGTAGAAAGAATGACTTGTTCAATGAATAGTTGCCATCTATAAAAAAAAAAAAAAAAGGAGGCGTCAAGGAATGTGCTAGGCAGGAGGCAACAGCTCCTGGGGAGTCCTTGGGCCCCAGGGTATGCCCAGGCTCCTTACAAAAGAGAAACTGCTCCTTAATATCTTGGACAGAAAACCTCCAAGAGAAAGAACGGAGTGTCCAGTCACTCAACAGATACTCACTGGATGAATCCTATGGGCCTATGCTGTGCCAAGCAGTGTTCAAGAGCGATCACAACAATGAAAAAGACAGACGGAAACCTTTGCTCTCAGGGAGCTTACATTCTAGCAGAAGGGAGAGAGAATTTTTTTCTTTCGGGCAAATTATAAAGTAGGCTAGGTGGTATTACGGAGAAAAAGAAGTCCAAAAGCAGCTGAATGTACAGGGGTGAGGGTTGGCGATAAGGGAAGAGCGGTCCTCTCTGAGAGGGAATGTATGCGTTAAAGACCTTCTAGAGATGAAAGAGTGAGCCACATGCACACCTGAGAGACAACACCCTTCCGGGCGGAGGCAACAGCAGGTGAACCAGCCCTGGCCTGCTCAAGGAATGGCCAGGCCAGCGTAGTTTGAGCAAAGTCAACTGGTCTGGGGAGAGTTATAGAAAAAATAGGTCAAAGACACAAACATGAACAGATCATTTTGGTCTTTAAAAAAAAAAAAAAGTTTTCTTAATGTTTATTTATTTTTGAGAGAGAGAGAGAGAGACAGAGGAGAGCAGGGGAGGGGCAGAGAGAGAGGGAGACACAGAAACCAAAGCAGGCTCCAGGCTCCGAGCCATCAGCACAGAGCCCGACGCGGGGCTCAAACTCAGAGCTGCGAGGTCATGACCTGAGCCAAAGTCGGACGCTCAACCGACTGAGCCACCCAGGCGCCCCACCTTTTGGTCTTCATAGGTCATTGTAACTGTTTTGGTTTGGTTTGAGTTTTGTCGTCATTCTAACATATTTAACTGAAATATACACATGACGAGAAAACTGTACAAATCCTAAGTGTGAACTCAATGAATTATCACAAAATGAATAAATCCGAGTATCCAGACCCAGGTCAAGAACTAGGACATTCGCAGCACCCCAGAGTCCCCCTTTTTGCTCCCTCCTACCTGCTCTCTCTCGCTCCTCCTCAAAGGTAACCACTGTCCTGACTTCAAGCAACAGATCCGTTTTGCCTGTGTTTAAACTTTCAGTAAGTGGGATCAACAACAGAAAAAGGCAAAATACATCTTTTGCTCAAGATTTTGCTTGGGATCGTCCCCCATGCCGTTCCTAGAGGGAAGAGAGGTTAAGATGAGAAATCTTCCCCATCACGTTAAACCCCTGATGGGAAAGATGGGGTGCGGGGCGTGGGGGTGGGAATGGCCGGCAGCGTTCAGTGCCTGGTTTCTGCATGACCGTCAAGGAAGGAGAGAGGCAGTGTGAGCTCGCCCAAGAGCTGAGCGTCAGGATCCCGAGAGGTAGTTCCTCCCTGCTTAGATCTTCTCCTGAGAAGTAAGAGATCTGGAGAAGGTTGGGGGTCCTGGTTACAGTTACATATTCACCGACTCACTCAAACATTTCCAGATCCTCCTTCATGTTAGACACAGTGCCGAAATAGAAAGATAATCAGGGCACGGCCAGTTAGACAAACAAGCACACACAGGACCACAAAATGGTGTGATGAGTGCTACGTATTTGCAGAGGATGCTCGGGAAGCATCCTCTTTAAGAATCGTTGTGACCGGGGGCGCCTGGGTGGCTCAGTCGGTTAAGCGCCAGACTTTGGCTCAGGTCACGATCTCATGGTTTGTGAGTTTGAGCCCCGCTCTGGCTCTGTGCTGACAGCTCAGAGCCTGGATCCTGCTTCAGATTCTGTGTGTGTGTGTGTCTCTCTCTGCCCCTCCCCTGCTTATGCTCTCTTTCTCTCTCTCTCTCTGTCAAAAAAGTAAATAAACATTTTAAAAAATTAAAAAAAAAAAAAAAGAATCGTTGCGACCATTTCACCTTTTTTGCTCAAACATGAATGGCTCTGAGATAGGCTCACGAGAACAGGACCACCGTCTATTCCTTTGAAGTTATATTTATCACTTCTGCATTTATCAGTTTTATCTCCTCCATTTGGAGAATAGAAAAGATATTTTCTGGTATCACAAAAAGAGCAAAAAGCAAGTGAGGTCAAAATCGTTGGGTCTGAATCCTGACCCTTACTCTGTAGCTGTGTGACCCTGGGGAAAAAAAAAATGAGTTAAACAATCTGTGCCCCCGCTCTTTTATCTATAAATGGAGATGATAATATCCATCCGATCTGCCTCCCAGAATTGCACCAGCATCGAAGGAAATAATGAATGTAAAGAGCTATAAATTCCTAGTATCAGTCCTCTAACCACCACCCCACCCACCCACAAACCTACTATGTTGGGCACAGCAGATAATCAGTGAGTGTTGAGCTTTCATTAAACTTCATCAGCAAAGACTTGTGATTGTTGGAGTCTATGCTAGGGAGCTGACGCAGTTCCCTCTCTCCCTCCACCTCGGGCCCGGAGAACTCAGAGGCTGGAGTCAGATATTGTGGTCATGACCCAAGAGTGACCAGCCAGGATAGGAGGGTGGACTGGGCCAGAACCATCTGGGCCAACTTCCCATTATCCAAGAACACCAGACATTTTGTTGGGGGTGGGGCCTCTGTGATTGTCCATTTCCACACTTCTCCTAACCCTGTGTCTCTTCATCATGTCTGGGCATCAGTATCAGAAGGCTCTAACAGATGGGCAGAGGTAGGGAAAGGGTGTGGGGAGCAAAGGGTGAGCCGGTGGGGGGGGGGCGGTTAAAGCAATTTCTCTTCTGTGTTTACAGGGAACACAGCTTCACAAGCCAGCTCAACCCCACTGATGGTGAATGGGACTCTGGGGGAGTCGGTAACTTTTCCCTTGAAACTTCCTATATCCGAGGATACTCATTCCATCACCTGGCTTTACAACGGGACATCTATAACCTTCATACAACTAAGCAATCCTTCAGATCCACAGATCATACTGACGAATCCAAAATGGAAAGACCGACTGCAATTCACCAGGAACTACTCCTTACAGCTCAGCAACCTGACAATGGCTGACGCAGGATCTTACCATGCCCAGATAACCACACAAACCTCTACAGTGTTTTCCAGTTACAAGCTGAGGATCTTCAGTGAGTGAAAGCATGGGGGTTAATTGTGTATGGACTGAAAGGTAGGACGTATGTCAATCCTATGTGACAGCCAGTGTCCACCATAGCCTGGTGGTAAACAGCGTCGTATTTGGAGTCAGACTGAGGTCCAGCCGTAAACAATCTCAATGGCATTGCTCGGCCAGTGAGTGACAGAGCGGAGAATAGAACCTAAGTCTTGTGGCTCCTGGCCCCCAATCACATCACTCTCCCTCACCCAATAAAATAGTCCCTCTTGGGGCACCTGAGTGGCTCAGTCAGTGAAGCATCTGACTTTTCATTTCGGCTCAGGTCATGATCTCAGAGTTGTGAGATCGAGTTCCACATCCAACTCCACGTAGGCATCATGGAGCCTGATCGGGATTCTCTCTCTCTCTCTCTCTCTCTCTCTGCCCCTCCCCTCGCTCACTCACTCTCTCTCTCTCTCTCTCTCAAAGTAAATAAATAAACTTTAAAAAAAATAGTCCCTCTTGACCAGAAATGTAATGGAAGTGGGGCACCTGGCTGGCTCAGTCAGAAGGGCATCACTCTTGATCT
This sequence comes from Panthera uncia, assembly GCF_023721935.1. Taxonomy (NCBI): domain Eukaryota; kingdom Metazoa; phylum Chordata; class Mammalia; order Carnivora; family Felidae; genus Panthera; species Panthera uncia. The sequence goes on from NC_064813.1 coordinate 62,778,306, forward strand.
CGGGGTCACGAGTTCAAGCCCCACATTGGGTGTAGAGATTACTTAAATAAATAAAACTTAAAAAAAAAAAAAAAAGAAACGTAATGGAAGTAACAGAAGTGAAATGGCTGTGACTCTGTTACCATGTGCATTACCTGTCTCTGTTGGGTAATCTTCACCAAAGCTCCACGAGGTGGATACGAACCCTTACCCCTGAGGCACGGCATCAGTCACAGCAACCTGCCTACAGTCACAGAGGAGACAGTAAGTGGGAGAGTTTCCCACATGACTAGCTGGCATGACACGTCCCTTTACACAAAGGCTCGTCTGGCTCAGTGGAGAATGATCAGTATACAGAACAGTGGTGTACCTAGAAAGTGCTCTGTAAGGATGAGTTGATAACGAGAAAGGTCTTTTCTACAAGGTTATTTAATCTCCAAGAACGTTTTCCCCAGATGGTTCATGTCCTCAACATAAAATTATGGAAACCATGAGACAGCTTGCCAATCAGTATCAGAAAAAAAAAAAAAAAAGATCCTTCTAGCAATCAGTGGTGTTCGAGATGCCTTGAATGCCTTTAAGACCATCTCTTAGCAGGAATGTTGTATAGGAGATTCAAGCTTGAACTGGCAACTTTGAAGGTCACCGAGATTCCGTACGTCTCATCTACCCGAGAGCCTACAGTGTCTAAAACTCACCCAGAGCCCTTTGGGTTAAGACGTGGAATCCAAAAAAGCACTTCAGTTAAAATAAGATGTCACCACAAATAGGTTACTTGTGAACCTTTATAATCCCCTAAATATTTGGCAGATGTACCGTGTTAGATTGGTCAAAGTCATGTCCCTAAAATAACAGGACACAGAACAGGGAAATATGATAGGAAAGAGAGGTTGTCTAGAAAAGTCTGCCACAGGAATTCCAACCAAATGGGCAAAATCACCCTGGGACAGTGTATTGATATCTTGATGCTGTTAAACAAATCACCACAAAGTCGGTGGCTAACATCAGAAATTTTATTCTCTCACAATTCTGGAGGCCCAAAGTCCAAAATCAAGGTGTGGGCAGGGCCACTGTCCCTCTGGAGGCCCTAGAGGGCAATCTGTTCTTGGCCTCTTCCAGCTTCTGCTGGAATGCTGCTGGCACTCCTTAATGTTTGTTGGCCTGTGTCTGTGTCACACGAGTCTCTGCCTCCGTGTCACATCGCCTCCTCCTTTCCCTATGTTATCTCCTCTTCTGTCTCAAATATCTCTCTGCTCTCCTCTTGCAAGGACACTTATCACTGGATTTAGGGCCCACCCAGATAATCCAGAATCATCTCTTCATCTCACTTAATTACATCTGCAAAGACCCTTTTCTGAATAAGATTCTGGGAATTAGGACGTGGAGATATCTTTTGGGAGGGTGTCATCATTCAACCCACTACACGCAGAATCACTCTGGGTGACCAGAGGTCATCAAGTCAGTGCTAGGACCCTGGAGAGAAGAGAGGCATCCGGTAGAAAGTCTGAGAACAGACCCCGAATCAGTCTCCATCACACTGTTGAGACAATGTTCTTTAGCCACTGGTCAGAAGACAAAGCATGACTTCTGCAATAACCATACTCATGAGGTTCAACACCAAACCCTTCTCAGGACCTTTTGGCATCAGGAGTGACAAGGAACAGAAGTCATTGTTAAATGGAGTGGTCATGGGGTGCCTGAGTGGCTCGGTCAGTTGAGACTCCGACTTTGACTCAGGTCACAATCTCGCGGTTCATGAGTGGGAGCCCCGCGTCGGGCTCTGTGCTAACAGCTCAGAGCCTGGAGTCTGCTTCAGATTCTGTGCCTCCCTCTGTCTGCCCCTCCCCCATTTGCAGTCTGCCTCTCTCTCTCTCTCTCTCTCTCTCTCTCTGTCTCAAAAATAAACAAATATTAAAAAAAATTTTTTAAATAAATGGAGTGGTCATAATAGGCTGAGAAGATAGCATTTGAGCCAAGACCTGTTGGAGGTGAGGGAGTGAGCCACGCAGATAGTTGAATGGAGAGGCCTCCCCTGTGCCTGGCAGGCTCAAGGAATGCCAAAGAGGTCAAAGACCAAGGAGCAGAGTGAGGGGAGAGGAACAAGAAACAAGGTCAGTATGGAACCAGAGGCCACATCACGTATGGCTGTGAGAGCCTTCACAGGGACTTTGGTCTCTTCTCTTGGTGAGACTGAGAACCATCAGAGGGTTTTGTGAAGTGCCTGGATTCTGGATATACTTTGGAGGTAAAGCCACCAGGGTATCCTGATGTGGTGGCGTGAGACGAAGAGGTAAGTCAGGGGTGGCTCCAGGGCTTTTGGCCTCAGCGACTGGAAAGGCGTGATTATCAACCAAGGTGTGGGAGGCTCCGGACTGACCAGGTTCGGGAGAGGAAACCAGGAATGCTTTTGAACATGTGCAGTTTGAGAGACACATTATGTCCAAGGGGAAATGTCAGGTAGGCAGTTTTATATTCATTAAGTGGGAAAAGGTAATGAGAGATTTTTGAGGCCAGCCACGGACACAGGTTGAGGGAAATGTGATATTTTACATATAAGGAAACTCATATGTAAGTTTGTGTAAGGCGTGGAGAGATTTAAAAATGTCTCCACGGTCACATAACCAGGAAATGACAAAGCCATAAGTCTGGCCAAGGTCTTCCTAACTCCAAATCCAACACTCCCCATTCCATGAAATTCCTTTCTGTCAGAATATGTCCCACCTCTACTCCTCTAACTAAGCTTAGAGCATTCCTCAATATCTTCCCACCAGACAGTCGGGGTCATTCCGTTCTTTACTGGGTCATCGTTACCTCAGGCCAAGCCCCGCTCAGTGGCCTTTTTCTGTACCACTCCCACATCCCTACTGATTCACAGCTACAGACATTTGTTAAAGATATCTTTTAATGTTTATTTATTTTTGAGAAAAAGAGACAGAGCCCAAATCGGCGGGGCGGGGGCAGAGAGAGAGAGAGAGGGAGACACGGAATGTGAAGCAGGCTCCAGGCTCTGAGCTGTCAGCACAGAGCCCGACGCGGGGCTCGAACTCACGAACCACAAGATCGTGACCTGAGCCGAAGTCCGACTGAACCACCCAGGCACCGCGCTACTGGCGTCTCAAGAGCCAATATTTTCTGATCTTTGCTCTTAGAAATTTCTCAAATGCCTGGATATATTGTACTTCTTGGTTCTCCAGAATTACTTGCTCGTTCAGTTCCCTCACTTTTTCTTTCTCTAGTTTTTTGGCTCTCTTTCTGTCTCTTTCCCTTTCTGTCTTGCTGACATTCCGCATCAGGATCTCTTTGTCCTCACTGGAGCCAGCATCTGATACAATGAGGACCGGCATTCCTGCAGATTCGTGAGAAGTACAAGTCCCCAAGGACACCGAGCTTTTATCTTCCACCCCAGCTAGGGAACTCTGATGGTGGAGAGAATAGGGCTCTTGAGTCTGGTTTACTAGCTTCTGCCCTGACTAAGGGCCAGTTGGCCCTCAGCTGAACTCCCCAACGTCTTTACACAAGGCCAGTGTACAAGACTGGAAAGGATGCCAGGCATACACTGGGGCCCAGGAAGTAAATTGAGCAGCCCAGAATCACGCAACTAGTTGGTGATGGCCGTCGGGTGTCCCCACTCACTTCTCCCCCTGGCTGCTCTGTCTCATGCTGCTGTCCCTCATCACTGGTCACCCCAGACCCTGACACCATCCTTTAGGCAATACAAGCCAAGTTACTTACAGAGTAGACAGGCCATAGCATACAGTAGAGTGTTGGGAGGAACACAGAAGCATTTGGCGGTGGGAAGGGTATTTTTCACGATGGCCTGAAGACCAAGCCATTTGGTCTCAGGCCGGGCCTTTTCCCTGCGTGCAGGACCACTGAGGAACTTAGAAGTGGCCAACCACACTTGGCGATCCGAGAATGGGACCTGTCAGATCCACCTGGCCTGCTCTGTGGGGAATATGAATGACGACAACCTAGTAGGGTGGGAGGTCGCAGGAAGCATATCTATAAGAGAAGCCAACCTCACTCTGTCCTGGGACCCCAAGAAGTCCAGCGAAGAGAAGTACACCTGCATAGCTGAGAATCCTGTCAGCCAACTGTCCTTCTCTGTTTCCACCCAGAGTCTCTGCAAAGGTAACAGTCGGTCTCAGGTCTCCCCGAGAGCCTTGAGCAGCTGTGGGATGTGGGATGTCCCTCCTGCCCAAGGTGACTTCCCAAAACAGGGGCTCAGGGGGAGGCCACCCAACACTGCTGGGATAGGACTAACACCCCCCGCAGCTCCGTACCTCTCATTGCCTCCAGAGGCCTCTCCTCCCTCCCTCCCCCTAGTCCTCCAGCCCACTCAGGGCCCAGGGGCCAAGTTTTTGGGAAGTCAGAACTGCTCCCCACACCAGCTCTACCAGGCTCCTGCCCCGTCCACCACAGGGACTCCCACTCCCAGAAAGGCTGCCCAGAGCCGGAACCCACCCAGCCCCCAAAGGTGGCCTAGAAGAGGCTCAGCAGAGACCCTCAGGAGGGGTCTTTTCAGAAGAAAGACGCTCTTCTTTTTTTCTTTTTTCAGATTTTTTGAATGATGAATCCATTGGTACCCTATGGATTGTACCTGTGACTATTATTTTGATATGTCTAGTCATCGTGTTACTTGTTGTTTGGAGGAAGAAATACTGTTTGTGCAAGAGAGGTAAAGGGAGGGAGGAAGGTCCACTGGGACAGCCCCTGGGATGTGACCACACACGTGCTAATTTTCTCCAGAAAATGCATGACCAAGCCTCAAGGCCTGGCTGCCCTTCCCCTTCAGGTCCCCCTGCACCACATCCTCTAGAGAGACACCTGTGGGCGAGGGGTAGGGTGTGGGGACCTCTCACACTGCACTCACAAATTTCCATTTCCCTGATTTTATTTTCCAGGCATCTTTCATTTCTCTGCTCAGCAGACCCAGACTTCTGGTGAGCTTGTAGACTCTTAGCTCCCAATCCTAAGACAGAGGGGGAGTCCTAGTGAAGGAGGAAAGGGGCCGGTCAGAAGGCTGGGTGATGAGAGAGGAGGGAGTCAGAATACCATTACTCAGGGGGACCAGATGGTGAAAGAGAGGTGACCCCGTAACTATGCATGTCTGTCCCTGAAGGATCTCAGGCGTTGGGATGAGGGTGGCTCCCCACCCCTTGATGAGAAACCAGGTACCGGTGAAAGGCTCACTGTCCATTATCAACCAGCAAGTCCAGGGCAGGGACAGGGTTCGAGCATCAAAGGTCCAAAGACAAACTGCTTGACCCTGTCACTCTTTCAGCCAGGGGACTTGAACACTGAGTAGACCCAGTCCAAAAAGAAAAGGGTGATACAGAGACAGGAACACAGGCTCTGGACTCAGACTGGCTGTGAGTCTCATTTCAGGGGTCAGAGATACACGACATCGTGTGTAGAGGACGAACGTGAGGTTCAGAGTCAGAGGGCAGGCATCCGAGTTCCTGTTCCATCACTTCCTCTTTGACTTTGTGCCAAGTTCATTGAACTTCCTGAGCCTCCGGTTTCTCATCAGTAATAATAAATATAATATAATGTAACTATCCATAGTACAACCATCTGTAATAGAATCTGAGAAGTCTCCTAATACTTTATATGTGACATAACCCGGCTCCATTAAAGCTTGCCAATGGCGTTCCCTGGCCCCTGTGGAGGCCGTGCTCTTTGGTCCCGGGAGCTCACTGGTCCACATGTGAATCCAGAGGGAGACGCTGAAGCTTTAGGACACCTCAAGACCACGTCCCCCCAAGAGATGAGGTCAGAAATAGAGCACACAGCTGAGAAGGTTCTAGTTCAACCCAGAACTTCAAAGAGTGTCAAAAATGAATGAACCCTAAGGAAGGGCATTGCCTCGACCAACCGCCTCTTTGGGGCCACAAAGTGCCGTGGAGTGGGACACTGAGAGAGCGGGACACTGACTGTGCCTTCCTGTGTTAACAGCAGAGAACGTGAATAACTTAGAGTATGTCTCCATCTCTTCGGGGAACACCGTGTATGCTCATGTCACTCATCCAAAGAGGGTGAGTCCCTTCAGCTTTATATTCCGTCATTGGCACGGTTTTTAGAGTCTTCGTACGCAAACTTGTCACCACAGTCATCTCTTTAATCCAATGACACCCACTGTGGAGGAGAGGAGAGGCAGTGGCCGCAGCGACGACGTTGCACGGGGGACCTTGCCAGCCCCCAGGGCTCTCGCCCCATGATGTGTTCGCTCACGCCCTACTTTACATGGTCCTCTAACTGCGTGACGCATCAGTAAGTCTTGTCCCTTGGCAGCTTAATTACGAGCTGCCTGGAAATGAAAATGATGTTTTCCTCTCTGTTCCCTGAGCACGGTTCCCAGTAAACACTTGCTGAATAGATCGGAATTCAATGAAATTTGAGAGTTTCCAGAGAGCACAACTGTGTGGCAGGGGGGTTTCTTGCCCTGGATGGAGGAGAAATAGAGGAACTGAGAAACACTCTCTCAAGGGGGGAGGTGGGGCAAGGATTCGCAACAGTAGAAGACGGTAAAGGCATGAGCGGCCTTCAACGCTCCCCTCCCCTCTGCAACGTAGCAGATGGCCTTGGGCAGCCACCAGGAACTCCTTTGCCACACATCAGCAATTTCCCACCACCCCCAAAGTAAAGCACCCGCAGGTGGACCCTTCTAAATAACACCATCCACCTTCTGAAAAGTAAGCCAAGATAACTCAGCACTCACCCACTGATGGAAGCCATGATCCCGCTAGAAATCTTAGGTTCCCCAAGCAAATGTCCCTTCACACAGCTCCTCATGGTATTTCCAAGGTAGGCTCCTCGAAGGGAGGTGACAAGAAGGGTACTCCCCCTGGTCCAAATATCTCTGCTGCCTCTCTAATTCTCTCTTGGGGACAAGATGTATCACCCTCAACAACCCAATAAACGGCTCTCCAGCCAACTTGCTCACTTCTTCAGAAAAAAAAAAAAAAAATCGTACTCTGGAGAGTTTCAGAGGTTTTCTCCATGCCCTAAATATTCCTTAGTTCGTTTTAAATGTCAAAACCCATGAGCACGGGGGACTTCTGCCGAAGGAGCTGAGACAAAAGATACAATACTCCTATACACTCTGGCATAAGGTGGAGGAAAGACAGCAGAGTCCAATGCAGGAAAGAATGCTTCCCTTTCTTCACACACCCGCCGACAAGGTTGCCCTTCTGTCCCTCTCTGGCTCTCGAGCCCACTGGTTTGCCGGGGTGTTGTGCTTCTCGCGTGGGCCTCGGGAAATGTCACTCAACTTTCTCTGGCTTGAGAGCTCGTGGTGTTTGGTCGCCAGCCCCTCTTGCTACACACTCTCTTACCCTTTCCTCCTGGAGGATGTTGACATCGCCCCTCTGTGTTGCGTTGTCTTTCTCTGCACAAATATCTCTTTGTCTGTGAGCCGAATGTCTATGATTATTTTTTTACAGCAAACAAGTAAGCCAACGCCTATGAAAAGCACTGATTCCTCCACGATTTACTCCACGGTTCATCAGTCCAAAGAGGTGAGCCCGTGAGGGTGCCCTGTTCTCACAGCTTACCTCTCTCCTTAGACTTAGAACTTTATAAGGGAAGTAAAAGTAAAGGGGGCCACGGGATAGATGGCACAGACACCGGCGGAATGTAGAAGGTCTCAGGGCATCACCAAAACGTAGAGGTTATCTTGTATGAGGCTCGTCACCCATCACTGAGCTTCCACCCTACCTGAATTCAGTTAAATTGTTTAAATTAAAATTTTAAGTCAGTTTTGCCTTAGCTCCGTATTCCTATCTGTCACTTAGTGCTTCCCAGACCTCCTCTATAGCCACGAGAGACAGCCCGAGACACTGGTCCCCATTAACCTGCTTGATTTTCCTTTTTGCCATTAGAGTAAGCCCATTTCTCCCCGGACGACTGCCCTCGGCAACGTCATCCAAGTGGCTGAGGGGTCTCAGCAGGAATGCAGGAAGGACTTGGCTTCTCCCGATCCCTTGGGAAAGAACAAACACAGCGTGGTTTCTGCCTGGAGAACTTGAATATCTAGGATCATCACTTCCAGTTCTGAGGACCGGAACCTGTTCGCCTACGTCAAATATCGAAGGAATGACATCATTTCCAACATGGGACCCAAATAACATTTTCTAATGTGCTCCGGGTCAAAACACGCCTCGGCGAACAAGCCTGGATATTGACTTTCTCTTTGGCAATGGATGGGGTTGCGGTTGACAGGGAGTGGTAATTCAGAAGACAACGACTTCTCTCCTTGTAGACAGCAGCAGGACTGTGATTCGCTGGGAGAGAGTACTGTGTGTTACGTATGTTGTCTCCGGAATCGGACGGACCCATCCCCAAACCCTCACGCATCATTTACTAGACATACCTCCTGGGACCCGTTACGGAACCTCTTGAGCTCTGGTCTGCTAGACTGAAAAATGGGGATCGGCCCGTTATTCAAACCGGGAACCGGAGTTATCCTTGACTTCAGCTGTTTCGTCACCGGGCCCTTTGGACTCTACCCCCACACATGTATGTCAGATCAACCCGCTTCTCTCCAAACCTGCAACCTCCATCCTGTATTAACCCACCATCATCTCCAACCTGGGCTACAACAGTAAACTCCAAACAAATGTCCCCCAGGTTTGCTCTTATCTCCCTCCGGTCCATTCTCCACAAGACAGCCAGAGAAATATCTTTAATATAAATCAGACCCTTCACTTGTCTGCTTAAGATGAACCCTGCGGGACTTCCCGGTCACTCAGAAAGAAACTGAGTCTCCGTGGCTCTGGATGGCCTGGCGCATCTACAACCTCGGCCGTCACCACTCACCCCTCTCTCTCTGATTTGGCCTCTCTGGTTCTCTTTCAGCTCCTCGGAGGAGTTTGCTCACATCTGTCTCCAGACCCTTCTCTGCCTGCCTCCTTCCTCCTCATTCTATAGGTGTCGGTGCACATATGTCACTCTCCAAGAGAGACCTTCAGACCATTCTATCTGAAGTGCGTCCCCTTGTATTCTGTCACACTTTCCACGTCGTCTATCACATGCCATCGACTATTTATTATATTTAATGTCTCCTTCTCCGACTACTCCATACGCTCTCGGGGAGCAAGGACCTCAATGATTTCATCTCAGTATCCTGACCACCCAGCACAGGATCTAGCGCCTAGAAAATGTTCAGCCGAGCTCCTGGGTGGCTCGGTCGGCTAAGCGACTGACTTCGGTTCAGGTCATGATCTCGCGGTCCGTGAGTTCGAGCCCCGCGGCGGGCTCTGCGCGGACAGCTCGGAGCCTGGAGCCTGCTTCGGAGTCTGTGTCTCCCCCTCTCTCTGCACCCCCCCCACCCCCTGCTCATGCTCTCTCTGTGTCTCTCAAGAATAAACAAACGTTGAAAACAGTGTTCCATGATACTTTTTAAATAGATAAATGAGCATCTAGTGGAGTCCTGGAAGAATTAAAGACAATGTGCCTGCAGCCCTTGGTGTATTCACAGAGCCCGGGAAACACGAGCGTCAGTGTTGCGTTGTTACTATTCCTGTTGTTAAATTGCGACCTCCTGAACTCTTACAGTCTTCTCACAAACCCTCACCACAAGAAAGGAGAAGGGATACATTGCCTGGGGCCCCTCTTCCCTACCGGTTTGCCAGTTTGCATCATTCCCTACCAGTCTACTCGGCTCAGATTTTAAAACTTCATTCTTTTATCCCCAGAGCAGAATTCTCTGATGTTTTTGTGGGTTTGAGATCTTCAAGATAAAAAATTTTTTGACAACGCCCTATGGAGGTGTGATCGACATACAAGAAGCTGGACATCCTTCATGGCACACAACTCGAGTCTGGAGAGAAGTATGCATTTGTGAAACTGACCACAGTCGGGACTATAAACATATCTGGCACCATGAGAAGTGTCCTCTAGCCTCTTTTACTTTCAATTTTTAGTTTTTGGTGGGACGCGGACACTTAACATAAGACCTACCCGGTTAGAAAAATGTTAAGTACGATATTGTTAATTATAGGCCCTAGGATGTACGGTGAATCTCTCTAGGACTCATTCCTCGCGCTTAACTGAAATTTTATCCCCTTTCTCCCAACTCTGCGGAGCCAGGCCAAGTGCCGAGGCACCGGGTCTATCTTCCCCAGAGCAGCACACAGATGTGCCAGGATAACGGGTGCCAACTCCTACCTCTCCTTCCCTGGTGAAGGAGCAGTCGGGGGTGAGGTGCTTTCTCCCCCTCCTGTAGAGCCAAAGCCAACTGCTGGGATCCAGGCTGGCTGCCGAGCTGTGCGCGCGAGCCGTGTGGCTCCCCCCTATGGGGGACCGCCTGCAGGGGTGGATGCGGGCCTGCTGTGGGGGTCCACTGGTGGACCAGCTCACTGGCAGGGCCCCTAGGCTGGTTTTTGAGATCCACACGTCCGTTGCCGTGGGCCCCAGCCCCCTTGCTTTGTTCTTAGCTGCCCCCCAATGAGACAGAAATGCAACGTCCCTATGCGTTCCGGGGGACAGAAGCAAGCCTCCCGGGCCCATTGCGAAAGGCTGGGGAAGGAGGACGCTCATTTCACGGGGTCTCCTGTGGGAGGAACCAGACTGAGGGAGTCTCTCTAAGCACTGAGCTGTGCCAGCTTGGGGTGATGTGAGTTAAGTGAAATTGTTCTCACCCTTTGCAATGTGTCTGCTCTCGGATTCTGTGCTCCACTCGGGCGCTAGGACCTCTCAACGGGACCCCGGGGCTCTCGTAAAAGTGTATTTGTCCAGGAATGGCTGCTAAATCAGGGTTCCCCTGGGAGGAACTCTAATGTGCTGATGTCACTCTAATACACCATTTTTCAACGTGTCTCCTTCTGATCACAAAAATAATAAATACATGCTCATTATAAATGATTCAAACATTCCATAAACAGAAATTCCATACAATCCCCAACATAACTACCACAAATCGTTCCCTATCAAAGGCATAAGCTTTTTACCAAAATGAAATATTTTTTACAATTTTTCTGCTTAAGAATATCTCTTCAGGGGTCCCTGGCTGGCTCAGGTGTTAGAGCATGAAACTCTTTTATTTATTTGTTTGTTTTTTGTTTGTTTGTTTATTTACTTTGAAAAAGAGAGAAAGAGAGAGAGGAGTGAAAGAATCCTAAGCAGGCTCTACGCTGACAGTGCACAGAGACAAAGCCCCAGGTGGGGCTCGATCTCACAAACTCTGAGATCATGACCTGAGCCAAAATCAAGAGTCAGACGCTTACCCGACTGAGCCACCCAGGCACTCCTAGCATGCAGCTCTTGATCTTGGGGTTGTGGGTTCGAGCCCCACACTGGGTGTAAAGATTACTTAAAAAATAAAAATAAACAGTTTTTAAAGAAAGAATATCTCTTAACTCTCCAATGTCAGAACATGTAGTTGTGCTACATTTTTTTTTTGCTTTTGATTAATTTTTATTAGTTTTGTCTACAAATAGTTCAAATAGTGCTTTAAAATGCATATAACAACTGGGGTGGCTGGGTGGTGCAGTCCGTTAAGTGTCCGACTCTTTTTTTTTTTTTTAATTTTTTTTTTTAACGTTTTATTTATTTTTGAGGCAGAGAGAGACAGAGCATGAACGGGGGAGGGGCAGAGAGAGAGGGAGACACAGAATCGGAAACAGGCTCCAGTCTCCAGGCTCCGAGCCATCAGCCCAGAGCCCGACGCGGGGCTCGAACTTGCGGACCTCGAGATCGTGACCTGAGCCGAAGTCGGACGCTTAACCGACTGAGCCACCCAGGCGCCCCAAGCGTCCGACTCTTGACCTCAGCTCAGATCATGATCTCACAGGTGGTGAGTTCGAGCCCGACATCGGGCTCTGTGCTGATGGCATAGACTCTGCTTGGGATCTTGTCTCTCCTTCTCTCTGCCCCTCCCCTGCTTGTGCGCTCTCTCTCTCACGCACGCACTCTCTCTCTCTCAAAATAAATAAATAAACATAAAAATTTTTTTAAATGCATGTGACAACTAACTACAGTCTCTCGCTTTATATCTGCCTCTCCCATACTGTCCTTTCTACACACACGCACACACACACACACACACACACACACACGCCCCACATTATCTACTGACATCTTATCTGTTTAGATTCATTCTTTCCTTAATCCATCCTCCTAATACGAAGACATCTCAATTTTGGCTAAACACATATTCAGATGCTTTCATCATTATGACTGTAAAATACTGTTGATTACTGAGCCAAGAAGTGACTATGATTACATTTCCCTTCTTGCACAATATTTAGTTTTTCTTAGAGTCAATTTCCTCATTTTCCTCTTTGCTTTGTTTTCATTGAACATCTATATTCCCATGCCCTCCATTATCTCTGTCAATGTGATTCTCAATTTAATTTTCCACTTAGTTAAATCTGTTAAATAATTTATCGGCTTTACATTCTTCTAGAGGCGTGCCTGTTGGAGCATCTGACCCCATATTCCACCCTGAGCTGGTTATTTTCTATGCCTGACACAGAGCAATTGTCCTGGGACTCCCTCACTGTCACCTTTGACAACCCTTTACCTGTCTCCTCTGTGAGATGGTCCAGCTTTTGTACCCTATAATTTCCTTTATGCATTTCTGAATTATTTAAGTAGCAACAGGAATAGTGTATTGTTTTGTAATTTTAAACCAATTCAATTCTTCTAAAATTTTCAATCCATTTTTAAAGTTAAATGCAAAATTTGGGGGCACCTGGGTGGCTCAGTCGGTTGAGCATCCGACTTTGGCTCAGGTCATGATTGCACGGTTCATGAGTTCCAGCCCTGCATCGGGCTCTGTGCTGACAGCTCAGAGCCTGGAGCCTGCTTCAGATTCTGTGTCTCCCTCTCTCTCTGCCCCTCAGCTCCCTCACTCTGTTTCTCTCTCTCTCTCTCTCAACAATAAGTAAACATTTAAAAAATTGATTAAATATAAAGTTATATGCAAAATTTTAAACAGACCAGGACTGTTGGAGAGAGCCCATGTGCTAGAAACTATGTAATGGAGACCAGCTTTTAAGACCTCAAGATTCAGTGGGGATGGGTGGGGGAGTCCAAATGGGGTATAACAGAGATGATGGCTGCAAACAATAGATGAGCCAAGCAAAATTCATCAAAGTTAAACTAATCTCACATAGTGGCTATCAATTACATTAACAGTGGAATAGGACAGGACTGGAGAAAACATTTGATCAGGAAGAAGGAAGAACTTCTAGGAACAGAGTTGTGGAGGCATGAAAGCAAAGAGAAGAGGGTTACTACCATGCCCGTGCAAGATGGCCTCAAGCTCAGAGGAAATCTCTTTGGGCACCAAAGGGTATCAATCAAAAAAAGCAAGACTTCTAAGGGCCTTCGGAGGGGAAGAAGGAATAATCTGTGACATCAGGGCAGGTAGAGAAATGTTTTTCAACACCTAGGATGCCAAAACCCAGTCAGAAAATTAGAGATCGTGTCATGGCAGGGGTGCTAATCCATCCAGAGCAGAAAATCTACAAGAATCTACCTTGAGTCGGGACAGCACTGAGGAGGGTCACCTACCAAAACAAGAATTAGAAATGTGTCCACGAATATCTGACAGGTGAGTGAGAAAAGAGCTTATAAGAAAAATTAAGCTGGGGCACCCGGGTGGCTGGGTTGGTTAAGCGTCTGACTTCAGCGCAGGTCATGATCTCACAGTTCGTGGGTTCGAGCCCCACGTCGGGCTCTGTGCTGACAGCTCGGAGCCTGGAGCCCACTTGGGATTCTGTGTCTCCCTCTCTCTCTGCCCCTCCCCTACTTGCACTGTCTCCTCTCTCTTAAAGCAAAAATTTTTAAAAAATTGAGAAAAATTAAGCTTACATTTCACTATAGACCAGGTAATAAAATATAGACTTCTTGATTCTTATGTTTCCTTAAACCTTTTAAACATCCTCCATATTTATTATCGGTGCCACCCTCTCTTCTCTTGGCTTCTGTGACACCACGTTCTGCCTAGTTTTCCTCCTTCTTTACCAGCTGCTTCTCAGTTTCCTTCTGAACCTCCTTCTCCTCTGTGGGACCAGTAAACACTGGAGCTGAGGCTCAGACCTGGGCCCCTTTCACTCTTCCGTCGACATGTTCTTGTACAATGTCAACCAAGCCCATTGTCTTAATACTATTTATATGCCAGCGGTTCCCCAATTTCTATCTCTAACCCTGGCCTGCGGGCTTATATCACTAACTGCCTACTTGGCATCTCCCCTTAGACGTCCACCACACATATCAAGTTCAGGATGCCAAAAAGCAAAGAAAAGCATCGGATTTCCTTCTCCAAGGCTTTTCTTCCACCACTCTTTCCCATATCAGCAAATGGCACCATTGTTGTGGGACACGATCAGGTCTCCTCTACAGGCCCGGAGACCACCCAGCGCTCACCCTATAATTAATCATTTTTTTTCCTTTCTGGTGGGAAACAAAAAGAATTAGCCAACTGTAAGTAATCCATTGTTATGAAGGTAAACACATTAAGACCTGGATGCCCCATTCCCAAGGGATAGAAAACGCATTTTGCAGCGGGAGGCGGGTGGGGGGTGGGGGGGAACCAGGCAATGCCTGCATGATTCTTACAAAAGGAAAACAAGCATCTTTCTTTGTCCAGAAAGTAAGCTTGTTCCTCAATGTTTTCATTGTAGAATGGAGGAAAGGGCACCGCAGTTCAACTGCTTTCGCTGAGGGAAGAAGTCTGTGATTGGCTGTCCCGGGAAGATAACGGAAGGGGAGAGAAACACTCCCCCCTTTTGAGCAGCCCCCCCCCCAGTCACACCCACCGACAGTCCCACACCTTTGGCGTGACCTGCGAGAGCCCTACTTACCTCTCCACCCTTTCACAGCATCTCAGCCACACTGGTTTTCATCCGCTCCTGGTCTAACGCCAACCCTCCTTCTTGCCTCTGTGCCTTTGCACATTCAGTTCCCTCTACTAGTCTACGAACGGACGCAGGCGCATGCACACACACAAGCCAGCTCCTAGGCATCCTTCAGGACTCCGCTTCTACATCATGTCTCCAGAGAAGCCTTCTCTGACATATTCTCCGTCGCTATTCCCGCGATGTGGTCTCAGAGCCCCGTGTGTTTCTCCAACCGTTGGTACAAATTCAAATTTTATGAGCATTTGCGTGATTTTGTGTTTGATGCATCTAATATATCTCATTGCGTTCAAAGTTCCAAGAGAATAGTGACTGGGTCCCAGGAACCTCACATGGTCCCGAATCTATCGAAGTAGACATTCACTAAATAGTTGTTGAATAAACAAGCAAACAATAGATCGGAAGTAATATGGTGGCTGGGGGTGGAGGAGGGAATTTAAAGGCTAGAGGAAGGAGGGGCACCTACCTGGGTGACTCAGTCAGTTGAGTGTCTGACTCTTGATTTCAGCTCAGGTCATGATCTCACGGTTCATGGGTTCGAGTCCCGCATCAGGCTCTGTGTTGGCAATGTGAA
The DNA here is from genome assembly GCF_023721935.1 of Panthera uncia. Classification (NCBI taxonomy): domain Eukaryota; kingdom Metazoa; phylum Chordata; class Mammalia; order Carnivora; family Felidae; genus Panthera; species Panthera uncia. The sequence goes on from NC_064813.1 coordinate 62,793,726, forward strand.
GCCTGCTTGGGATTCTCTCTTTCCCTCTCTCTCTGCCTGTCCCTCACTTACGCATTCTCCCTCCCTCTCTCTCTCTCTCTCTCTCCTTCTCAAAATAAATAAATAAACATTTTAAAAAAAGACTAGAGGAAGGACCAGGGTACAGAATGAATGACAGTAAGATTGTTAGAATACAGGGCAATTCTGATACTGGGTAAATCAGTCAGTTAACTGTAAGCCTCTTGATTTCAGCTCAGATCATGATCTCACTGTTTGTGGGTTCGAGCCCCACATCGGGTTCCATGCTGGCAGCGTGGAGCCTGCTTTAGGTTCTCTGTCTTTCTTTCTGCCCCTCCCCAGCTTGCACTCTTTCTCAAAATAAATAAATAAACTTCAAAAAATCGTTAGAATACAACCAGTTTAGGTGAATGCTGGAAACACCAGAGGGGGTTCCTTGTATACAGAGGGACAGCTCTCCAGTCAAGTCACGCCAGGATGACAAACCCCAATGTCTCTCGTCGCAATGCCCTGATCTGCCTCTGAGATCGGAAATTTGAAATCACCACTCTTCCTTGTCCTTATATTTCCCCTACACTCACTCGTGTTTCCTCCCCGCTTCACTCATTGTGAGTCTCCAAGACCCTTGGTCCCTATCTGAATAGCCTTCATTCCCCGTCCACAGATCAATAAAGTCATCGTCAACACTCTATGTGTTCTCTTCCTTAGCTTTCCATATTGCTGGGCCAGCATCCAATCCAAAGGATTGCCTGTCCTCCATCTTGATTCCCTGGTGCAACCCGCAAAGTCCATAGGAGAAAGCCCATGAACCATGCAGCACATCACAAATCCACACAATTTCTCTTTGGACCTTGGCTCTACTCAGTGACGCTTTTGCTCCCCCAGCGAATCCAAACTCTCCCAACCTTCAGTATTCACCTATCCAGTGGTTAGGTGCTTAGGTGAATATTTTCAGTATTCACCATCCGGTGGTTTTTAACCCTTGACCGCTCGCTAGAACCTCATGAGGAGCTTTTAAAACCACCAGTGCAGGAACATCCAGAGATACTGATCTAATTATTCTAGACTGGGATGCAGGTAAGCAGTTTGTTTGTTTGTTTTTTAACTCTCTGGGTGACTCCAGTCTACTTAATAGCAGAAACATTTTCCTGTGCATGGAGACTACATGGGGCTGTCTTTGAGAGGAGAGTGATCCTCCTGGGGAGGTAACGTGTTGATCTTCAGGTATTTTAAGAGAACGCCAAAGGCATGCTTGTGGACTTGAGAGACTGAGCTAGAGGTCCATAGGCCACTGCCCACTTGCTCTCTCCCTCAGAGCCAGCACAACAGAGAGGAGGAGAAAACAATCTCAGTCAGTGAAGGGTTGAGGAAAGTGAGCACGGGAACCATGACGGGGGTGTTGGGGGCTGGGGAGGAGTCAGTAATGGAGCAAGGAAGGAGGAAAGTAGACCTTGGCATATTTTCTTAAGTCCTACACCAGAAATCAGAAACTGGCTGCTGGAGACCAGGATCCTATCTGCAGATATTTGGCCCCACAATGCTCCAATTTTGTGGTCGTTGTTATTGCCGTGCTGTGCTCACCACAAGGGTAGCCACCATTTGTCATCGTAGAGCGCCATTACAGCACAATTGACCATATGCTCTATGCCACCCCCTTCATCCCCATGACGTAGTCATTCCACAGCTGGAGGCCTGTATCTCCCACTCCTCTCCACCTTAATTTTAAAATTAGTAACATGAAAAATTGAGGCAATTTACCTGAAGATCCTCATTTCTCACTCTTCCTTAAAAATGTTTTCCAGATACCTGACTACATTGGGACCACATGCCTACAGGGCAACAATATCCAGTGCTGAGGGACATTTGTCCTGTTCTAAACGGGGCCCACACTCTACACTTCATCCTTGACCTGGCCTGCCTACCTCAGTCGTTTATTTGATCTTCCTGATATCTAGAAACATCTAAGCTTTCAAAAACTGGCCTAAGCCATGAAGCTTTGCCCCATTCCATATTGGTCAAAGAAGCAAATCAGCAAGTCAGGCAACGTCATATGCCTGATCTCCCTTGCCCACTCCCATCCCCCCCAAACCAATAGTTGGACCCTGTGCGGCTTTTCTAAACGTTTTTCTAAAGCTCTTAGTAAAGAACCACTGAACGTCCACCAGGGTCTAGTGTATCTGTCGATAGGAGGAAGATCGTCACAGATGGACGCAGAACAGAGAGAAGGTAACTTTGTTCCAGAGTCTCAAGGCAGACATCTCATTCTAAACTTCACAGTGATGAGGGGCACCTGGGTGGCTCTGTCAGTTAAGCGTCCAACTTCGGCTCAGGTCCTGAACTCATAGCTCATGGGTTCGAGCCCCGCGTCGGGCTCTGTGCTGACAGCTCAGAGCCTGGAACCTGCTTCGGATTCTGTGTCTCCCTGTCTCTCTGCCCCTCCCCTGCTCACACTCTGTCTCTCTCTCCTTCAAAATAAATAAATATTTCAAAAAATTTTAAATTTCACAGTGATGAGAATGAGCTGAGAAGTGACTTCTCAACTAGAGAGAGAGAGAGGAAGTCTGAAGCCCTGATTCCCCTCTTCCCAGAGATTATCTAAAGATACTTCCTGTGGGGAAGAAGGAAGGGGACATTGTTACTGACCTCTGACCACCAGACCATAGCATAAGTGACTATGCCCAAAGCTTTCACTTCCTCCTACTTGGTCCAACTCTCTTCTGAAGTTTCCCTCTTAAAAGCACCAATGTCTAAGTGCATGCTGGTGCCCCCTGTGGCATTTGACATCACAGAGTCCCCTCCACCCCTAAAGTTTCTCTCTTTGGCTCTCAGTATATCTTGCCATGCTAGCCCTCTCCTCTGTCTTTGTGGCTCCTTCTCACCTCTCCTTGGCTTGGCTTCCCTTACAATTCTTGTCTCATAAATAAATTTGTTTCCCTAGATCCTACTGACTGGATACTTCCTGGATGTCCAATAATCACCTTAAATTCTGCTTCTCTCCCTCCATTTGTTTCCATAGACTATATATCATAAATATTCCTGGTAACTCCAAGAAAGGAGAAAATCCCTATCAAAGCCCCTCTCAGGATCTAATAACAATCCCAATCATAGGATGAGTTCATGGCCATCTAAAACACAGGGGAAGGTACGTTAAATGTTGAAGCTCTCACAACAGAGATTGTTGAGAGAAGAAGCGTGCAGGAAAGGAGCCTGCTTCTGACAGAGGGCAGAACATGCTAATGTGAAAAGGTGTAGTCAGTATTACACTCAGGGTTTACATTCCGAAAACAAAATGCACCTCTTCAACAGCTAATCCTATAGATGATCATATTTACTAAGCGGTTGTTACCTAGTTATTCATTCATTCAGTAAACATCCCTCTTCCCTGTGGGCTAGGTACTAGGTGCTAACCTTTAACAAGACGGGGCCTCAGTCCTCAGGAATCGTGGGGATAACAGGCGCTAAACAAATGTGTAATAGATCCAGGTAGATAAACACAAATACACGATTACCTCCGCGGTAAGTGCTATAAACGAGTCCTTCAGAGGTACTGGCGGTATCGTTGAGCCCACCAGGCTCTACCGCCTCAGGGCCTTTACACCTGCTACTCTCTCCATGCACGTCTTTATCCCCAGGTCCTGGCGTGGCCAGCCCTTTCTCACTATTCATTACAGAGAGGCTTTCTCTGTGCTATAGAAAGGGAACCTCTAACCAACTAGATGTTCTACACTTCCATGAAGCTGGGAAGTGCCTTTCTGTTTTTCTTCACCAACTTTTCGTTGCACAGATATAGGTTTGAAGGAGGCAAAGAGTCAGACTCAATCAGGGTTGACAAATCAGATTTAGAACTCAGAGTTCAGAAATAGAATTCACAGAATTGGTGACTTGCCTATATATGGGAGACGAGGAAGAGAAACATGACCGTGATGAGTCAAATACATCAGTGATTGATTGAAATTCAAAAACAAAGAGAAGGAAGTTTGGAGAAGATGATTAATTTAGTCTTGGATGAATTTAAGCTGTCTGAAGGACATCCGAAGTCTCTTCAGTGAACAGTCAGAAATCAAGGACTAGAACAAGAGAGCACAGTCAGGGCTGGAGCTACAGATCCAGAAGCCTTTGGGTGGCGGCCAAAGCCATGGGATTGGGGGGTGGGGGGCCACCCAGGAAATGTATGTACAGTGAAACAGAGGAGGACACACTGGGAGCCCTGGGTAACTGAGACGGAAAATCCAAGAGATGACAGCGGAAGAAATTGACAGAGAGACGGGAGAACCAAGAGATCTCAGAGTCACAACAGTTCAAGATAAAAGAAGTTCAAAAAAGTGGAAGCGATGACAAATTCTGCAGAAAACTTAAGATAAAAGTTGGGTAAACAGGAGATCACGCATGACCGGACAATGAGTAATTTTAGCTTCGAATCTAATGTTGTAAGACTGGAACGCTGTCATCCTTCCTATTAGAGTCACCTGCTATCCTCGGGTCACTGCCCCCCAACTTCTTGAAGAGTTCAGCTCCTGGCTGACTTGTACGCTCTCCAACCCTACTCCCCTTGAACTTCTATCCATGTACATGGTCCTTCCATTAGCCTCACTCTTCGGGTCTCTGACCTCTTCACCTCCAACGAGCTTGTCTTCCACTCCTTTCAGTCCATTAGCCTTTTGGTTGCCCCATCTTGGTTTTCTCCTCTGTCTTCCTGGCTCCCTTTTACCCCTCCTTGGCTTGGTTCCTCTTGTGTGCGATTCCTGCCCCTCAGGCTGATTTGTTTCTCTAGACATAGCTGATTAGACATCTCCTATAGTCATGCTCTAATGCCAAAATCTACACTCTTTCCGTAACCTTAGTCTTAAGCATCCCACTCTCTCTAATCGCCATCTTCTATCTTTCCATTTCACTCCTTCTTTTACCCCAACTCCAACAATCCCTTCACCTCCGTGCCCCAACCAAGAGTCCATTGATCCAACTACCTCTCGCTATCTCTCCTGACCCTTGGGGCAACACTCTTCTCCTTACCCAGTTTAATGTCCGTGGTGAGTCATTACCACCACTCCCTCCGATACGCCCTCACCTCCCTTGTTCCATTTTGAATTGTACTGCCCGGCCAAAAGCCAATTTAAAAAATCAATACGGCTTAGTTCCAACTGGGGCTCATTTGTACCTGAATTTGCACCACGAGCTGGAAAAAAGCATGCAACCATGCTATGACTAGCCTCACTTAAATGTAGGATCCTTAACTCCAATGCTGCCAGGCAATTATAACTTTATTTCTCTCGTTCATTCTCTTACTCTCCTGAACAACCAGGAGGTGAGAGCAGACCAGCTGCAGAGAGCATCGCCTTCCAATACTTCTTCCACTGTCCTCACTCTCAGTTTCCTCACTGAAAAGACAGATGCCATCTGAAAAGTATTTCCTCATGCTTCCATTGTAACATCTATCCACCCCCCTTCCTTTGTGTCCTGCTCTGTCTTCTCTTCCTCTCTGCATCTTTCTCCATTCTCCCGTTACTCTGGACGAATTGAACTGTGTCAAGTAAGGGACAGCTTCTCTACTTATGCGCTAGGACCTAGCTCCACTCACCTGCTCGAGGGCATTGCCCCAGTAATTCTTCCCGTTTACACTTGACCTCAGCCGAAAGGCCAAGAAGCAATGCAGTTCTTCCCTTTTAAATCTGCTTTCGCAAATTCCCTCTCTGCCAGATCATCCCCATCAGATTACAAACATGTTATTTCTCCCGACTGATAAAACAAAACAAAACTCTTCTGATCCTACTTCTCTCCCTAGCTACTACTGTTCTATTTCTCTCTTCATTTACAGCAAAATTCATTCTTTTCTCCTCCCACTCTCTTGACCCATTGAAATATTCCGTCCTCAAAGTACGTGACCTATCAGCATCATTCGATTTGGTCCATCCCTCTCTCCTTCTTGACACATTTCTTAAGTCATCTCCCGGGACACCACGCTCTCCTGATTTTCTTCCCACTTCCTTCCCACTCTCCCAGCTCCCTCACCGGTTCATGCTCATCTTCCCGGCCCATTAGCATTAAATTGCTCCAAGGCTCAGCTCTTAGACCACTTCTCTTTTCTATTTAATCTCATTCCAATGATGATCTCATCCATCCTCATAAGTTTACATCCACCCGCAGGATGTTGACTCCCAAATGCCTATCTCCAGTCCCCTCGACAGCTAAACTCCCTCCTTTATCCAGTTCCCTCAAGACTTCATCTACAACTGAATGTCTTCTAATCACCATCTTATATTTCATTGGTACAAACCCTATCTCTCTTTCTTTGTGTGTGTGTGTGTTTTTTTTTTTTTTGCAGCTTTATACCTTTGTTTGACAGTCAGCAATTAGTTCTCGTCCATATTAACAGCCTGTAGATTTTGAAAGTGGTGACAGGTACATAGACAACCAAGGTATAGAGTTTATTTGATGAATCTCCATCCTCATTACATTTTCTGGACAACCACACATGGATATGGTATGGAACATTCCTTATTCCTTTGGCCCAGACAGCTTTTTTTAAAATTTTTTTGATGTTTATTTATTTTGGAGAGAGAGAGAGAGAGAGAGAGAGCGTGAAACGGCAGAGAAAGAAGGAGACACAGAATCTGAAGCAGGCTCCAGGCTCTGAGCCATCAGCACGGAGCCTGATGTGGGGCTCGAACCCACGAACCATGAGATCATGAGCTGAGCCGAAGTCAGATGCTCTGCCCACTGAGCCGCCCAGGCACCCCAAGGGCCCAGACAGCTTTGTTGAGCCTGGGGTCGAGGCGCACATTTGGAGTTCCCATCTCCTTCAGAGCAAATTTCCGGATCTCTCTGAGTGCCCGAGGGGCACGCTTCTTGAAACCCACTCCATGGATGCACTTGTGACGGCTGACGGTGAGTTCTCGGGTCACCACCTCGTGGATGGCAGAACGGCCCTTCTTCTTCTCGCCACCCGTCTTTGCGGGAGCCATTCTGCCAGGCCCGGGTTGGAGAGAAGTGCGCCAAACCCTCTCTCTTAATCTCTCCCCCCCAACCTACTTTTCCCACGGTACTCCCCAGCTCGGTAAACTGCAGCTCCGTCCTTCGGTTCCTCAGGACAAAAATCTCTGCGTCCTTATTTCTCAGACCCCACATCCCACCTCTTATCATGGGTTATCGGTTCTTCCTTCAAAATAGATCCATAACAGGCACGTCACTGCTACCTCCCTGATCTAGGTCACCATCATCTATCATCTGAATTACTGCAACAGCTTCCTAACTAGGCAGGCCCTGCTTCCTTTCTTGCTCTTTTCAATCTATTCTCAACACAGGGGGACCCTTCTCATCTTATTTTTGAACCCATTTCATTTATTTTCGACAGAGACAGAGACAGAATCTGAAGCAGGTTCCGGGCGCTGAGCTGTCAGCACAGAGCCTGACACGGGGCTCAAACCGACAAGCCCTGAGATCGTGACCTGAACCGAAGTTGGAGGCTTAACGGACTGAGCCACCCAGGGGCCCCCAGAGTGATCCTTTTAAAATTTCAGACAGAACGTATCACTCCTCTGCTCAAACCCCTCCAACAGTTTTTCAGTTTACTCACAGAAGTTGGGGCCATTAAGATGGTCTAAAAGGCTTGACGTGACTTGACCCTCCTCCCCTCCATTACTTCTCTGACCTCAACTCCTGCTAATCTTTCCCCTCACTCTCAGCTCCAGCCACACTGGCTTTCCGGCCATTCTGAAAACATAGCAAACACTCCTACTTGGGGCCTTTACACTTGGCTATTTCCACTAGAATGAGTGTGGTAAGAAATCATCAGGGACCTTAGCAGGGACAGTTTCCTTGACACGATGGGTTGAAACGAGTGAGAAAGTAGCTGAGACATGTTTGGAAAATGTGGAAATAGAGACAGAGATTGGTGGTTACTATTTCAAGAAGCTCGACTCAGTAGAGAAAGAGAGAAATCAGACGGTAGCTAGGGGGTAGATGCAGGGACATGAGAAGGAAGATTTTTGTTCTTCTGGGATTTCTGTGTTGATAGGTGGGGGTGGGGAGCTTGAATTTGTTCATAGGCTAAAAGGAGGTAGTAGAGGGAGAAGTGAAAGATCCGGTAACCGCCCTGCAAAGACGATTCGATAGCATCCAACAAATACTAAATGATGCTGTGTTAAGATATGATAATGCATGAAATCAACATCAAGTGGCCCAAATGGACGTGAGCAAGGTTAAAACCGCAACTGTAGATTCTGGTTGTAAAGCTGAAAGGAACAAAGAAAGGAGGAAAGGATTGCTTACAGGAAGTTGAGAGACTTCATTATTTTTACAGCCTCTCTTTCCTCAGCATGCAAGAGACTGCAGTCTGCTGTCAGCGAGGGGCAGGGGAGAACAGGGCTTAAAGAAGGTATTTCAGGTCAAAGATCCGCGATAATAATTAAAGGGAATAGGAGAGGAAGCTAATGAAACCAGAAGGAAAAGAAAGACCAAGCAGCTCCGAATGCCTACATGAAACTGACTGCCATTAACTCGTAGAGGATCCATTCTCTCCAACCGTGTCATTTTGATCCACTAACCCTCAGCACTCAAGTACGGAATGGCTTGTAGAACCAGCAGCTGGTTGGTGGCTTCCGGGGCAGGGAAAGAGGTCAGGGGTAGTGCTAAGATCCCGGAAACAGCCAGCTGAGTTGTGTATCTCCAACCCATCTGCCTCTAATAGAGAGACAGTAAATGCCAAACACTTAATGCCCCAGCTCCCCTACAGCTAGGGGAAGCCATGCTTCGATGAGACATGGCAGAAGTCTACAAACGATGCCCTCCTGTTTTCCTTTCTAGTGTCACCAGCACAGTCATGAGGCCTAGAGAGGCAGCGGCCATTTGGTGACCTTGAGGCCACAAGAAGGCGCATAAATGCAGCACAGTAAGGACGTCAGGGCAGAGAGGGGGAAGGAACATGGGCTCCCGATGGCGTTCAGGGCTGCTGTTAGCTCTGTTGCCTATGCGGAACAAATAAACCCTTATTTACGTAGGACATGGGTGGTATGTTTTCTGGTCGTTTGCAACCCAATGGGTTCATAACGGAAGGTTAGGTAAGTACCAGGCTAGGTAAGTACCAGGCTAGGTAAGTACCAGGCTAGGTAAGTGTGTCAGTCACGATGCTTTTGGTTATAAAAAACATTAGGCAAATGTGGAAGCTTCTTTCGTATCCCAGGTGTGGGATACAAAACAGACCAAGCTGCAATTCAGTATTGACTGGAGAGAGCCGCTACGTCAATGATGTCTGTCTCAAGATGGCTCCAAATGATTTCCGTACTGCAAAATGAAGCCAAACTCGGGATGGGGGTGGGGGTAGGGAAGGATATTATAAAATAATATAAGGGGAAAGAAGTGGGAGAGGATTTAATGAGTCATATGGCTGCAACAGCCAAGAGATAGAATTGGCTTCAGGTCCAGGAGGGTCCATAGCTCAAATAATATCATGAGAAAAATTGTCTCCCTTCATCTCTCAGCTCTGCTTGCCTCTGTTTGACTCGATTCGTTCCCAAATCTCTCCAAGTATGCACGACAACTTCCAGCAGCTCTGTTTTTACACATTCCTTAGAGCTCATGACCCCATAAGCTGACCCCGACCCTTTCTCTGACAGTGTCCGTATCAATCCCCAACAAGCATTGCTTGGACGGCCTGGGTCAGGGGCCCACGTCTATATGGTGGAGGTGGTTAGGCTACATGACCAACAGCCCCACCAGTACCACGTGGAATGGAAGAAGGGTTCCCAAAAGATACAGGTGTTCAGCATACTAAGAAGCAATGGGCCAACGATGGCGGAAAAACAAAGTGAGGCCGGGAAGGAGACGAATAAACTGGGGGAAAAAATGAGTGGGTTATTGGACTAGAGCGAATGACGAGGCTTCTAATTTGTATGGAGAAATGACACAGGAGTTGGAACGATAAAAACTTGTGGTCACACAGTAAGATACAGACGTTCAGTATTTCAGACAGAACAGTCCTAGATGATAATTGGCAAGGTGTGCGTAGTAGAAAGTAGTAGAAGATGGTGATAGAAATAAAGATCTGAGTCGGAAAAAAAAAGAAAAAGATCTGAGTCGACGAAATTAAGGTACTAGATCAAGAATCAAGATTATCAAGGATAGATTTATATCTTAAGGCCTTAAACTAGTAAAATATTTACGGTACTTGTGTTAATTACATATTCTTATGCAACAGATTCCCCCTGGGCTCAACCCCGTTGTAGCTTATGACAGAATTTCCTACCTTGTTAAGGCTGCACATCCACTGAGTTTTTAATTTCGGTGATCGTATGCCTCGTGCCTGGAAATTAAATTTTATGAAATCTTGCCTTTTGTTTTACTTTATGTTTTTAATGATTTACGTATAAATATTTTACGATCTGTTATAGGATGTCAACCTATTATTTTAAGTGCTTGAGGGTTCAAATTTTCCCGTTTTAAGTATGCTGAATTCTACTCGTAATGAATTGCTCCCTTGTGTGCTTTGAATTTCCCATCAAAGGAAACATGGGAAGTTGTTTGTCAATGAGTATAGTGTCAATTTTGCAAGATGAAATAGGTCTAGAGATCTGTTATACAACAATGTGAATATACTGAACACTCCTGAAGTGTATACTTTAAAAGGGTTCAGAGGGTACATTTTATATTATGTATTTTTATTACAATTTAAAATTTTATTTAAAAAAAAAAAACTAGCCATGGAGCGCCTGGGTGCCTCAGTTGGTTAAGCATCTGACTTTGGCTCAGGTCATGATCTCACGGTTCGTGAGTTTGAGCGCCGCATCAGGCTCTGTGCTGACAGCTCGGAGCCTGGAGCCTGCTTTGGATTCTGTGTCTCCCTCTCTCTCTGCTTCTCCCCCGCTCATGCTCTGTCTCTCTCTCTCAAAAATGAATAAACTTAAAAAAATTAAAAAAAAAAAAAAAACCTCTGGTGCTCCTGGGTGGCTCAGTTGGTTGAGAGTCTGACTTTTTTTTTTTTAATTTCTTTTAGACGTTTATTCATTTTTTGAGAGACAGAGAAAGACAGAGCATGAGTGGGGAGGGGCAGAGAGAGAGGGAGACACAGAATCCAAAGCAGGCTCCAGGCTCTGAGCTGTCAGCACAGAGCCCGACATGGGGCTCGAACTCATGGGCTGCAAGATCATGACCTGAGCTGAAGTCAGACACTTAACTGAGACACCCAGGCACCCCTGAGCATCTGAGTCTTGATATCAGCTCAGGTCATGATCCCTCAGTTCACGGGATCCAGCCCCCTGTCAAGCTCTGTTCTGACTGTGTGGAGCCTGCTTTGGATTCTTTTCTCCCTCTCTCTCTCCCTCCCCTGCTCAGGCATGCTCTTTGTCTCTCTCTCTCTCTCTCTCTCTCTCTCTCAAAATTAAAAAAAAAAAGTGTTCTTTTCCTGATTTGAAGATATTTTATTTATCTTTTTAGGCACTATTGTTGTTTACCCTTTACAGATGAAGAAACTGAAGCTTAGGAACTAAATTTCTTGCTCAAGGTCCCACAAAAGAGAGAGGTAGAGTTGGGCCTAAAATCCGAGACGAAAGCAAATCCCATGCTTTCCATCAGTACGTAGCAGAAAGCAGTGGGTTTCAAAAGCCTCAGGCGACGACAGTGTATGGGATAGTCTGGAGAAAGAGTCAGGACGCCAGAAATCGTTACGGCGAGAGAGCTAAGGAGTAACTTAGGTGTAAGAGGATCGGGGCTGGGGCGCCTGGGTGGCGCAGTCGGTTAAGCGTCCGACTTCAGCCAGGTCACGATCTCGCGGTCCGTGAGTTCGAGCCCCGCGTCGGGCTCCGGGCTGACGGCTCGGAGCCTGGAGCCTGTTTCCGATTCTGTGTCTCCCTCTCTCTCTGCCCCTCCCCCGTTCATGCTCTGTCTCTCTCTGTCCCAAAAATAAATAAAAAACGTTGAAAAAAAAATTAAAAAAAAAAAAAAGAGGATCGGGGCTAACCAGGAGGGTAAAAATGGGAGTCCCACAATTCAATTCGGTCCTGGCACTACCTGAAGTTCGTGTCACATCCCACAGGGTAAGGGCTCAGTCCCACAGAACTGTCCCCACCCCAGCTCCAGAAGCCCCAGCTTGTCACCCGTACTTCTGACCAATTGACTATCAGTTGAGGTGCCCACGCCGCCCTCACTGAGTTTAATAATTTGCTAAAATGGCTCACAGAACTCAGAGAAACTTAGTTACATTTGCTGGTTTATTATAACAATATATTACTTATTATAGGAATACAGATGGACTTCCAGACAGGGGAGATACATGAGGGCAAGGAGATGTGGCGGAAAGGACGTGAAGGTTCCATGCCCTCACCTTGTGCGCTGTCTTCCCAGCACTCCACGTGTTCAGCGGCACGAAAGCTCTCCAAACCCCATACCCGGGAGGTTTTTATGGAAACGTCACTACATAGGAATGATAGGTCATGAATTCACTCTCCAGCCCCTGCCCCGCTCTTGGAGGTTGGTGGTGGGGCTGAAAATTCCAAGTTTCTAATCAAGGCTTGGTCTTTCTGGTGACCAACCCCCATCCTGAAGCTGTCCAGAAGCCCACCCAGAGTAATTAGGACCAAACACCAACCCTATCAGCCAGGAAATTCCAGGACTTAGGAGCCCTCTGTCAGGAACTGGGATCAAAGCCCAAATATGACAGCAAGAGATGTTCCCAGTGCTCTCCACACTTAGGAAACCACACGGATTTAGGAACTCTGTGTCAGGAACTGAGGAAAGAGACACATATATGTACATATTTTCTGCCATCTCACAGGAGAATCTATGAGTTTGGTTGTAGATAAGTTGAGAATTAGATGAAAGCAGAGCATTCAGTGAAAAAGAGTAGCCAGAGGCATAATTAACTTGTTAATATTCAAACACACAACTCTGACAAATGAGGACAGTGGTTACAGATGGGTTTTTATTAACTAAAAATGAGATAGTAAATCCTAACGTAAGGAACACAGTGATTTGCATCAATGCATTTTTTTTCCAGATAACTGAAGTTCACATCGTCAACTACCTTTTTTGTTATAAACATTTTTTACAGAAATAAGTCTAGAATATTTCATTGGCGCCCTTCCTCTTAAATAGACGATAGTAACTATCATCTCACCGCCTCTTGATTAATCATGTTTGTCATTATAGCTATGACTTACAGTAGTCTCTTCGGTTCTTCTATAATCTCCCAACCTCCGGGAGGAACGGTAGTTACTTCTTGTGTCGTAGAGCCTGTCTCTTATCAACCAGTCCCTTCTAATCTGTTGTTGCATTTTTGCTGTGGTCTGAGAAATACAATTACCATCAGTTCCATATGAATTAAGAGTTGGTGGCTCTGATGGTTGACCTCCCGTCCTGGGCTTTGGGACAAAGACATGGGGGCCGCCATTTTGATGGGTTAGCTCCTCTCTGCCTCCAGTTTCTCCTGGCCTGGTAATCGGTTGTTGAAAGTTTCTGGGAAGCTGGCGATCTTCCATAATACTTTTTGCTGGCATAACGTCGGGAACTTGCTTTTAGTACTGTCACATGACAAAACTAAAACTAAAAACGGGTTGGATGTCCTTTGTTCAAAGGCAAGTGGTCCAGGGATGGGGGAGCAGTTGGAGACTCTCCCTGAGGGATTTTGGCCAGAGCGAGCTTTATAGAGCGTTAGAAAAGGCAACGTGGAAACAGGCACGATTGGCTGGGAGGTCTGAGACTTCCCAATGAGGCTAATGGTCCTCTTTTCTAGAGTCAGGTAAGCTAGCCAAAGCTGAATTAGAGGATCTCGATTGGTGTATGTGAGGTTTCCTTGACAGGTGTTTCCCGAAGGCTCAGGCTGACTTGGGTTTAGATTTGTGACGTGGGCCAGGCCACTGGGAAGGGCGCAGGGGGCACTCATTTTGTGGGTCCCGCCACACAAACTTCATCAGTACACATTGCTGGGCATCCCTGTTGTCGAGAGAGAAATGAGGATCAGAGTGGCCCCTCTAAATTGGAATAGCTCTTCATGTATCCAGTCTCCAAAGAAAATCATCAAGCTTCATTCTTCTCTTTGTGTCATGCTGATTCATTTAAACCATTTTTACAATGAAGTGTTTTTTAAATGCCTTAACCAAATGTCTCTAAGTCCTATAGCCTCCTAGGGTCACCCTTTCATTTACTGTCGAAACAGGACAAGCCCATCCTACCCTCTGCAGACTACCCCTCTTTGTGAGGAGGGCGGGGAGGCAGGGAGCCCCTGATGGGCTGGGAGGGGCTTGGAGCTGGGGCTTTGGAGTCCCCACCCCTAGTGTCACCTCCCCTCCAATTGCTGTGTCCCTCTCCCCGCCACTTGGTCACCAGCGTGGCCCCTGACCCTCGAAGCACCACCAAACACGAGCCTGTGTGACTATCACTCCCTCGCATGTTGGAATAACCGTCGAGGCCTGAGGCAGCCGCCCTGCCGCCCCCCACCCCCACCCCCGCACCACATCGGCCAGCCGAAGGGGACGAGGCTCACGTCCCTGGAAATGCTCCACATCATGTCCAGTCACCCGAGCCCCATCCCCAGGCCAACCCTGGGCTCTGTGCCAGGGTTTTATCCTATAAAGGCATCCTGCCTCCCACCCCATTTTGCAGGGCTCCGAACGGAGACTGCCCGCTTCATCAAGTGTTAGATAACGTTTGTTTGTCTCATCTAAATGGTCTTTTTAACCGTTTTTTAAAACACTTAATGATTTGGGGCTCCTGGGTGGCTCATTGGGTTAAGCAGCCTGACTCTTGGTTTCAGCTCAGGTCATGATCTCACGGTTTGTGGGATTGAGCCCCGCATCTGGCTCTGCCCTGACAGGACAGAGCCTGCGTAGGATTCTCTCTCCCTGTCTCTCTGCCCCTCCACCACTAGTGCTCTCTTGCTCTCTCTGTCAAAATAAATAAGCCTTATAAAAATAAAAAATAAAAAATAAAACACTTAAAGATTTGAGGGAAAGGGCCAGAATCCGCAGAACAGCACAGAATAAGAAACAAATTAAAACTGAGTCCTTCGGGGCGCCTGGGTGGCTCAGTCGGTTAAGCGTCCGACTTCAGCACAGGTCACGATCTCATGGTCCGTGAGTTCGAGCCCCGCATCGGGCTCTGGGCTGATGGCTCAGAGCCTGGAGCTTGCTTCTGACTCTGTGTCTCCCTCTCTCTCTGCCCCTCCCCTGTTCATGCTCTGTCTCTCTCTGCCTCAAAAATAAATAAACGTTAAAAAAAATAAATAAATAAAACTGAGTCCTTCAACCTTAGCTTGTACTACAAAGCTGTGATCATCAAGACAGTAACAGACACGTAGACACGTAGACCAAAGGAATAGAACAGAGAACCCCGAATCGGACCCACAAATCTATGGCCAACTAATCTTTGACAAAGCAGGGGAGAGCGTCCAATGGAAAAAAGACAGTCTCTCTAGCAAATGGTGCTGGGAGAACTGGACAGCAACATGCAGAAAAATGAAACTGGGCCACTTTCTTACACCAGACACAAAAATAAACTCAAACTGGGTGAAAGACCTAAATGTGAGACAGGAAACCATCAAAACCCTCGAGGAGAAAGCAGGCAACAACCTCTTTGACCTCAGCCGCAGCAACTTCTTGCTCGACGTGTCTCAAAGGCAAGGGAATTAAAAGCAAAAATGAACTGTTGGGACCTCATCAAGATAAAAAGCTGCTGCACAGCGAAGGAAACAATCGACAAAACTAAAAGGCAACCGACAGAGCGGGAAAAGATATTTGCAAATGACATATCGGATAAAGGGTTAGTATCCAAAATCTATAAAGAACTTCTCAAACTCAACACCTGAGAAGCAGATAATCCAGGGAAGAAATGGGCAGAAGACATGAATAGATACTTTCCCCAAGACGACATCCAGATGGCCAACAGATACGTGAAAAGATGCTCAACCTCACTCCTCATCAGGGAAATACAAATCAAAACCACACTCAGATATCACCTCACACCAGTCAGAGTGGCCAAAATGAACAAGTCAGGAGACCATAGATGCTGGCGAGGATGTGGAGAAACGGGAGCCCTCTTGCACTGTTGGTGGGAACGCAAACTGGTGCAGCCGCTCTGGAAAACAGTGTGGAGGTTCCTCAAAAAATGAAAAATAGAACTACCCTACGACCCCCAAGAGCACTGCTAGGAATTCACCCAAGGGGTCCAGGAGTGCTGATGCATAGGGGCACATGCACCCCCATGTTTATAGCAGTGCTTTCAACAATAGCCAAATTATGGAAGGAGCCTAAATGCCCATCAACTGATGAATGGATAAAGAAGATGTGGTTTATACATACAATGGAATACTCG
Organism: Panthera uncia; assembly: GCF_023721935.1. Taxonomy (NCBI): domain Eukaryota; kingdom Metazoa; phylum Chordata; class Mammalia; order Carnivora; family Felidae; genus Panthera; species Panthera uncia. Next base: position 62,810,016 of record NC_064813.1, read on the forward strand.
GCGGCGAGAAAGAATGAAGTCCTGCCATTTGCAGCAACATGGATGGAACTGGAGAGTGTTATGCTAAGTGAAATAAGTCAGTCAGAGAAGGACAGATACCATATGTTTCCACTCATACGGGGAATTTGAGAAACTTAACAGAAGACCATGGGGGAAGGGAAGGGGGAAAAAATAGTGTCAAACAGAGAGGGAGGGAAGCAAACCATAAGAGACTCTTAATACAGAGAACAAACTGAGGGTTGATGGGGGGTGGGGGGAGGGGAAATGGGTGATGGGCACTGAGGAGGGCACTTGGGATGAGCACTGGGTGTCGTAGGTAAGCGACGAATCATGGGAATCTACTCCCGAAACCAAGAGCACCCTGTATACACTCTATGTCAGCCAACTTGACAATAAATTATATTTTAAAAAATAATAAATAAAATAAAATAAAATAACACTGAGTCCTTCAAATCACTGCCCTCGGAATCCCTCGGCCACCCGTGGAGACTTTCTCCCTGGTGACCTTCTCCTTAGGCTCTAGTGCCTTCTTGGGAGCTCTGACTTCTCGGGAAGTGGCCTTCTTGGGAGCTCTGCCTCAGTGTCTCCCCGCTCCTCTCGCAAAGTCCCAGAGCCCGCAAGCCAGAAGCTGCTCATACAGGTTCACATAAGTCAACCGGTAAAATTTCAGGAATTTTGCAAACCCGTTGCTCAACACAACCGCTATGAGCGACCGAAAGGTACCGGCTGGCATTTAAATACATTAGTTTTTGAAAAGGTCGTAAGTACTCAAAGGGCATCGCTTCCTAATTATTTGGCTACACGTTGCCACTCTATGGCCCGGCGCTGACTTACGTCTATGGTACTCGTAGGGTGGAAATAGCGTAGAAAGGTGCCCGTGTCTACGCAAAGGCTACCAGGGGCCAGGGCTGGGTGGGGGGTGGTTGTTGTTGTTGTTGTTATTGGACAGGTGGTTGTTAAACTTCCTGGCACCCCCTCCCCTCCGCCCCCCTCCCTGCTCCCTGGAACACACCTGTGATTCCAACTGCGGCCCAGTTTAAGCTCCTCATGACCCAAGTTCCCTTTTCAGAGCAGCCACCAGGGCCCAGAGCTGAACACAGGCGGCCTCCCGAGGAGCTCCGAGGAGCGGGAGGACCTTCCACCTCTCAGATGGATTTTTCCGTCCGTAACGTTTGCACCTGCCACTGAGGGTTGTCTGCGCGGTGCGTTTACGAATCTTTGGTGAATCCTGTCTCCTGGCAGCAAACACAGAACACAAGCATTAGGATTCAAGACGGCTTGCGAGACACGCGTGAGAGAAGACCGCCGGGAAGCGTGTCAGGACTTTGGAAAAACTGAATCTCCCTCACAGGAGGGAGTCGGGAGGGGACTGTGTTGTTGTTGTTGTTGCTGGGGGGGGGGGGGGGGGGCAATCCTAAAAGCAAAGCGAATGGAAACACGGCTCTCTGTGAGGGGGAGAGTAAGAGGGAGGGGAGCGCCCCAGTCTATGGTTTATGAGTCATTTCCTGTTTTAATTCTTCCTGTTTGTCCTTGGTTTTTCCGCAAGTAACCGTTGAGGCTTGACCTTGCACCATCACCTCGCCTCCCAGGGCACGATCAACACAGTCCTGGTGATCGGCAAAGAGCTGGGGACTCTGAGGCACTTTGATGTTCAGAGCTACTGGGGGGTGGGGGGGGGGGGGGGGGGGGGGGTGGTGCAGAAATGACTTCTCAGTTTGCAAACTTTCCGGTGGCTGTGAGCCTCTATTTGATCGAACATGATCAGCCCCAGCCTGGACACCTTCTCTCTCTCTCTCTCTCTCTCTGTCTCCATCTCCCTCTCTCTCCTTTCTTCCTTCCTTCTCTCCGTCTTCCCCTCTTCCTTTCCCTGCCTCTCCCTCTCTCTTCCTGACCTGTGCCCCTCCCCCCACCGCCTCCCTTCTTCCTTTTTGCTTGGCCGTTGCTCTCAGTGCTTCAGATGCACCTTGATGGGGGGAGGGGGGGGGTTCTATCACAAGGAGAGAAAAAAAGAGTCTGAACATGCGATTTTGAGGCTCCTAACTGAACTGCTGCTTGTCCTGGGAGGCGTGGGAAAGACACAGATAAGACAAAGGAGAAAAACACTGTTCCTTTGAAAGAGGAAATGTAAAAACGAAACTTACAGCCCTGTTTACCTTTTTCCAAAATAACATCAGAGTACTGGCATCTGAGAAGAATAATAGTTCTGCCGCTGTGTGGCTGCTTTCTTTTGAAGTGTTCTCTGCAGTAGCTGGAAAGAGCTTGGGCTTTGTTGTGGGACCGCACTTGGGGGGGGGGGCGGCCCCCTCGCAGGCTGTGTGACCCGTGTGGCGGTGTGACCCGCGTGGGCTGCCAAGCCGGTGTCCACAAGGCCCCCACAGTCAGGCTGTCAGCGGCCGGCGTGGTCCTGATTGGTGGCTGACAGTGTGGCGTCCCTTGCTGAATGAGTCTAGTCGATCCCGATTCGACAGTGTGCATAAAGGACCGACTGGAGCCGAGTGTGGACGTTCAATAAATCTTAGCTCCGTCGATTCTTTTCCTACCCAGCCACCCCCAAACATTTTCACCAGCACAGTTCTGTTAGGAAGCAGTAAAAAATAATACGTGATATATTACCATGACGTTCCGCAGCCTCCGTAACGGAAAGCAGAGACCCAGAGGTGAGTGGGCTAAGAGCACCAATGGTGACTCAGACACACCGACACCTGGCCACGGCACCTCACACCCAGCTCAGACCATTGATGGCAAGACTCGAGGCCTCCCTGGTAATCAGTTAACAGTTTTAAAGCGGAAAGAGCACAGACTTGGGAGTCAGAAAAATCTGTGTTCAGACTCTATCCCTGTCACTTCCTATCTGTATGGCCATGAACAAGTCACATAACCTCACTAAACCTGTTTCCCCACCTGGGCAATGGGACCCATGTGCCTAAATGTTTCAGTGGGATCACGTATGTGTGAAAAGAACTTAAAATGGCGATTCTTTCTTTTTCAATGTGGGCTAAGTCTCCAAGAAGCGTAAATAAAACAGTAGTTGCTAAACTCGGCACACGTTACAGAGCTGGCCCACTTTTTCGGGAACCCACAAAGACGACGCGCGGAGGCTGGCTTCGTGGCCCTTGGCACCTCACTCCTATCGGGAGCCGACACCAAAGAGGAAGAAAAGAAAACTTGTGCAAAGAACCCACGTTCTTCACAGCATGGGACAGACGACGTGCCCTCACCTCAAGCCGGTTGGATGGCCTCCGCTAGAACCATACGTGGCAGATCCTTTCGAGTGACACGTGTCCTAGAGAGTTTGGAGTTTGCAAGGACTGTGAAGAGAGGTTGAGGATAGGTGAGCCTAAGGCCACAGAGCACAGGACTGACCACCCGCAGATGGTGGCACAAACGCAGGAGCGTTTCCTCAGACAAGACATCAGCTTCCAGAGGTGGCGTTGACCTGGAGCCAGCTTGAAAGCTCGTCACATTGGGGCACCTGGGTGGCTCTGTTAAGCATCCCACTTCACGGCTCGTGGCTTTGAGCCCCGCGTCGGGCTCTGGGCTGACAGCTCAGAGCCTGGAGCCTGCTTCAGATTCTGTCTCCCTCTCTCTTTCTGCCCCTCCCCTGCTCGTGCTGTGTGTGTGTGTGTGTGTGTGTGTCTGTCAAAAATAAATAAACATTAAGAAAATAAGAAAGAAAGCTCATCCCTCCATAGAGGTCCCCCATGACCAACTTTGGGAGGCTCAGCCCTGAGAGTTGAAGTTCAAAGCAGCCAATCAGATAAGAGGCATCACCCACAGCCTCCCAGGAAGTATAGGTAAAAGATTCCCAGCAGGGGAGTCTTGGAAGTCTTTACAGAATAGTCAGTAATGTCAATCTGCCCCAATCCGGGTCACAGGGATAGAAAGATGGGCTCCAACCTCCATCCTACATCCTTTGTCAATACAATGCCCTCTTTCACTGCATTGTCCTTGTGGTCACCTTTGGCTCTAAACTCTTGCTTCTGCTAAATGAGTGCACTTTATGAATCATTGGAGCAGCCGTGTGTATTTCCCTATTCCCTACCCCCTTAAACCCAGAAAAGATCCGGATCATTTCCAGAATTTCTGCCTACAGAGCCCCACTTACACAAAGCTGTTGCATGGATAGAACATTTTCACTGTAAGGAAGGTTTTAGGGGGTGAGGGGTCTGGCTGACTCATTTGGTGGAGCGTGCAACTCTTGATCTCGGGGTTGTAAGTTTGAGCCCCACGTTGGGTGTAGAGATTACTTTAAAAAAAATAAATCTTTGGGGCACCTGGTTGGCTCAGTCGGTTAAGCACCAGACTTCAGCTCAGGTCATGATCTCATGGCTAATGAGTTTAAGCCCCGCGTCAGGCTCTGTGCTGACAGCTCAGAGCCTAGAACCTGCTTCAAATCCTCTGTCGTCCTCTCTCTCTGCCCCTTCCCCACTCGTGTTCTGCCTCTCTCTCTCAAAAATAAAGACACATTAAATAAATAAACAAATAAATAGATAGATAGATAGATAAATAAAATCTTTTTAAAAAGAAAGGATTTTGGAAGAAAGGTTGGTTTACACTGAAGCAACAGACTCAGCTATTATTTTTTGTTTCCCAGAAAGCATTTCTATCCCCGTTCTTCTGGTAATAGACCCTTCCCCTACCCCAGGCAAAAATGTAGTCACATGACCTGCGTTGGATAATCGGCGCCCTATTCCACTGGTACTGATGATTGGCACAAGGAATGGACATAGAATCCAAACAAAGCTAATTAGAACATGTCTCTGGAATTGTTACATGCATGCTGGGACCCCCTTCCCCACAAAAAGCTCTCTCTTTACGGTTGCTGAGTTGGGTCTGGCAGCAACCAGGCTTCTTGCCACATGGTCAAGTCCTGTCTGCAGTAGGAAAGAAGGAATTCAAAGAGGAAGAGAGTCAAAGAGAGGAGCAAGGCCGGAAAAGAAGGAAGGGGAGAAGGAGAAAAAGAGAGAGAGAGAAAGAGAGAGAAAGATCAGGTACTGTTAACCCAAGACTCTGCTTAACTCTCTGCAGCACTGGTTTCCGCCATTGTTCCTTAGTTGCTACAAACCCACCTAGTATCTTTCCAAACTCTGTAACCCACTAAGATCCCTTTTTAAACTTAAGCTTCTTTGAATTGGATTTGTGTCACTTTCAAACATAAGAAGCCTAATGAACACAGCAAAAACCTTCCAATTAAACGCTGGGTATCTCGGGCCTTAAAAAGCCCTTTTCCTACTCCGCCCCCAGAATGTTCACGCCATGCAGGTCTCAGTTTTGTACATTTCTTATCACTCCACTCCCTTTCCTTGCTCTTCCCCTTCTGCCTTCTCATTTCTGTTGCCTCCTAGAACCAAAAGTAAATTCCTTCCTTTTTGTAGGCCAAACAGCTCGACCACTTTCTTCATTTCATTTCATTCGGTCCTGAAATCCATATCCTCAGATCATATCCTTTACCCTAAGTGGTTTATCAAGGTATTTTCCTAAATACAGTTCAACACACACACACACACACACACACACACACATAGAGTCTTGGGCCATTTGTTGGCTATTAGGAAAAAATCCAAATCAGATATTCCATAACAACTTTTTGGACGATTGGCCAGGTAAATTACTTAAGTCTTCTCATCTACAAAATTACATGTCAGAGCTAAAGAGGCCATACAGTTGAGCTATCCTAACCCCTTTAATAAACTTAGAGAAGGTAAGTAACTCATCCAGTACCAAAAAGGAGTTAGTAGTGTTATCAGGGCTCCTGATTCATTGTCCAGGGCCCCAGGTCACCAGGCAAAAGAACAAGCCCTTATGACTTTGACAAAGATCATAACACAGGCTGGTTTAGGTTTGCACATTCAGTGTTCAGAAGGCACCTCCCAGCTACGGTCCCTCAACTATAAATGACGTAAGACAGACCGCCAGTTCTCAAACACTTTTCAATCTGGAACTTCTTCTTTAAATGAAATCGTATACTGATTGCAAATAAAACCAAATATAATCATAATCATAATCATAATCAATACATTAGTTCAAATGCTTCGAGAATCAAGGTGCCAAAGATATACTCTCCAGGCCACGATGCAGATCTGACCCTCGGGAAAAAGAGAAGAAAGGAAGAAGGACTGAGTAGAGTCTCAGACTGCTATACAGTTCTATGAAAGTTCCATCCGGGCTGATGAGTCCTTAAGCCAAAGTCACCCATCAGAGGTATCTGCACCTCCATTAGCATTCATATCACATTCAGTCCATGGCTAGGGGCAGCCCATCAGACCATGGAAAGGGGGGCTTTAGGACAAACACAATGTTGTGTTCAGAGCACGCTGCTGGAGTCATCTATCAATTAGGCTTTCTACAACAAAAGATCTGAGTGTGTGCTTCCATGGCGACCTCCAAAGGAAAAAAAAAAACAAAACAGAAGTTGCATTTGGTTCTTTTCTCTATCTTCCACTTCTCTCCTTATTGTATTTACGTGGAAATAAATGGGAGATACAGGAAAGAACCAGATGGGAAGCTATAGAGTTGAAACATACAAGATCTGATCGGACAATTCACTAGCTGGGCCTGACAGGTGTAAAAGAAACGATCAGCAAACTTGGTGGCCTAGTAGGAGAAACCATGCAAACCAAAGAGGAGAGAGAAAAATACTCTTTTAAAAGAAGAGAGGGGCGGGGGGGGGGGGGGGAGAAGGAAGCGCCTCAGTGAAGTGTGGCTGTTAAGCAGCACAGCACGAATGTAATCAGAGACCAGAGAAGGGGATGGCTGAGAAATATTCCAAGGAAAATGATCTAAAATACTCCACATTTGCTACAACTATCAACGCACAGAATCCAAGAAGCTCAATGAACCACAAGCAAGAGAAACATAAAAACCACCCAAGTGATTCCGTAACCAAATTGTTGGAAGCCAGTGATAAAAAGAAAATACAAAATGTAAACAAAGAAAAAGGAACATTACAAACAAGAAAAAAAAGATAAGAATTATCGCAGTCTTCCAGTAAAAAAAAAATTTTTTTTGAAGTGCAAGCCAGCAAACAACATCTTTAAAGTGTCCCAAAACAAAACAAAACAAAACAAAAACACTAAATCTAGACCTCTATCCTGAGAAAAATACAGTTCAGAAAAGAAAGCAAAATATAGACTTTTTAGGAAGAATAAAAAGGTTAGAAGAATTCATGGCTGGAAGAACTAAACAACAAGAAATGTCTTTTTTTTAATTTTAAATGTTTATTTATTTTTGAGAGAGAGACAGAGACAGAGCATGAGCAGGGGAGGGGCAGAGAGAGAGGGAGACACAGAATCGAAAACAGGCTCCAGGCTCTGAGCTGTCAGCACAGAGCCCGACACAGGGCCCAAACCCATGAACCACGAGATCATGACCTGAGCCGAAGTCAGATGCTTAACTGAGTGAGCCACGCGGGTACCCCAACAACAAGAAATATTAAAAGAAGTTCTTGGGGCACCTGGATGGCTCAGTCAGTTGAGTGTCCAACTCTTCATTTCAGATCAAGTCATGATCCTAGGGTCACGTGGGGGTTGAGCCCCGTTTTGGGCTCTGTGCATGGAGCCTGCTTGAGATTCTCTCTCCCTCTGCCCCTCTCCCCTGCTCATGCTCCCTCTCGCTCTCTCTCTAAAATAAAATAAATAACAAATCTAAAAAGACATTCTTAAGGCTAAATACAAAGATTCCAGATGGAGACTTGGATACACACAAAGGAATAAAGAAGAATGGCTCTCACCTCACCTAACAAAACTTGAAAGCATGCCTCAAAACATCAAGCAATTCCCAAGTAAATTAACTTCACACACAACTCAAAATTATTTAAAAGAATTCAAAGAATTCCAATAACCTAAAATTCACTGTATCTGGAACCCAATAAAAAATTACCAGATACTGCAAAGAGCGTGGAAACTGTGACCCATAATGAAGACAAAAGCAAATGAAATATAAATAGAATTTTTAAGTGATCCCGATGACAGAACTGGTAGAAAAAGACATTTAAACAGTGGTTGGGGGTAGGAGGATGCCTGGCTGGCTCAGTCAGTAGAACATCCAACTCTTGATTCCTGGGTAGTGAGTTCAAGCCCCATGTTGGATATAGAGCCTACTTAACCAGTGATTATAAACACATTCTGTATGTTCAAGAAGCTAGAAGAAAACACAAGTATATTAAGGAGAAGCATGGAAAATATAAAACAACCCAAACTGAACTTCTAGAGATAAAAAATATAATGTCTGGCATCAAAAAATACACTTGGTAGAATTAAGAACTGATTAAACACTGTAGAGTTTAAAAAAAAAAAAAGTTTAAAAAAAAAAGACACGAACTGGAAGACACAGCACTAAAAACCGTCCAAAATGACACATAAAGAAAAACTGGGAAAAAAATAACTAGGAATCACTTACTTTCAGGGCAAGTTCACATGGACCAATATACATGTAACTGGAGTCCAGAAAAAGGGAGGAGAGGGGCAAAAGGTTTGAAACACTAATGGTCAAATTTGCCAAGTTTAATGAAATTATAAAAGGCAGATCCAAGAAGCTCCATAAATCCCAGCCACAAGAAACTTGAGAAAATGACGCCGAGATCCATCATAACCAAGTTGCTTAAAACCAGTGATAAAGAGAAGAGCTTAAAGGCAGTCAGAGAGGGTGCCCGGGTGCCTCAGTCAGTTAAGCAGCTGACTCTTGATTTCGGCTCAGGCCGTGATCTCACGGTTTGTGGGTTCGAGCCCCAAGTAGGAACCTACTTGGGATTCTCTCTCTCTCCCCCTTTCTGTGCCCCTTCCCCACTTGTGCTCCCTCTCGCTCTCTCTTTCTCTCTCTCTCAAAATAAATAAACATTTTTTTTAAGTAGCCAGAGATAAAAGACACATTATATACAGAGGAATAAAGATAAAATGATAACAGGCTTCTCAGTGGAGACCGTGCCAGCCAGCAGACAATGCCACGACATCTTGAGAGTGAGGAACAAAAACCGTCAACCTGGGATTCTATACCTAGTGAAAATAGCCTTCAAAAACAAAGCTGACATGAAGAATTTATCAGACATGCAAAAGCTGAGCAGACCATCACTGTAAGAAACGTTAAAGAAAGCCCTTCAAATAGAATGATAATGATAGACTTTACCCCTTATCGCTCTACTGAGATGCCCCAGCTGGGGACTCTGGAGATGACTCAGAACCACCTCCAATGATTTCTAAGAGCCCTTCCAGTTCTCACCTTTTAAAATGACTTGATTCTGGATTGTGTGTCCTGCTGGGTACTTCCCCTAATAGCAGAAGGAACAGCCATCAGATAAATGTTAGTGAGTGTGTCATAGTTTTGTGATGCAAAGAGTCAGAAATGAACTTAATGAGGTGATTATCCAAAAACATCCTTTCTTCTGATATTAGTGATATATACCGGTATTATTTTGATCATCAGCCATCAGGGGTGTGGCAAAGAGGCAGGGTCTGTGCTAGAACTGACAGTCAGACAAAGCCAACAAAAGCAGGCACAGTACAGAGGAACTGCAAACACCCTGAGGCTGACTCCTAAGAAACTGAGTGCTAGGTCCATAGAGCAGGTGGTTAGTTACACAGACTCAAGACCCACTCTTCCCTTCGCGACCTCATTTTCTTCCTATCTACAATTAAGATTTTGGTTAAATGACCCAGAAGTTCCTTCCGGTTCTAACTGCCTGGGAGCCGATACGTGTGGCTGAACTCAGACAAGTCTCATCCTGTCTGTGACTGCCTGGCCCTTCTCAATCTGACTCGTTATCAGCAGGGAAATTCCTGCCACCCCGAAGTGGGCATTATTTTTATAATTCAAAAATCTAAACCCCACAACGCAGATGGACCTTGAGGGAATATGCTCAGCAAAATAAGTGGGACAGAGAAAGACAAATACCGTCTGATTTCACTTAAATGTGAAATCTAAACAAAACGAAACAAAACAGACAAGCCGATGGATAGAGAGAGCAGATCGGCGGTTGCCAGAGACGAGGGTGGGCAAAACAGGTGAAGGGGCCCAAAGGTCAAAACGCTGCTATCAAATAAATAAGTTACGGGGGTGGGCTGTGCAGCATGGTGACAATGGTTAATTGTATTTTTGAAAGTTGCTAAGAGAGTGGATCTTAAAAGTGTTCATCCTGAGGGGAAAAAAAATTGTATCTATCTATCTATCTATCTATCTATCATCTATTAGATAGATATAGGTATGACTGTGAAGTGATAGATGTTATCAACATACTGAGGTGATCATTTCACAACACATGCAAATATCAGACCATTATGTTGTACACCTGAAACTAATATGATGTGATCTGTCAATCATATCCCAACTTTACAAAGTAAAGTGGATAATGGTTACGTTGGAAAATCTTTCCAAAATTTATATATCACATAATGTCCTTGCAAAGGCACGGAGACCAAGTCAATGATTGCCAAGGTCCGCAGGTGGCGAGAGGAGTTGACTGTACTTGAGCAGCACGGGGGGAGCTGCAGGAGCGACGGAAATGTGTCCTATCTTGATCACAGTGGTGTTTCCATGATTGTATTCATGTGTGAAAACCTACAGAATGATACACCCTCAGAATGAATTTTGCTGTTTGTTCATTTAAAACTAAGTAATTTCTGGGGCCTGGGTGGTTCAGTCAGTTGGGCATCCGACTCTTGATTTGGGCGCAGGTCATGATCTTACGGTTCGTGGGTTTGAGCCCCGTATCAGGCTCCGTGCTGACAGTGCGGGGTGTGCTTGAGATTCTCTTTCTCTCCCTCTCGCTCCGCTCCTCTCGTGCTCTCTCTCTCAAAATAAGTAAATAAACTTTAAATTAAGTGATTTCTAAAAGAATAAGCTATTAGTCCCAAGTTGATTCATGTTGTTTAAAGTTTACATCATTTTAGGGGCGCCTGGGTGGCTCAGTCGGTTAAGCGTCCGACTTCAGGTCAGGTCATGATCTCGCAGTCCGTGGGTTCGAGCCCCGCGTCGGGCTCTGTGCTGACAGCTCAGAGCCTGGAGCCTGTTTCAGATTCTGTGTCTCCCTCTCTCTCTGACCTTCCCTAATTCATGCTCTGTCTCTCTCTGTCTCAAAAATGAATAAACCTTAAAAAATAAATAAATTAAAAATAAATTTTAAAAAAGTTTACATCGTTTTAATAGATACTAAATAATTTTCTAAGCAATTACATTTAACTTCATATTTGAATCCTAAAATCTCTTAAAGTCTCTTCAAAACATCCCAATTCTTAGCATATACTTTAAACCATTTAACGTATAATGTAAAATAAATACATTATTTTTAAAATATGACACTTTGAATAAGAAACTTTGAATAAGAGACTTTGAAGAAACAGATTTATTGAGGTATAATATATACACCATCAATTCATCTATTTTAGGCGTACAGTTCAATGATTTGGGGTAAACTTGCAAAACCGTGCAACCATCACCAATATCCAATTCTAGAACATTCCATCACCCCCAAACGTCCCTTTATACCCATTCACAGTTTAAGAGATTTTCAAACAGTGGTAAAGGAGGAACCAATCTGATCATAATTTGCAAACACAGAATCACCAGATCTCAGAGTCGTAAAGCTCTTAAGACTGACTAGCTCAAACCTGCACCCACATTCAAATGCCTCTCTAACACGTCTGATGGGTGGTTAGTGTGCCCGGTTAGACAGCATGCAGTGACTGACTTTACAACCCATTTCATCCTTGGCCCATTTCATCCTTCAGCCAGGCCTATTTATTGCAGTCAGTCCTTCCTTCAAAGCCTTGAAGCCTCACACGCCTCCCCCTGCCACCGCCTGCCGTGTGCCCTAACCTGCGGCTGAATGTTGGGAAACCCCAATTCCAGCCCTCTTAGGAAAGTTTCTCTGTTCTAGGGACAAGCTGGGAATCTTAGGGACTGAGAAATAAATTAGTATCCAAGGAAGGTAGCAGGAAGAGTCTAAAGGAATGGTTCTTAAGCGCTCAAGGTCCAAACTGTGGTGGGCAGGGAGTGAAACTAAAACAAAGATCATTTATATTTTGGTATGTTGCCCCATTCCACGAGCTCCCTGCTTCCTGAGTGGGTAAAGCCTGCGTGACGGGTCCCCGAGGATTGCGCTGGACGAGTAAAAAGAACAATGGGGAGGTCACAATCCTACAGACCTCCATGGAATGCCAGGAGAGCGGGTGTGCTGGCAGCCTGGGAAATCACAAAACCACCAGGGCTTGGCTCCGTGGGCTGGGAATCTGTGCCATCACACAAGGCCACGCACCCAGATGGTCCCTGAACTTGGTTCCATGCTCTGATGTTGCCCTCTTCAAATTTTTTTTTTAATGTTTACTTATTCTGGGGAGAGAGAGAGAGAGGATGAGTGGTGGAGGGGCAGAGAGAGGGGGACAGAGGATCCGAAGCAGGCTCCAGGCTCTGAGCCGTCAGCACAGAGCCGACGTGGGGCTCGAACTCACAGACTGCTAGATCATGACTTGAGCCAAAGTTGGACGCTCAACCGACTGAGCCACCCAGGCGCCTCCCCTCTCGCGATTCTTAATTTTTTAACAGGGGGCCCAGGTTTCATCTTGCGACGGGCCGCATAAACTACACAGCTTGTCCTGAAACCCACTCACCCCAGGAGTGGGGTCAGAGGAGACATAATAGGCACACGTCACAGTCACGCGGCCCCTTAGGATTTCCAAGGCCTCCTGCACATCCGGCTTGACCGTGACAATGAGTCTTTCAAGGAGGCAAAAAAGATGAGGTCATTAGTTAGTTGTAGTCTGTCCAAGGGCACAGAACTGGGGACTTTCAGAAGAGATCTTATCTGCTGTGTAATTTATCTTTCTGCACCTCCTTCCACAAATAAAAAGCTCGGGCTCAGAGGAGTTACGGGACTTGTCCAAAGTCACACAAGTGGACTTACCGGGAAGCGGGCTTCGAGCCGTTGTCTCTGGAAGTTCTGGACCGTGAGCTCTGTGAGGACGGGCGCTGATTACGTGTTCCTTGTTCGCAGGCTCAGAGTAGGTACCCAGTGAATGCACATCTAACTGCTTCCGCCTTTAAAATACTTTATTATTTCTATTTCATTTGACCTTCCCAACACGTCTAGAAAGTAAGTGAGGTAGGTACTGTATCCTCGTTCGCAAGTGAAGGAAACCATTTCGAAGGGGCACAGGTATCCTTACAGAGCTGTAGAGTGACGGGGACGGGGAGGGGCGTGCGCAGACTGGATGGGCCTTCACCCCTCCTCATCACCTTTTCACCAACTCTCCCCACATGGGAGACCTTCTTTCCAGTTCCTCCTCCAGGGTAAGAAATCAGTTGTCTATTAAGCACTGCGTCCGTCCAAATGGGCACTGAAAGAAACCCTGGACCCAGAGGAAAAGAGACTAAAACCCACGTATGTGTGATACGTATGGTCACATAGAAAGATGGCGGTGGAGTCCCACTGAATTCTAGCAGAGGATGCCCATAGTCCCACAAATCAGAACACAAGTCAGCCTGGGGTCCCCCAGGACGCAGTTACAGAAAAGACTTGGGCCTTCTTGCTTCTGGGTAGAGCTCCTATGGTTCATTCTCCATGACTTGAATTATCCTTCTGTTCCCTCAAAGTATCAAAACCTTGAGAGGCAAGTATTGGGGGCGGTCACCCACAGGTGGCCCTGAACTGTGTGACTTGAGCAAGGCAGCAGCTGGGGCCACGGCATCCCAGGGAAATTACAAGGCACGAATGTGGCAGTCTGCCTAGGACTGAATCAAGGAATACTCGATACTGATTGTACTTTAGTATTTTCATAATACCACAAGGTAGAATAACCACATGGAAACCATCAATGGGAAGAGGAAAGAATGGCTGTCCGGAGTCAACAATTCCATTGTTCTCAGGGGCACCCGGGTGGCTCAGTCGGTTGAGCATCCGACTTCGGCTCAGGTCATGATCTCACAGCTCGTGAGTTCGAGCCCCATGTTGGGTTTTGTGCCGATTCTCTGTCTCCCTCTCTCTCTGCCCCTCCTCCACTTGTTTTCTCTCTGTCTCTCTCTCTCTCTCTCAAAAGTAAAAATAAACATAAAAAATAAATAATAAAAACAACCAATAATAAAATAAAATAAATCACAATGGAGCAACCACACCCCCACTACCTGACCCTGTAAACAAAACTCAGTTCCTTGATTATTAAAGACCCGGATGCAAGAGGCAAAAATATAAAGATCTTATAAGACAATGTAGTAGAAAACCTTCGTGATCTCGGTGTAGGAAAGGACACGAAAAGCATGAACAGTACTCATATGTTACACATTTTTAAGTCTGTTCACCTAAAGACATTATAAAGAAAGTGAAAGGCCAAGCCACGAACTAACACCCATATATATGGGATGCATAACTGACAAAAGAATAATATCCAGAAACATTTCATGAATTCCTGTGAACACATATGCACAAAAGAGAGATGGAAAAAAATAAAATAAAATAAAATAAAATAGTGGCAAAGACATGAAGAGGCATTTCCCAAAGGGCAAAGGGGAAATCCACATAGTCAATAAAGACATGTGAAATTGCTCAACCTCTTTAATAACCAGAGAAATGCACATTAAAACCACAAGGACATACCATTGCACGCCCTCAGATAACAAAGATAAAAGAGATAACAAAAATGCAAGAGAGAATGTGGAGCAAAGGAAATTCAATATAAGTTATGCTTGCTGAGTGCAGAGTCGTTTGGCGAGTTGGTCTTTTCTCGCACTCAGCCATTCCACCCATAGGTGCATACCCTACACTTGAAGGGGTTCCAGTCAAGTGCGCCAGGAGACAGGCAAGAACGTTCACAGAAACCCCGCGCGTCTTAGCTCAAACCCAGGAAGAGCCCGAATGCTCTTCAATAGTAGAATGGATAAATAAACAGTGATTTCTTCAAATCGTGTACTATTATACAACACCCCCCCCCAAAACTGTAACTGGGAGGTCAATCTAGCTCAATCGCACCAACATAGTAATGAATAAGAAAAGCAAGTCACCAAAGAACAGGTGCGGGGTGATCCATGTATATAAAGACACAAACGAGCAAAAATAAGGTCTATCCTTTAGAGATGCCAACATAGGGAAAAGGAATGAGTACCACAG
This sequence comes from Panthera uncia, assembly GCF_023721935.1. Taxonomy (NCBI): domain Eukaryota; kingdom Metazoa; phylum Chordata; class Mammalia; order Carnivora; family Felidae; genus Panthera; species Panthera uncia. Next base: position 62,825,101 of record NC_064813.1, read on the forward strand.
AACTCAGGGTGGTGTTACCCAGAGGGGCAGGAGGGACATGTCACGGGGAGGGGCGTGGGGAGGCCATACTCTGTTCTTTGACCTGGCGGGTGTTCACGCTAGCGTTTGCCTTAACTTCACCAGTTCGTTGAACAGCACGTAGCATGGGAAATCAGGAAACCGTCGTTTCTATGTGTCAAATCTGAGCAAATACTGACAACTTCAAATGGTTTGATAGAAAATATATGTGGGGCGCCTGGGTGGCTCAGTCGGTTGGGCGGCCGACTTCAGCTCAGGTCATGATCTCGCGGTCCGTGAGTTCGAGCCCCGCGTCGGGCTCTGTGCTGACAGCTCAGAGCCTGGAGCCTGTTTCAGATTCTGTGTCTCCCTCTCTCTGACCCTCCCCTGTTCATGCTCTGTCTCTCCCTGTCTCAAAAATAAATAAACGTTAAAAAAAAATTTTTTTTAAATATATGTGTGTGTTGACACAATATGATCTGTGCATGCTACACTTCCCAATTAAAAAAAAAAATGAAAAGAAGAAGGAAAAAAGGAAGTATTGAATAGGAATCAGGAAACCTAGGTTTCTAAGGTGACTAACTGGGTTCCAAACTGCGTTCTAAGACCACACAGAGCTCTTTACCTGTTTCTTTTTTTTTTTTTTTTAATTTTTTTTTTTTAACGTTTATTTACTTTTGAGACGGAGCATGAACGGGGGAGGGTCAGAGAGAGAGAGGGAGACACAGAATCTGAAACAGGCTCCAGGCTCTGAGCCGTCAGCACAGAGCCCGACGCGGGGCTCGAACTCACGAGCCGTGAGATCATGACCTGAGCCGAAGTCGGACGCTTAACCGACTGAGCCACCCAGGCGCCCCACAAAACTGATTCTTGAACTCCGGATTACAACTTAGGTCCAAGGAGATGAAGACAGAAGCAAGACTTTCTTGTAAACAAACGGGCGGGGTGAGTACCGTCCCGCCGGAAATTGCCTTCGCCAGGGGTCCCAGCACGGAACTTCCCTGCAGCGGGTCTGGGAAGTGTTTGGATTCTATAGTCAGGATTACCGTAGAGGGTCTCCCAGCCGTCCTGAGGCCTCAGGAGACCATTCCAGCTTTGTGTAAGTTGCCCATGAGCCTGAACCCCAGGGAAGGGGCGGGCTGGTTGTTAAGTCTCAATGTCTAAGGAAAAACGGAGATTAATAACAAGTGGTCGCTCAGACGGGTAGGGATGATATATTGCCTTACCATGACACGCACGGATCTGACACAGAGGCCTGGTGAACAGCTTGACTTGGTTAGACCCCTCTCCGCAAGGCTCAAGCAATGTCGTCCGGGAACCCACCTTGATGTGAACGCACTGAATCACGGTTTCCTGAACCTGTGGATGAATTGCCTTTAACACTTACAATAAGTTACCACAAACGTTATCCACCCCGTGGATGCTTCACCAGTACCTGGGTGTTAGTGACCAGACCTCTCAAGAGCCTACCGATTCATATTTCATGTGGGAAGAGTCCTTGCGTTCTGTTTGCTCTAACGCTCGTGTTCATTACAATGAAGGACAGCACATCTGGCCACTGTAGTTTGGATAAATAGACTGGCATAACCCTCGGCCAACTTGGTTTCTTCAAAGTCTATGTGGGTGTTTTATCGCCTCCCTTTAAGAAATGGACAGGGAAAGGGGCGCCTGGGTGGCTCAGTCGGTTGGGCGTCCGACTTCGGCTCAGGTCACGATCTCACGGTCCGTGAGTTCGAGCCCCGCGTCGGGCTCTGGGCTGATGGCTCAGAGCCTGGAGCCTGCTTCCGATTCTGTGTCTCCCTCTCTCTCTGCCCCTCCCCCGTTCATGCTCTGTCTCTCTCTGTCCCAAAAATAAATAAACGTTAAAAAAAAAATTAAAAAAAAAAAAAGATTAAACGTAAAAAAGAAATGGACAGAGAAAGCATTGAATCCCGAGGCAGTGAAGGCATAGCGAGGTTTGCAAATTTTATAACCTCTCTCGTAAAATATGTGCCTTGATTACTGCTCATAGACAAAGATATTGCAAACGAAGAGATAATGTCTTTCAGAAGTCATTTGCCGACCGTCACCGGTCATAAGCAGTTACTTATGAACTCGCCAGAAAGATGTAAGCGTTTACACGGTCACTAAAGCGCAAGCAGGTAAACAACACTTTGCTTGTATAAAATCAACCCAAGTATTTAGCAAAGCCCCCACGAGGAAAGGCTGTGCCTCCTTAACCCTCTCCTGATACCAGAGAAGTGCATACCGTCGCATCAAACAACTCTGGACACACGGAGAAAACCAGCCAGCCCTAATAATTCGTGGAACCCTCTGTTCACGGATGCGATAAGCTACCCAAGCTTGGTGTCACCCAGCAGCCACCAAGGTGCCTCAAAGAAAACAAACAAAGAAAACAAAACAGCACGTTAGCCTCCAAGAACTCTGAGGCTTGGCGGGATTTGATTTTGGAGAAGAGCAGTAAGTGATAGAATGGCCAGGGGAATAGAGTGAGATGTTAATGTAAGAGTGAAGAGAACTGTTTACAGAAATGGCCACAGCCCCGGAGGTGTCATGGACCAAGCTAACCGTTTTTATAACAACCAAAACAGAAAGTAAGAAAAGAACCTGGGAAATGCTCATCGGTTCAGAAGTGAGAAACTCTTGTTTTTAGAATTCAGGAGGTACCCCAAACCATGGCTGGAGTCAGTCTCAAGAGCCCCGGCTCTGATGAGGCGGTGTTGTTGCTCCCCGGGCAGAATACGCAGAAACAAACCAACAAAAAGACTCTTAACCGCCGCACGGTGAGCATAGACTGCCAGCCAGAGGCGAATTTTCACTTCCTCGTCCTCTAGTTCTCTCCGATCAATTCTACACATTAAAAAAAGGGTGGGGGCCTGGGTGGCTCAGTGAGTTAAGCGTCTGACTTCAGCTCAGGTCACGATCTCACGGTCTGCGAGTTCGAGCCCCGCGTCGGGCTCTGTGCTGGCGGCTCAGGGCCTGCTTTGGATCTGCTCTCTGCCCCTCCCCGACTCATTTTCATTCTCTCTCTCTCAAAAACAAGTGAAAACATGGGGCGCCTGGGTGGCGCAGTCGGTTAAGCGTCCGACTTCAGCCAGGTCATGATCTCGTGGTCCGTGAGTTCGAGCCCCGCGTCAGGCTCTGGGCTGATGGCTCGGAGCCTGGAGCCTGTTTCTGATTCTGTGTCTCTCTCTCTCTCTGCCCCTCCCCCGTTCATGTTCTGTCTCTCTCTGTCCCAAAAATAAATAAAAAACGTTGAAAAAAAATTTTTAAAAAGTAAATAAATAAGTGAAAACATTTTTTAATTAACATTAAGATTAAACAAGTGGGGGTCGGGGTGCCTGGGTGGCTGTTGGTTAAGCCTCTAGCTCTTGATTTCCACTTGGGTCGTGATCTCACGGTTCATGGGTTCAAGCCCCATGCGGGGCTCTGTGCTGACAGCGCTGAGCCCACTTGGGACTCTCTCTCTCTCCCTCTTTTTCTCCCTCTCTCTCTGCCCCTCCCTTGCTCTCTCTCTCTCTCTCTCTCTCTCTCAAAATAAATAAACTTAAAAAAAATTCAATGTACTTTGTAAAGGAAAAACCCACTCCTACCGTCTGTGTTACTCACATGACCACCACACTCCACGAGACTTCCCTTCTGACACCAGTTGTGTGGGTTTTCCACCCGTCGAGCAATCCTCTGAGACATCAGCTATTCAAAACAACCCACCAGTTCAGGACCGACACGAACCTGGGATTAGCAGTGGATTCTGCATGTTAGGGGCTGAGTCCCCAAGATTCCCTCACATCAGGAACCAATCACAAGCCCACGTTTGCACCTGTGCTTCCGGCCAATCACCTAGAAATCAGGGTTCCCATGACTCCTTCTTTGGGTTTAGTAATTTGCTCTATAGAAAGACACACAGGACTCAGAGCAACACTTGATTACGTTTACCAGTTTATTATGGAATATAGGATACCATAAAGGATACAGACGAGCAGCCCGATGAAGAGATATATGGGGGCGAGGTCTGGGAGGGTCCTGAGCACAAGAGCTCTTGTCCCCGCAGAGTTGGGGTGCACCATGAATGGGTTCACGAACCCAGAAGCTCTGTGAACCCTGTACTTTGGGGATTTTTATAGAGGCTTCATCACGTAGGCATGATCAGTCATTAACTCCATTTCCAGGCCCTCCTCCCTTTCTAGAGAATGGGGATGGTGCTGAAATTCCAAGCTTCTAATCAGGGCTCTGTCTTTCTGGTGACCGGCCCCCATCCAGGAGCCCACCCAGAGTCACCTCATTAGAACAAAAGGCACTGCTGTCACCCAGGACACTCCAGGGGACTTGGGAGCCCTGTGCCAGGAACCAGAGTCAAAGAGCAAATATCAGAAGAAGGCAGGCCCCTGGTGTTCTTACTACTTAAGAAATTACGAGGAATTTCAGGAACTCTGTGCCAAGAACAGGGATGGGAAGGGCAGAGACCAATGAATATATACACATTTTTTTTTCTATTATTTCACAGCCTTGGTACGACATTCACATTATTTGACAATCAAAACAATATTTTTAATGACAGTAGTTATTTAAGCCTTTCAAACTGTCCCTTCCGAAACACAATCTCATCAAGTATTTTATAAGAAACTACACTGACTGATTTTATTATCTTAACGCGGAGATCCTGCAGAAGAAAGTGCTTCTATGTAGACAAGAATGCAGAGGTTAAAAACACACAGGAGCACGGTGTGCTGGCCTAGGCACTCGTTTTTTAGTCTCTCTCAATTTTAATTTCTTTAACGGTTGCCTGGGTGGCTCAGTCGGTTCAGCGTCCGACTTCAGCTCAGATCACGACCTCGCAGCGTGAATTCAAGCCTCAGATCTTGTGCACCCTGACAGTGCAGAGCCGGCTTGGGATTCTCTCTCTCCCTCTCTCTCTTCCCCTCCCCGACTCACGAGCATGCTTGCGGGCTCTCTCCCTCTATAACCAACAAAGATATATTAACTAACAAATTCAGTACTATAGCGCGAAGTCAATTAAGAACCTGAGAAAAGATAATTAATACTCGGATGCGATACAATAACTTAATATTAAGAAATTACCAGAAATACAGTAATTTCTTAAAGCTTTACACAGACGATAAACCTGGGTTAACTCTATAGGGCCGTGCAATGTGCAACATTGCCTAAAGTTAAAAAAAAGGACCGACCTAAGGGTGCCCGGGTGGCTCAGTTGGTTAAGTGTCCGACTTCAGTTCAGGTCATGATCTCAGTTCGTGAGTTTGAACCTTGCGTCGGGCTCTATGCTGACAGCTCGGAGCCTGGAGCCTGCTTCTGATTCTGTGTCTCCCTCTCTCTCTGCCACTCCCCTGCTCATACTCTGTCTCTCTCTCTTCCTGTCAAAAATAAAACATTTTTAAATACTTGTTTATTTATTATTTTGAGAGAGACAGAGAGAGCGCTAGTCGGGGAGGGGCAGAGAGAGAGAGGGAGAGAGAAATTCCCAAGCAGGCCCTGCATTGCCAGCCCGGAGCCAGATGCGGGGCTCAAACCCATGTAGGCATGAGATCATGACATGAGCTGAAACCGAGAGTCGGAGACTCAACCGACTGAGCTGTCCAGGCTCCCTTAAAAAAAGTTTTTTTAAAGGAACCAATATAGATGGATACTACATATTTAAATTATAATTCAATGTGGTGGCATGTAACTATGCTTATATTTACATACTTTTAAACAATAGAATAAGGATTTGACCTATAAGACAAGTATAAGAAATTTAGATGGTTGCATACAATCTAATTTTTTGTTAAAATAGAAACAAAAGATTTGAGCTGGCTAACTGCTGCGTTTGTATGTGAGTTTCATGCTGTGGCGAACACACGAGAAAAAAAGTAGCCATCATTTAACCCCACAGCCACAAAATAATTTTATTTGTCGCAAGGGTCGTTTTAATTAGCAGTGTAAGTAAAACTGAATTTAAGTTCAACTCTCTTGTGTTTATTTTACCAAGTAATATCAAAATTTGGTAGAGCTTGGTAGAAAAGAACTTCTCCGAACGTCTTAAAGGACAAATAAGCCTTTTTGTCATTTTTACCTGTTTTGCAAAATAAACAGTTGGGCCCGAAGTCTCTCGATGAATCCGTAATCAAGTTTAGATTGATGTTTTCCCCCTTAGGAGTCGGAGATCCCTAGAGATTCGCTGTAACCTCATGCCCCTCGTGCTGCTACCCTTTCTCCATTTGAAGAGCAGTTCCTGGTTTGCTTCTGGGAGCTGGTGGACCCTGAATGTTAGTTACCATGGGACACCTGAGTGTCGCACAAATGGCCCAGCATGAACGGGGTGTTGTCTGAACCACCAAGGATACACCTGCAGAGGCGGGTGGGGTGGCTTAGAGACGGCTCCACACTTTCCCATCTCTTCCCCTCACCCCCACGCCTACAGCCTCCTGGTGGGTTCCCTCTGAACCATTAACGGAGGAAGAAAATGTACGGTCTTGGGTCTGTGCTCCGGCCCAGCTCTAAAGGGAAGAGAATGGCCTCTCCCCTACAGCCCACTCAGTGGTGGCTTCCAAGTCAGGGATGAGCGAAAATCTCTCCAGTAGGAAGCACCCCAAGGAACACACCGAATCGTCCACTTTGGTCGGAAGGAGATTGCCTGAGGTACATATCTGCGCGGCTCGTGAGCCACATCTAACAGGCTGGCCGACTGACCAGAGACTTAAAAGAAAAAACAAAACATGAAGACCGGTAAAAGGAAAGTCTAGGGAAGAACTATGTGAAACGGCCAGAGTGTGAAGGTATTTGTGCCCCATGTAAGTGTTCTTTAAAGTACCGGGGTTCCTCAGCTGTGACACAAAACTGCTACATGCAGAACACTCACCGGGCTTCTCAGCATCAGCCAGTGGGAGCTGGAGGCAAGGCGAGCCAAGGCAAACATGAATTCTGGCCGCCTGCTGGGCCACGAGCGATAAAGTCCTTTGTCTCTGACCCAGGGCTCTCGTGTCTTCTGTCAGCGTCCAGGAAACGGTGGCAGGCAAGCTTGTTAGCCTGCAAGTGGGACACAAATCTCAGATCCTTGACAGTTGTTAACAGTGTGGACAATGAGAATGAGATGCTGACAGAAACACGGCTTTCTGGAAGAGGAAGTACGAGGGCCCTTTGTGGGCTGGGTTGGGAGACAGGAGAGGCTGCCTGGGATCTGGTAGCAAATGCTCTCATCCAAGTAACGGGCAAGAGGTGGGGAGCAAGGGTCCCCACTGTGCCACCTGTCAGTGAGGCCGAGGGGTGAGAGTTAAGATTGAAGCGAGCTGTCCAGTGGTGTTCGGCTTCTCTTCATCTTCCGGAGTGGGAGGAGGGGGGGGTGTCAGGCCGACAGGTGTACCAGTGAGCCCCACGGCAGCGGCCAATTAGTCAAGATACCCCCAGAGCTAACACGCGTGGTGTCGGCGATGTGGGAACCACAGGCAAACGAAAAGCGAAATGTCCCTACTGCCTACAGCCCATCGACAAGTCCTTGAGACAGGCTGAGGGACCTTCGTCTGAGAGCTGTCAGCTGCCTCGCCGTTGACACTTCGCTAAGGGCAAAAGGCAATCTCAGCCCAGCCCCCCCACCCCCAGGTTCCTGTAAGTCAGCTTGAACATAGAAAAATTCCTTTGGAATTTTTGGAATTCCTTTGGAAACCCTCCGCCCCTCCCACCGCCGCCCCAGACACATGCTGACAATCACAGTCCAAGCTTACGCCCTCCTGATACACATCTGAAGGGTCTCACGACAATTTTTACTGGACAGTAGTAAATGACCCGTTCCCAGCAACAGCTAGCCCCCTCAAGGTCCTGGAAACCTTGTTTCCAAAATACCTTAGAGACTTCTGCTACCGCTAACCCCGTCCCAGCTTGAAGGTCACTGCTCACAACCCCAGTACAGCTCTTTCTGCCCCCAGATCCTGTCCCTGTGCTTTAATAAACCACCTTTTCGTACCGAGGGTGTCTCAAGAATTCTTTCTCGGCCATCGGCTCCGAACCCCAACATTTTCCGCGGCATCGGGGGTTGAGAAATAGAGCTGGGGCTAGACAAAACCAGAAGTCTGTCTACTTGAGCCTGGGCCACCAGCGGTCACTTGACGCTGAAAAGTGAGTGCAAAGCCTTGCTTCCTGACACAGAGCCGCACTCAAGGATCTGGTTAAGTCACTGCCATCTCCCCCAGAGAGAAGCACGATCTTTATCCTCCAAGGCTATGACAGTTGTTTATAGAAAGCCTCTCTGTGAGGTGACATTAAGCTGACATCTGAATGACGAGAGCCTGGTAAGTGAAGGTCAAATGGTAAGCATTCCAGGCGGAGAACGCCTGATGCAAAGGTCCTTGGCCGAAAATGAGCATGGCATGTTCCGGAACAGAGAGAAGCACTGAATGTGGGGAAAGAAGGCAGGGCAGGAATTAAGGATAATTCCCATGGTTTTAGTTTGAGCCAGGAGGTGGACAGTGATGCGTTTAATGAAACATGATCACCAGGGAAGAAGCCAATGTAAACAGGGAATCGGTTCTGTTGGGCCATATTGAGTTTGACATGACTCCTAGATGTCTTTGTGAAAAAAGCAATTGGATTTCTTCTTGGATCCAGGTTCTGGGTAGAAATCAGGACAAGGAAGAGAGACTTGGGAGTACTTGGCATACGATTAACATTCATCAGGTGCTTCCAATGTCCCAAGCACTCGCTGAGCAATTTATGAAGATTTCCTTAGTTATACTCTCACAATCCCTGTGGGGTTGGCCCTGTACTATTATCTTCATTTTAATGATGAGGGAACAGAAAATTTCCCCATGGTTGTTCAACCAGGAGTGGTAAAGCCAGAAGAAAATCCCAGGCAGGCTGACACCAGAGTCCAAGCTCATTACCGTTTGGCTGTGCTACCTGGGGCACAATGGCATTTAAAGCCACGGGACCAGAGGCACCTGGGTGGTTCTGTCAGTTGAGCATCCGACTCTTAATTTCGGTTCAGGTCACGATCCCGGGGTCATGGGGATCGAGTCCCAGGTTGGGCTCCGTGCTCAGTGTGGAGCCTGCTTAAGAATCTCTCTCTCTCCCTCTGCTCTTCCCCCTGCTTGCTCTCTCTCTAAAATCGAAATAAGTAAATAAGTAAATAAATTTCCAAAAAAAATAAATAAGGCCAGGGGACCAGATGAGGTTCCCCAGGGACGGCGTGTAGATAACAAGAAAAGGACACAGAGAACAGCCACATCCAGTAATGTCTCTTTGGAGCTCCCAATTCCCTGTTTGCTTTTGTACTTATCAGACAAGACGCTGATTTTTCCATTTGATCGGTCTCCTCAAAAATGTGCCCATACAGATGACGAACCCCGCTTCCCAAACCAGATCCACTGGCTGTTATAAATGAACAGAGTATCATTCTTACCTGTAATTACTCTCTCGTATAGAAGACTGGTTTGATTCTATCCCCAAAACATTATTTCCCTTTAATTAATTGATAAAAATGTAACGTCTGGACCCGCCACGACCTTCCGGGATGCCAACACTCTGTGGGAGCCGACCAGAAGCACCCAGCAGGCTTTCCTGGGCCTCTCTTTACCTACAATACGTGCCATGCCAGGAATTCTGGAAAGCAGAGTTTCTATGTGGCTTACTGAAGAATTCAAGGGGAAATAAAATTCTGAACTGAAAATGCTTAACTCAGAATTTTCCTCAAACGATATATACTGTTTCAGCAACTATGCACAAGCTTTGGCAACTCAGAGACTCCCCTCGGGAAGAACCATGGTCCTTGAGCAAGTACCAGGCATGGGCTGTGTGGTCTAACCATCAGGGATTTCCACAAAGTTCCTCCTTTCTTTAGTACTGAATAATGGGTGTGTGTATCAGCAGGGCATGTTAGATGCCCCAATTCTTCCTCTCTCTCTCCTTTTATTTTATTCTTTAAAAAAAAATGTTAATGTTTATTTATTTTTGAGGCGGGGAGGGGCAGAGACAGAGGGAGACACAGAATCCGAAGCAGGCTCCAGGCTCCGAGCTGTCAGCACAGAGCCCGACGCGGGGCTCGTACTCATGAACCGCGAGATGGTGACCTGAGCCGCAGTCGGACGCTTAACCCACCGAGCCCCCCAGGCACCCCTTTAGTTTACTCTTAGAACGAAGGATTCATTTGTAACATTTATTTCGGTGGCCATATCTGTTTGTGAACAAAGACCACATCTGTATTCTTCCCTGCCATATACCTAGCACAGCTCATACCTAGCACAGCTCCGGGCACAGAGAAGGGCTCAACAAGTGTTTGTTGAATGACTAAACGAGGAAAGCACAGGACACAGATGAGGCAGCTCCCAGCAACATCAGCCATAGATCATAATGATCTTGAAGCCTGTGTAGCGATCACAACGATTTTGACAAAGAAACTTGAGAAGGTACCTCGAGGGGCACCGGGGTGGCTCGGTGGGTTAAGTGTCTGACTCTTGATTTCCACTCAAGTCATGGTCTCACGGTTCGTGAGTCTGAGGTTCGTGAGTTTGAGCCCCACATCAGGCTCCAAGCTAATACCTCAGAGTCTGCCTGGGTTTCTCTTTCTCTCTCTGCCCCTCCCCTGCTCTCTCTCTCTCTTTCTCTCTCAAAATAAACAAATTAACTTTAAAAATAAATAACCATAGGGGCGCCTGGGTGGCTCAGTCTGTTAAGCATCCGACTTCAGCTCAGGTCACGATCTCATGGTTTGTGGGTTTGAGCCCCGCGTCGGGCTTTGTGCTGACAGCTCAGAGCTTGGAGCCTGCTTCGGATTCTGTGTCTCCTTCTCTCTCTGCCCCTCCCCTGCTCATGCTATGTGTCTCACTGACTCTCAAAAATGAATAAACATTAAAAAAAATTTTTTAATTGGGGCGCCTGGGTGGCTCAGTCGGTTAAGCATCCGACTTCAGCTCAGGTCACAATCTCGCAGTCTGTGAGTTTGAGCCCCGCATCGGGCTCTGTGCTGACAGGTCAGAGCCTGGAGCCTGCTTTGGATTCTGTGTCTCCCTCTCTCTCTGCCCTTCCCCTGCTCATGCTCTCTCTCTCTCTCTCTCTCTGTCAAAAATAAATACACATTAAAGATTTTTTTTAATTAAAAAAAATAAAGTAAAATAAAAAATAAATAACCATAAGAGTAATAATTTTAAAAAGGTATTTCTAAATTATGGATATATATTTCATTCTGTACCTGTTGCAATTAAGATAAATACTGAAACACATTAAGGCATCTTATCTGAAATTCCACACTTGGTAAAACTGAATTTCTTCTGTTCTATTGATCATGTTGGCAAGAAATTTGTGGTCAGCGATAATTTATATTGGAAGCTGGTCCTTTAATTTCTAAGGCCTTTAATAATAAAATCTCACCAGCTTGGCTCTTTTTTTTTTTTTTAATTTTTTAAGTTTACTTATTTATTTTTGAGAAAGACACACAGTGAGAAGGGGAGGGGCAGAGAGAGAGGGAACGAGAGAATCCCACGCAGGCGCCACACTGTCAGCACAGAGCCTGATGCGGAGCTCGAACTCACAAGCTGTGCGATCATGACCTGAGCCGAAACCAAGGGTCAGACGCTTAACTGACTGAGCCACCCAGGCACCCCTGCTTGGCTCTTTTTTAGGTCATTACGAATGTCTCATTGAATCAGTAAGCTTTTGCATAAATTCTACACATCAGGCCAACCTTGAAGAATCCGACAAATGACGTATCTTAGTGGTAAGTAAGGCAAGTTTGGGCCCCTCGAAATGTCACAGGAATACAAAAGCTTCTTTTAGGGTCTTGCCGCTCCAAGTAAGTTCTACAGAACAGTGACGGCGACAACTGTGCTGTGGACTGAATTGTGTCCTGCCCCAAACACCTACGTTGAAGCCTCTGTGATGGTTTTGGAGGCGGGACCCTCGGGAGGTGATCGGGTTTAGATGAGGCCATGAGATTAGTGTCCTCTTAAGACGACGAGGAGACCAGAGCTCTCTCTCGCTGCCAAGTGAGGCTATAGTGAGGGGGCAGCTGTCTGCCAGCCAGGAAGAGAGTCCTTACCAGAACCTAACGGTTCCAGAACCTCCATCTGGGGCTTCCAGCCTTGAGAACTCCCAGAAGATACATTTCTGTTGTTTAAGCCACCCGGTCTATGGTCTTTTTTATTTTTTATTTTTTTTTAACGTTTTATTTATTTTTGAGACAGGGAGAGACAGAGCATGAACAAGGGAGGGTCAGAGAGAGGGAGACACAGAATCTGAAACAGGCTCCAGGCTCTGAGCTGTCAGCACAGAGCCCGACGCGGGGCTCGAACCCACGGACCGCGAGATCATGACCTGAGCCGAAGTCGGCCGCTTAACCGACTGAGCCACCCAGGCGCCCCCGGTCTTTTTTATTTTGACGGTAACCTGAGCGTCTCAGACACCGGGGAGCTTGTGAGGAATGCTGACTCTCAGGCCGTATCCCAAGCCTGTTGCATCAGAATCAGAATCTGCTTCAAGACAGAATAAAAACCACCTGATCCTTCCACTCCCAGGAGACCGGTTCCCCGGTGTCAAACTCTTCAAGAGGCTCCCCAAAGTGCGGAACTTCCGACCGGTCCTTCAAAATGAAATCGTCGGGGTCAGCTTCCTGGGCAACGGGGCTTCATCTTTGGGGTCTAAGGCTGCACGTTAGGATGCGGGTCCACAGGCAGAAGACAAGACCTTCGACCGCTGGGCTGTTTTCCACTTTCTCGAAGTGTAACTGTCAAACAACATTTTACACAGTTTAAGTGTACCGCGTTTGGCACACGTACGCTTTGTGAGACTATGTTACCACGGTCAGGGTAATTAACACATCTGTCACCTCACATAGTCACCTTGTGTGTGATGCCCGCATGTGTGTGTGTGTGTGTGTGTGCGGTGAGAACACAGAAGGTCTACTCTCTTGGCAAATTCAATGGTACACAACACAGCGTCATTCACTATGGTCCCCACGCTCCCCGGCAGACCCCCGCGGCTCACCCATCTTGCAACAGAAAGCTTGTATCTCCAGCAATCCTTTCTTACTGCAGTAAAAACTATCTCAGCCAACGTCACCCTAAAATCACACATCCCTATGTCAAACAGAACAAACACCAACAGGAACTTGAATGAAGTGAAAACAGCACCTAAGTTAAACCACCTCTCTCTTGACACGTTCAAGCCCGTTCATGCAAATTTCCAGATGTAACGGCACCGATGGACCACCAGACTCTCCTTTTCGGGGGGTTTTATCAGTCCCAAGTTCCATGACTCCCTTTCGGGGGTCCGGGGGAAACAGCATACACTTTCACAAGTGCCTATACTGTTAACTTTCATTACTGGATCTCTGTCTACAACCAAGTAAGGTTATGCTCGGTTTGGGTTTGTTTTCTTAGCAGGCTTTATTCTTTTTGTTTCAGTTTTACTGAGCTCTAGTTGACAAATGGCCTATGGAAAAGTTTAACGTGCATAGCAGAATTACTAGACCTACGATATACTGTGAAATGATGACCACAGTGAATTTGGTTGACATCCATCATCATCTCATACAGATACAAGAAAAAGAAGAAAAGAGGAAGAAAAAAAGAAAAATGGGTTTTTTTTTCCCCTTGTGGTGAAAACTTTTAGAATCTCCTCCTTTAACAGCTTTCAAATATATCATACGGCAGCATTAATTATGGTCACCATGTTGTAATTTATATCCTCAGGACTTATGTAACTTGTAACTGGAAGTTTTACCTTTTGACCAGACTTTATTTTTTTAGAGCAGTTGAAAGGTTCACAGTGTGAAATTTAATGAAGCAAAATCTCACTTACAGCAGACTCCGGGGGCCAGAAGGAAGTTCTGGTAGGCTGGGTCCTACCATTCGATGTCAATTACAGGAAGAATGATCAATCACAGACCCTAACAGAAGAATCTTACAGGAAAGAATCATCAATTACAGGCCCCAACTGGCCTTTCATCTCCTACAAGAAATCTACAACCCTTGCAACTCAGCCGATGAGAAACTGTCATTATCCTAAACCCTTGCTTCTCCAGAGGGGACTTTTGTTCAAAACAACCCCTCCCAACTTCCTCCTCCTTCTCCATAAAATAATGTTCCTATTCTTTGCTTCTCGGGACTTGCCTGTGGTTTTTGGCGTAGCTTGCTTGTCCTGGACTGCAATTCTCTGTTATTTTCAAATAGTCTCATCTTTTGCTGATAAAATACCTGGCAGGTTTTTTTTTCACGTTTATTTGTTTTTGAGAGAGAGCGATTGGGGGAGGGGCAGAGAAAGAGGGAGATAGGGAATCGGAAGCAGGCTCTGCAAGGTCAGCGCAGAGCCCGGTGCGGGGCTCGAACTCACAAACTGTGAGAGCAAAACCTGAGCCGAAATCAAGAGCCACGCGCTTAACCGACTGAGCCACCCAGGCGCCCCTTGGCTGTTTTAAAGTTAACAACAATGTTGAGCAGAAGGCACAGAGAGTTCCCAAATGCACGCCACCCCTAACACGTGTAGAGCCTCCCCGCACATCCACACCCCCCACCAGAGTGCTACATTCGTTACAAGTGATGAACCCACACGGGCACATCGTCATTACCCAAAGTCCACAGTTGACATCAGGTTTTACTCTTGATGCTGTACATGCTATGGGTCTGGTCACGTTCAGAATGACATGCACCCACAGCCATCGCGTCACCCAGAGCGATTTCACTGCCTGTAATTCCTGAAAGTCTGCACTTTCCCTTTGAATCACATTATCTGTCCTGGGCGAAGCCAGCAGATTGGGCTAACTGTGCCCACAAGGCAAGCAGAGAGGACAGGACACAACTGAAGATCTAATTCTCCTTTGTTCAACCAAAGTTGTCCTCGTGACAGGATTACCAGAGGGTGCAGACGGCTCTTTTCCAGTCACCACTGAAAAACACACATCAAACAGCTCACCGATCACGCTCACCGCTGTCCCCAAGTGTTGGCTTCGGCGTGTCCCTTGCCCAGGGGTACTTACCGCCTGTAGGTAGAGCTTGCTTCCCTGGGTTGCCAACGGCAAAGTACTAAAATGTCTGCAGTTTTACTGGCCAAAGTCCTTGGCATTGGAGGAAGGGACAGTGTTTTATTTCTCTCTCCGACTTTTCCGCACATCCTTCAGTTTGGCAATTATTGTTAGTTCTTAGGATTTAATGTCTACCCTGCCCTTGGTAATGAGGGATACATGCCATTCGCAGCCTACAGAGAAACTGGAAAGCTGGTGCAGTGACAACTGTTCCCCAAGATCTTTCTACGATGGACACGGTCTTCTAATACCTCCCTAGAACCTTCCGTGACCGCTTGTCCACTAATGCCGTGATGGTTTTCTGAAGGCCGACCTCCTCCCTCCCCGTCCTTTCCGACACTTGGAAGGGTATTTTCCATCCCGTGCTTAAACTAGCACATAAAAAGCCAGCGACTGTTTTAACCCTCTCTTTCTCATGGAGAAGCCATCAAGCTGGCCTGAACAAAAAAAGGAGTAAAGATTTGCTAAGGGACTAGATCTAACGGTGCCCATCTCCGCTCCCAGTGCCCCAGCCCCGGGTTTCCCCTTTAGTCTCATTTCAGAGGCAAAAGCTGGAAAATCACGTCTGGGCAGGAACAGCCGGGAGAAGTGGGGCGTTATCCCGACAGCACATGAGCCAAGTCCCTGTCCTCAGTGATATGTGCAATACTTCCATGGAAAATACATCCTCTCGGCCAACAGCTCCAAATGTCCTTTGTTCCGTGACAAATGGCCGGGGTTATCGCTTCTGCTTTCTCCAACCCTCAAGAGAAAAAATGATCCCATAGATCAAGTATTGAGACCGGGTCTTAAATCTACCGGTTCCTGGGCCCGGTGTTGGTGGAGGAGGCCCGTGAGGTTAAACGCAGACGCCTCGAGGGCTCACAAAGGTTGGGTCAGCGAAGGCAGGTACACATCCACAATCTCTACCAACCAACGTGCTTTAGTGCCAGGCTGGGGGCATCACCGCCACCGAATAAAGACTCGCTAAACCAAAAAGCATTTATTGTATTTGGCCTCGAAGAGAAAGGATAATTTCCGAAGCACGCGAGGGTAGAAGTTTGGTCACAAGAAATCACAGAGTTGGCCTCAAGATGAATTGAAACCAGTAAGTGAAACTCTTTAGTCCTGTTACCAGAAGGACAGTCATGAGAGCAGGGGATATGCCACTTCAAGGGAAACGTGTTTATTCATTTTTCTCATGAAAAAGACTTGCGTACAATTTTAAAGGGAGAAAAAGGGAACGACGCCCTTTATATGCCCGCATGGTACTGTTAGTTTCTTAAGCTCATTACTCATTCAGTAATTTTCTTTTTATTGAGCGCCAACTGTATGCGAGGAATGGTGCAGATATCAGGAATACTTCGGTGAACGAAACCGATAAAGCCCCTCCGCTCAAGGAGATTGTGTTACGGGCTCCTGATTCTTAAATTCCTTACGTTTCCTGGCGGGAGGCTCCCGAGCTTCTTGGGAGGCCAGCAGGGCCTGTGTGTGCTCTTCTGGGGACACAGCACACAGCCTTGCATCGGGTTACTTGGTCTGGCGCCTGCTGGAGACTTGGCTCTTCCTCCAGGACACGGTTTCTTGTCCTTGCGTCCTCAGCACGGCAAAATATGGGCTGGGGAGAGGAAGACTAAATCCAGGAAATGAGCCAACTCCACACGGAGAAGTTGACATTCCCTTGCTTGTTTGTTTTTGACCTCAGAAGGCCGCTCGTGTGCTAAGCCTGGTGCCCAGAGTCCCAGAGGAGCGTGGGTCTGGGCAGAGCGGGGAGAAGGGTCCAGATCACCCGACGATGACTTTGGGCTTAACTACAAGCCCACTGCCAACGGAACATTTTCACTGTAAATAAAGGACTATTGCTAGAATGCTCTTTTTTTGCGCAGTGCCTGAAAGATTAGAGAGAGCATGGTAGAAATAAGAAGATACTGAAAAAGAAGAGAGAGACTTGGGGCGCCTGGGTGGTTCAGTCGGACGAGGGTCCGACTTCGGCTCAGGTCACGATCTCGCGGTCTGTGAGTTCGAGCCCCGCATCTGGCTCAGTGCTGCCAGCTCAGAGCCTGGAACCTGCTTCGGATTCTGTGTCTCCCTCTCTCTCTGCCCCTCCCCGGCTCGTGCTCTGTCTCTCTCTCTCTCTGTCAAAAATAAACATTAAAAAAAAAAAAAAAAAGACAGAGACTTCAGAATTTTCCTCAATGAAAAGTGACGAGTTATCACTGTTGACTGAAACCATCAACTACTGCCTGAAATTCCTATGGATCCACCCAGAAAGTAAGCTTTCCTTCCTCCTTATCCTGACAACCACCCCAGGGAACAGCCGGGTCTTCACTTCCTAGGTTTCTCTCTTCTCAGAATCTGGGTTCGGAATAGGTAGTTTCCAGTCTCACACACACATCCGAGGGGCCGCAGAGTAACGATGGGCTCACACCGCCCCCTGCTGGCCACTCTCCCCCTAACAAGGAGCAGATCCTTGCCTGCTTTGCTTCCCACCCCAGTAAAAAAAGAAAAACAACACAATGCCCCCACAAAAGTCAAATGTCTTTATTTTATATAAAAAAAATTTGTACAGTTTTAGTTCCTATGTTTAAGAAAAAAAAATCCCTAAAATTGCCATAATGTTTAGATCCACTGCAAACTGTAAAAACAAGCTTTTTATATATTAAAAAAAAATTTACATTTTACAATTTTCTACATGCATGCACAAGGTCTCTGTAACCCAAAAAAAAAAAAAAAAAAAAAAAAAGGAAAAAGAAAAAGGAAGAGGAGGGGAAAAAAAAACCCTAGATTCAACAGTGGCAAATTCTACATTTACAATCTCACTCGGAAGGGACCCAAAAAAGCCCCTTTCCGTTCGCGCACAGAAGAACAGATCACAACAATCACACACCAGGACCGAATCCATCAGCAGATGCTGCCCTGGGGGGAAGGGCAGGGGAAAGAGCAGACAGACAGACTGACAGACAGCACGGAGGGGCCCAACAGAGAAGGAGAGGAGCACAGACTCTGGGAACGGATGTTTCCAATGAGAAGGTTCTGGGGGGGGGGGTCCCGATGCCTCTTCACAGGTACCGTAGCGGGGTGAGCAGCAGGAACAGTGAAGAATGAAAGGCTCAGGTGGAGAGGGGTGGGAAGAAAACACGAGAAAGTAAAAGGAAATAAAAATAACCAGAGCGTGAAGGGTCGCTGGAGAGACAGGGAGCAGTGGGGGGCTGAGGCAGAGTGGTGAGGTAGGTGAAGGCCCGAGGCACAGCGTCCTGGTGTGGAGGGAGGAACGAGAAGGTTCCAAAGTGATGAAGAGGCAGGCCTGGTGGGGGCAGTGGGATGAGCTAGGATGCCCTGGAGTTCCGGTGTTCTGGGGGAGCAGTGGCGGGGGGCACAGGTAAGTTCACCTCCCCCAGGAGGAAAGTAAGAAAACCCAGCACGTGATGGGACAGGCAAAGCGGGGGACAGGGCTCAGAGGCACCCCACATCAGTTCACAGCATGAAGACAGCTCCCCACGTAGGAGAAGCAAAAGACAAACACAGCCACACACTGGACAATTCATCCTGACGTTTTAAAAAATAATAATTATTATAACAATCATCGAAGAAGACAAAATACCACAGTTCTGCCGCAAAGGACCCAAACACTACCATTCTCAGCCACAGCCCTTAGTGCTTAGAGAGGTGGGGGGGGGGGGGGGGGGAGGGAATTTTTCTTGTTTTAGGAAAAAGGAATGAAAAAAATCACAGTGATTAAACACATGGCAGGTTCTTAAAATAAACACTCCCCCGCCCCTAACCTAGGGCAGCCACAAAGATCCCAAACCCTTTCCCTGGGCCTGCCCCAACTCGGTCCTTACGTCCCGACACACCCCACGCCTGCCCACAAAGGCAATGACCCCAATCACCATCCGGGCCCCGTTTTCCAGGATAGTGAGGTATTTAGAAATGTGACCCAGAGGGACTCCTCTTAAGCCCAGGTCCTTGGAGAGAAGATACCTTCCCACGACCCCCAGGACAGGATGTATTTCCCTCAGGCAGTGCCTGAGTCAGCCCCACAACCCACATCTGTGGGGACCGGGTTAAGCGTGAACTGAAGAGCCCTTCTCTAGTAAGCGGCGGACGGACAGATGTGCTTTTTCAGAGAGGACAGGGGAGACACGTGATCACTAGGCTGCATCACGTCGGGGGCCGCCCTGCCCACACTGGAAGCCTCCCTGGTCAGAGACCGGTGGGGATCTTAGCCCGAGGGGGTGCTCCGCGTGGCAGGCTGGCCAGGAGAAGACGGGCCTGAAAGTTATTCCGAGGCCTGGCCCAGGGCGGCTCCAGCCCAGCCGCCAGAATGGTCCTCCGCGTGGACCCAGGCTGGAGGTATACCGGTGTTTCCGCTTCCGGTCCTCTTGGCTAAAACTACGTAATTTAAAGGTGTCTGAGTTAAAGGCTCAGATTCACACTGAAAATAGGTCTCAGAAAGCCAGCGGATTTGGCTCAAAACGAGACCTGAACTCGCGAGAAATCAGATCGGGTGGAAAGACTACGGAAGCTCACTGGGGTGAGGGGGGCCGATGCCCACGAAGGCAGCAATCCTGGGCCCTCACCCCAGTACTGAGGGAGACAAGAGCCCAGAGAACCAGGCAGGGAGAGGAGGGGACCCTGGCCAGCCAAGGAAAGGAGACCCCTGAGGCAAAGAAGTGGGCTTAAGGCAGGGGACGAGGAGGAGTTACTGGCTCCCCCCCCAAAGAGAGATCCCCCCCAAAGAGAGACAAGACAACAGGCCCCTGGCGCCAAGAAGAGACACGCTGGGGCGGGGGAAGGAAAGAAAAACATCGGTCTAAGACCGTGGGGGTTGGGTCATGGTCTGCAAGCCACTCAATCTGTGCAGCAGTCGACTCGTCATCCTTCACCGGGAAGGGGGACCTGCCCCAGCCAGGCGGGAGCGAAGGTGCAGGCAGGTTCAGAGGCCAGGGGTCAGCCATGTTCCCCGGGGTCCCTCCTGTCCTTCCCTCGGAGGCTGCCTAGGAAAGACCCAAAGGATGGGTACAGTCCCCCATGGCCCAGGGAAAGTGGTCACAGAGGGTTTCGGCCTCAGTCTGGCTGTGGCCACGGGAGGCAGAAGGTGGAGACTTTAGGGTAAAGACTTTAGGGACCGTCCCTCGCTCTGAATACGTGTGGATGTGAGGGGGAGGTTCTGACAGCCGGAGCCAGTGACCCTGGCAGGGAGACCCCTGACTCGGGCTAGCTTGGGCGGGGCGGGGTGCGAGAGCACCCTGCCCCACAAACTCGGCGTCTGTGACGGGCCAGCTGGGCGGGCAGGAGCAGCGGATGTCCCACCGTCTGGAGGCGTTTGGCACGGTGGCTCTGTGTTGTCCTGTCTGTCCCCTGGCGACACCCTGTCGGGGCCACAGGAGAAAACTGCACAAGAGCCTGGTTTGGGGGTGGGGCTCCGGGGGACCCCATGCCCTCTCAGAAGAGAATGCCATCCGGAGGGAGAGGGGGGACAGGCACGGATTCCTGCACGATGACACCAAGTAAGGGCTGGCGGGGGAGGGGAGAGAGAGAGAGGATCCCAGGCACTGCTGACGCAGGTGGCCTCTCCAGGCTCACGGTGGGGGGGAGGGTGGGGGGCGACTAAGGAGGAGGGGGGAGCAGTCGGGCGGCGGGAGAGTGGGGGGAGTCAATTCAAGTAAAAGCAAAAGGGAGCGGGAGGAGGCAGGGCGGCAGGAGGCGAGAGCCAAGCTCTCCCCGACCCGCGGGAGCCCTGGCGTCACCCCTGCCGCTGCTCAGTCACACCGACGTCTCAGATTGCAGCCTCATGACAAACTTGTGCGACTTGGGATCCACAAACTCCTCGGAGAGTTTGAAGAACGGGACCTTCTTGGTGCTCACCACCAGGCTGAAGTCATGGCGCTTCAAGAGGAAAACGATGCCGTCCTTGAGCCCGCTGGTCACAGGCTCCTCGCTCACCAGTGTCCACTGTTTGGCCAGCCAGCGCTCCTTGTGGTACTGGATGGTGGGTCCGGCCGCCAGGTACCGCTCCAGGAAGGCCTGAGGAGGGGCGGGGGGCTGCGTGCTCACCTCTCCCCCCCTCCCCCCCCCGCCACCCTCGACGTTCCCCGGCTGGCTCTGCTTCCACGCGCTCTAGAACGTTCGAGCGGAAAGGCGCCGAGCTCATCTGCTCTGGACCCTGGTTCTAAGCACAGGGCAGCGGGAGCCCACAGAGGTGACGGGGACACCGCAGGGTCAGGACCGGCGTCCCCGCGCTTTCCCTGCACGGGGCTAGGACCGTGAGGCCTCCTCATTCTTCCTGCCCCTGCATCCAGCTCTCGTGGACGCGGTCACCCTGTTCACCAAGGGTGGCTGGGGACGCCACTCTAGGAGGCTGACGATAAAGCCGAGGGAGGGTCATGGCTCGAAAAGAGCACAGCTGGAGGTCACGGGGTGAAGGGGGGATGTCGGGTGCTGCCACCTCGGAGACGGGAATCAGGCCACAGCCTATTCCCCAGGAGAAACTGTCCCTTCTCCTCACCAGCTGGGAACGAGGCGGGAGGGACAGGGCCAGGGGTAAGAGAAGAGACCTGGGGGGGTGGGGGCTGGGATGTGGTGAGAGCACAGGGGCGAGGGGGGGGGCTGGGGCGGGGCGGGGGGGGGGGGCGGGGCGGGGGGGGGGGGGGGGGGGGGGCGGGCAGGGGGACGGTGGGGGGCCTACCTTGGGTGTCATGTCGTGCGTGATGCAGAACTCCAGGTGCTGGAGAATGCTCTCCATGCTGTGGTACGGCTGCTGCTTGGTGGTCCGTAGATACTTCTGCATGGCACGGGCCATGGAGGCGAAGATGGCCTGGGCGGCCTCCCGGGGGTCCATCACCTCCCTGGGGTTCTTCTGCTCCTCCTCCTGCAGCCGCTTAATGTGAGTGAAGGCCTCCTCCACCGCCACCACAAGCCTGGGGGACAGGGGGAGCCTGGACCAACCGCCCCTCCCCCTCCCTCAGCCCCCACCCCCTGCTCCAGCCGCCTGGGCGAGGCTGTGCCCCTCCCCGCCACCAGAAGCACCACAAACCCACCTGGAGCCAAGGGCTGGGCTCAGGGGGGCCGTGTGCGTGTGTGCGTGGGGGGGGGGGGTGCATGTGCACAGATGCGGGGCGGGGGTGGGGGCAGGAAACAGCTGTAGAGCTCAGTGAGCCTGGCGCGGGGACCCCAGCGTCCAACCCAGACACAGCCAAGAACCGTACTCTGGGACAGGGTGGCACGTGCCTTCCTGACGCCTTCCTCCACGAGACCCCCAAGTCACCCTTCCCCGGGTGCCAAACCAGCAGAACGCAACTACATCCAGAGAACAGCCTTCTACTCAAGCACGGGCAACGTCAACATCTGTCTGGGGACGGGCACACAAGCAACATGACAGCAAAATGCCAGAGGTGAACACACAGGGCCCCAGGGACCGGGACACCTGCTGGGCGTCAGACAACTCACATGTTCAGACAGTACTACTCAGCCGTCAAAACAGGATAAAAAAGAGGAAGGCCTATAACCCAGATGCCGGTTAGGGGCGGGGAGTCATCTGTGAACCACTAGGCAGCGACACGAGGGACACA
Organism: Panthera uncia; assembly: GCF_023721935.1. Taxonomy (NCBI): domain Eukaryota; kingdom Metazoa; phylum Chordata; class Mammalia; order Carnivora; family Felidae; genus Panthera; species Panthera uncia. Next base: position 62,847,646 of record NC_064813.1, read on the forward strand.
GAGACAACGTGGGCGAGTCTCGAGGAGGGCGTTAAGGGGGAAGCACGAAAAAGAAGTCAATTTTCGTTAAAAGCACACAACGTCCGGAAAGCCAGGACCCCAGGAACTTCAAGGAGCGGGCAGGAGGGTACTCGGGACTAAGTAAACACGTGGAACATGTCCCGCTTCGGCCTCTCTGGTTATTCACGCGCTTGCTCCGAGGGTCTCTCAGTAAAGCTCCTTTTGAAAACCAAGGGAGAAGTCTTTTACTGGTTACAACCAAGGTAACAGGGGAGGGAGACATCGGCCACGGGCCAAGAACCGCATTGGCAACACAGGAGATCCAAAAGCCTGGTTGGGGCAAAAGGTGAAGGGGGGGGGGGGTGCCACCTCTGGGTTCCTTCCCACCAGGACCATTTCTGAGACAGCTGGAGACACACCGAACGGCAGACAAATGGGGTTGCTGATCTCCCATCGACGGCAGGGACACCAGCCTCATGTCAGAACAGGTAAGGGATAACTTCCTCCCTTGAAGCCTGGAGACCGTGTGGGAGGAGGGGCCGAGGGTCAAATCCTGGGGCCCTCTGCTATTTGAGGCCCCCTGGAAATCCCACCAGACCACGGTGGGACCTGGCAGCAGCGAAGACCCTTCAGGTATGACAAGTTTACATTACAGCGTGAACAGGAAAAAGAGAGGACAGTACCTAAGAACGTACCAAGATACGGGACCCTGCGTGGCTCAGTCAGTTAAGCGTCTGACTCTTGGTTTTGGCTCAGGTCGTGATCTCACGGATCGCGGGTTCGAGCCCCAAGTCAGACTCTGCGCTAGCAGTGAGGAGCCTGCTTGGGATTCTCCCTCTCCCTCTCTCTGCCCCTCCCCTGCTTGCTCTCACTCTCTCTCCCTCCCTCTCTCTCTCTCTCTCAAAATAAACAAAGTTAAAGAAGATGTACCGAGATCTGTACTAGAACCTCATCTGTTGCAGGTAAAAAGGCACCAACAGCCGAGCAGGCCTACGAGATCCACGGGGAGGAGGTCCGATCCAGCCTCCGTCCCTGCTGCTGCAGGCAAGGCTCACCTCGTTTACTGGGCCTTACTTACTCCCCTGTGGCAGGGAGAATTCACAGATGGCCCGTTCGTTCACCCTACCAGATTCCCATCGTCCCGGCTACTCTCTCTGCTGTCTCCGTACATTCTGCAGACGTAATTAAAGTGTCGAGTCGGCTGTCCTGGTCGTTATAAACAAGGAGGTGACCCTGGCCAGCCCGCTCTCACTGCATGAGACCCTTCAAAGCGCAGTGTTCTCCAGGCGGTACAGAACTCGGGGAGACCTGTTGTGGCCGGAAAAAGCAAACCGCAGCACCGCGGCTGCCGCCGAGGCCAGATGACAAGGGACTGATTCCACCGTGACCGAGGAGCTTGGAAGAGGACCCCGGCTCAGACGGGAGTCGTCTTGATTTCAGCCTGTGACACTGAGCGCGGGGCCCAGCTAAGCCGTGCCTGACGGCTGTCTGACCCCCGCGACCGTGAGCTGAGAAGCGTGTGCTGTGGGACAGCGCTCAGCTTACGGGAACTCGTTAGGAACCCAGCGCACCCCGTCGCGATTGCTCACGCGTTCCCCGCAGCCGCAGAACGCCCTGGCCTGGCTCTGCCCGGCCTGTTCACACCCGGCAGGCCCCGGGGCAGCCTGTCCTGGCCCAGGGACCCACCTGGCCCTCCGCTTGCGCACCCTCCGCTCGTGCTCTGCCTCCTCGTAGTAGTATTCATTGTGACTGTTGTCCCGCCGCCGGGCGGCCGCCGCGATCACAGCCCGCGACTGCCCTGTGGAGTTGTTGGTGCTGTTTTCTGCACGGGAGCGGGAGAGACAGGGATGGTCGCGTCACAGCACGCTCGCTCCCCAGCCCGGAAAGTCAGGGCGCAGCCACCTGACCGGTCCAGAGGCTGTGCCCGCCCACTGCGATGCCTCCCGTTCCCGACCCTCCTGGCCACGACTGGGAGAGGCCCCCCCGGAAAGCGACAGAGAGGGCCCTGGAGGGCACGGGTCCTGCACACGTGCCTCCTGGTGCCGGAGGACCTGGAGGTCAGAGAGCTGAGGGCTCGGGGCCAGGGCTGGTGAGCAGACGCAGAGAAGTCAGATTGGGGGGGACACACCACGGCATAAAGGGACAGCAAGTAGCATCAGCAGCTAACACCAGCCACCTGGAGCCAAGGGAAATGACAGAACAAAGGGGCTGGGGAAGCGGGGAAGAGTCTGAGAAGGAAACAGGGAGCAGACGGGAGGGCAGGGGAGCAGGGCCGCTCACCCTCTCCGAGGGAATACACCTTGAAGCCAGACACTTTCTTGGCCAGGACGGACTTGGGCAGGTTGAGGAGGGCAGGGTTGTAGACGGGGAAGTCATGGTAATACTTCTCCAGGATCCACACGGCCACACGCTGGATGCTGTGGGGGAGAGGGCGGGGGGAGGGGGGGAGGGAGAAGGGACAGACAAGGGGTGCCGGGGGGAGGGAGACATCAGGGCAGGTTGGCAGGGTGGGAAAGGACACAGGACAGGGACAGGCTGCTTCCAGGAAGCCTGGCTCAGGGCCTGAGGTCTACTTACCAGGCTCCCAAGCCTTCCCCAGGGCTGGGCCCGCTAGTCCCCTGCGGTGCTGAAGCCCAGGGGAGAGAGGGCATTGGGCCTGGGTCTCCAGCAAAGGGTCACCTCACCCCCTCCAAGTCCCCCAAGATTCCCTACGGGACCAGGAAGTGCCCCTGATATTCTGTAAGGCCTGGGGCAGGGTGGGGGCGGGCAGAGGAACTCTCACGGCACCTTTCCTCCAGGGGTCCCTCCTCTGGCCAGCTCATCTCGTGACCACCCACTCAACAGCTCACAGAGGCGGCGCCTCCAGGGAGGGCTCCAAAAGCGATCCCCCAAGCCCCGTCCGTGCCCCACGCCTTTCTGCCCCTCGGTCCAGCCCTCTGTGAGGTCCCTGATGACCAAACGTTCCTCTGCTGTCTCCCCGCTCCCGACTCCCAGCCCCTCCCGCCCCAGGACCCTGTTGGAGACCTACCGCAGGCAGAGCCCTCGGCCCTCCGGGCGGCCCCACCTCCCCACCTGCTCCCCCCTCGGCCTCCCCCCACCCCCGGCCCGTCGCCACACCTGAGGTGGCCCACGTTGTAGAAGCGGCTGGCGCCGTCGGTGGAGCGCACGACCTTGAGCGTGAACTGGGGCTGCAGCTGGCGCAGCTCCAGCAGGACCACCGCCAGGTAGTGCACGAAGAGCAGGGCGTCCACCAGCGACACGGCGAACTGCACCACGCCCTGGTAGCTGCGCTCGCGGGCGTCCAGGATGCGCACCCCGTAGAAGAGCCAGTAGGAGACGACGAGCAGGAAGACCAGCACCATGAGCAGCGCGCGCAGCACGAACACGCGCGGCAGCGAGGCCTTGGGCCGGCGGAGGAAGAGCGCCCAGCTGCCCAGCAGCAGGATGAGCAGCTTGAAGGCCACGGAGATGAAGAGGCCCTCGCAGGCCGTCCCGCACGGCTCCAGCTCCTCCCGCCACAGCAGCGGGGGCAGCAGCAGGAAAGCCAGCGGCGTGAGGAAAGAGAGCAGCGCCAGCGTGGCCCCCGCCGCCACGCCCAGGTGCCGGGAGCAGTCCAGCGGGACGCTGTCCTCCATGTCCTTGGCGATGCGCGTGAGGTCATCGTGGGAGATGCTGTGCTCTGAGGTGCCCGTCACTACAGTGGTCGTCTCCCCCCAGTTGTCATCCTACGGCAGGACGAGGGGGGAGGGGGGAGGGGGAGGAGAAGCGGGAAGGGAGGGGGGAGGGGAGAGGAGAGGGGGTGGGGGAAGGAAGGGGGAGGGGGGGAAGGGGGAGGGGAGGGGAAGAGAAGCGGGAGGGGAGAGGTGGGGGAAGGGAGGGGGAGGAGGAAGGGAGAAGGGGGAGGGGAGGGGAAGCAGGAAGGGAGGGGAGAGGGGAGGAGGAGGGGCAGGAGAAGGGAAGGGAGGGGGAGGAGCAAGGGAGAAGGGAGGGGAAGGGAGGGGGAGGGGGGAGGAAGGGAGAAGGGGAGGGGAAGGGAGAGGAGGGGAGAGGTGGGGGAAGGGAGAGAGGAGGGGGAAAGGAGAAGGGGGAGGGGAGGGGAGGGGAAGAGGGGAGGGGGAGGAGGAAGGGAGAAGAAGGAGGGGGAGGAGAAGCAGGAAGGGAGAGGGGACAGGGAGGGGTGGGGGAAGGGAGGGGGAGGAGGAAGGGAGAAGGGGAGGGGGAAGGGAAGGGGAGGGGGAGGAAAAGAGAAGGGAGGGAAGGGGGAGGAGGAAGGGAGAGGAGGGGGGAGGGGAGGGGGGAGGGGTGGGAGAAAGGAAGGGGGAGGGGAGGGGGGACAGCAGAGCAAGAGAGAGGAGAGAGGGCAGTCAGCCCATATGCAACCACCAAAGTATTTAGTGAGCTCCACTGTGTGCCCAGGCTTGGCACCTCGGGGCTGGCCCATCTGAGGCTGGGCCCTCCTTGCACACATGAGGGAGCCTGGGAAAGAACACCAATGCCCAGATCCCGCCCAGGAGGACGTCAACCCTCTTTTAAAAAACAGATGATTTTAACGTTCATCCAAAATTGAGAATCACTGAACTAAACAGTCCCTAAGGCCTGTTTACTGAAAACAGGGCCTGGGGACCAGCAGTGTAGACATCTCCTGGGAGCTTCTCAGAACTGCAGAGTCTCAGGCCCCACCCCGCATGGACTAAACCAGAATCTGCATTTTGACAAGCCCCCCGTGAATCCCTGGAACATGAAATGTTAGTGTGAACTGAGGCAGCCAGCAGACTGAGTGAGCAGGGTCCGCGTGCAGGAGCAGAGCCGGGGGCAGCCCGTGGGGTCTGGACAGGCCAGGCTGACCACTGAGAGCCTATCCTCCCGACATCGAGAGCCACTCAAGGTGTCTGATTCGGGGAGTGACCCGAAACAAGCAGTGCGGTGAAGGGCGGAGGACGCAGGGAGCGGGGAGGAAGGCAGGTGATCGGTGCATGGCATGGGAGATGGGCAGACTCAGGGCCACTCTGGGTCTCGGGTCTGCCCCGCTAGCCCTGCCATCTGAATGCCCACAGCACAGTGGCCGCCTGTTCCTGGAGGCAAGGGGGTTCCTGGAGGCCAAGGTCCCCAAGTGTCCTGAGTCTGGTCCACTGGAGCTATCTCTGCAGACGCTGGCCACCCTCCCACAGAAGGGCCCCAAGACCACCAGTGGCCATCAGCGCCCACACCCTTCACTCCTAGACGGCCCGGGGATACGGAGTCACAGGGCTTAGACACGGGACGGGGAGTGTAGGAGATGCCCGGCAGGGTCAGCGATCAGGGGGTTGACGAATCTCCTCTCCCAAGAACAGAGGAGCCTGATCTGATGGTACAAAGTGGGTGTACCGACCACTTTCAACTCAAGGTCTACTCCTCACCCTAGGCTGACCTCCAGACACACTGCCTGCCCTCTCCCCCACCACGGCTGAGCTGACCGTGTCTCGCAGTCCCTTCGAGAACTCAGGGCGCCAGGTCTCAGGGAGAAGACGGGATTGGGAAAGAGGGAGGGGGGCTATTTCCCCCAGGTACTCATCTGCTCCCAAGACCCAGGAAGTCCCCGTGTCGGTCACAGAGCTTTCCTGTGAGGGAAGAGGAGCTGGGAGTCTCCAGCCAGAGATGGTCCCGGGGAAGGAAGAGCGGGAGGTGCCTTCAGAGTCACCCCAAATCCTGCCCCTGCCCTAATCCAGCACTGAGGTCTGCCTGCTGGCCTTCCTACTAGGTGAACACAGAGGGCCACAGAGCTTAGAGCAGGAGCAACCTGCTCACCCCGCCCCGAGTGACCAGCGTCCTTCCGGCGGCCCCCCTTCTCACCTCCCCCTTTCTCCACCGACTCCTCCCACACCTGCTTCCAGCTCCAGACCCAGACGGTGCAGTTCTGCAGCCTGACACCAGAGGGCGCGGCAGAGCCCCTGCCTGAGACTCCAGGAAAACTCAGGGCTGCCCACGCCACCCCCCAGGCCGCACCCACCGCCCCCTCCTGCCCCAGGTTCCCAGCCCATCTGACCGGCGGGCCTCAGCTCAGAGGAACCAGGCAACTCCCATTGGACAGCCCAGGTCACCCTAGCTCTCTGAGAAAAGGAGGAAGGGGCTGCGGCTTCCAAAGGGATCTCTACTAAATTCCCTCACTTCTACTGAAACAGGTCCTCCTTTGGGACCCCAAGCACAGGACATGTGACACGAGATGCCCTCCCTGATAGGGCCACTGCCCGAAGAGACCAGGGTTCCAGGCCCTTTCCCCTCTGACGGACCTCCAGGTTCATGGATCTGCCTGAAAACACCTGGCCTGGCCCCCACGCCCCCCGATGCTCACCCGCTCATCCCCTCGCGTGGACTCATTGTCCAGCAGGGGCTCCCCTGGGGCCTGGATCGTCACCGACTTGTCGCCGCGGCTCCCATCTCGGCTCTTAGAGCGGTGTCGGTCCCGGCGGTCCCTGCAGCAGGCGGCCGGGGGCACAGGTCAGAGGGGGGACCTGGGTCGTCTTCTCAGCAACCACTACCCCACCACCACCCCTGTGCACGGCCACCTCTCCCCCCACCCCCCTGACCCTCCGCCACCCATGTCGCCCCCACGTCTGCCCACCTGTGCTTGCGGGAGCTGCGGGAGTGGCCCGACTTGTAGGAATAGCCCGAGTACTGGGACTCAGTGTCCATGGCGTCCGAACGCCGGGCCTTGTAGCGCTCCAGGGCCACAGGCTGGGGCCTTTTGGGGGGCCCCACAGCCACCTCCTTCAGCACCGGCTTCTTCAGGCCAAGGGGCACCTTCAGGAAATCAACCGTCACCCTGAGGGACTCTATTTTGCTGGACGGGTGGGCTTGTCTCAGAGAAAATCAAGCGACGCGCCTGAGAAGAGGAAGCCGTCGGTCAGGAGAAGCGGCAGCTCCCGTGGGGTCAGGGCAGAGAGGTGACCAGCCCCGAAGAGCGGCTGCCGCAGGAAGCTGTACTGGCCCAGCCGCTGCCCCAGACCAGTCCGCCCCGGTTCCCGCTCCGTCCAGTGGGCCCGGTTCCTCCTGCCCTGCCTCCCAGAAAGCGCACCCCGAGGCTGTGCCAGCGGCTCGGGGCGCAGGGCGGACGGGCAGCAGAGGCCGCAAGGAATGACCCAGCCCGGGACCCCCCGGAGCGGAGAACCAGGGCAACCCTCTGCTTGTTCTCGGCCAGGAAAGCCGTGGCTCAGAGACGGCAGGTTCTGGCCAGGCGGACGGGCTGGACCGACGGAGACCGCACAGAGCACAAAGCAGCTGGCCTCTGTCCAGGCCTCTCTTTCCCCCTCATCTTCCCCCCACTCGTGACTTCTGAAAGGGCCCACGGGGGGAGGGGCTGCTCACAGCCGTTTCTCTTGTCCCAATCTAGCCAGAGCCTACGTCAAACCTACCCGGAGTTACAGGCCGGGTCAGGCTGGCTGCTCCACGGAGTGTGTGTGTGTGTGTGTGTGTGTGTGTGTGTGTGTTCATGCACACCAGGGGAGCGGGGTGAGGGATGGAAACTATGATAACGTGGGCGGGGGGAGCAGGGAGGAGAAGACCGCGGAAATCGTTCTCCGAAGGCCCGAAGTGCTGAAATGGGCCATGCGCTGGGGAGCCTTCCTGGCTGTGCGTGTCCCCAGGGGCAGCGTGTGTATTCAGTCTGTTCACCTTCTACCTCTGCAGAGAATGAGCTCTTCTTCCTCCCCGCTTCCCGACCCTCAGCCGCATCCTGCTGGGCCCTCAGAGCCCACCCACCACCAACTAACAGCCAACCTGGCATCTTGCCCTCGGGCCCACCTCCACCAAGGCACGCGCGCGTTTCCCAGCCTCCCTTGCCGGGCCATCAGCTCGCTCTCGGGCACCTCTGTGCACCATGCACCCTGCGAGGCCCCGGGGAGTGGCGGGGGGGTGGGGGGGGGAGGACAGCGGGGGACCCGACCCCGGCTGGCGGGGCACAGGCACGCTGAACAAGTAAACTGGAGTATGAATGGCTAACTGCAGGAGTGATGGCAGGAACAGGGCGGAAAACCAGGAGAGGCAGCGCCGGGGGCTGCGACTTTGCACTGAGCGGTTCTAGAAAGTCTCTCTGAGAAAACGACACCTGAGCCTGAGGGAGAACAGCACTTAGCCAGGCAGAGAGGTGACAAAGGCAGGAAACCGCCCTGGGGAGACGGAGGGCAGCAAGGAGCTTGGTGGATTCCAGGAACCAGAAAAGGCCAGGGCAGCGGGAGCCGACGAAGATGATGGCTGGAGGCGGCCAGGGGCCAGGTGCAGAGCTCGTGTTTCCCCCAAGCACAAGGACGACGACCACAGGAAGCCCGCGAAGGATTTTAGCTGTGCAGGCGGGGACTGGGGGAGGGGCGAGCAGACACGGGAACACAAGGAAGGAAGCTACTAAGGCGGCCGGAGGCAGCGAGCGGCCCTGGAGGAGGTGACAAACAGCCGGTGCGAGACGCGGTGGTGGTAGGATCAACAGGGCCCGCTGAGGTCTGGCTGAGGGGAGGGGAGCGCCCGGGATCCCTGGCCTGAGCAAGAGAGGAAGGCAGGGGAGGAGGCAAGTCTGGGGAGGGAAGCAGTGAGCTCCATTCCCAGCGGGCTAAGGTCACGGCCAGGAGACAGGTCAGGTGAGCAGCAGGGTTTCAGAGGAGCCAGACTCAGGAGAGTCTGAGCTGGAGGTGAGCGAGGTCACGGGCATGGATAGGGTCACCTAGGGACAGGAATAAATAAGAGGGTTCCTGGGGATCCCAGTAGGGAAGAGCAGGCAAAGGGGCAGACAAGGCAAGGCCAGAGGGGGAGGACAGCCAGAGGAGGAGGGAGGCCAGAGGAGGAGGGAGGCCAGGGGTGGGGGAGGCCAGAAGAGCTGGCTCTTGTGTTTGGAGGCAGAAATAAAACCGACTGGGTCACCTGGTACCCAAAACTCAATTATGAGGGGAACTGAAAGGGGTTTGCTTCTGTGTAGTTGCTAACTTTTCCCCAACTAAACTCAACTATCAACAACTAGAGAGTAGGAAAGACGGCTGAGACATATTTCTGTCCACCACCGTCCGGTGCGCACATGGCCAAGAACTGACGCCCACCCCGTGGATGGACCTGCCCCTCTGACTCTCGGGGTCCTGTCGTGACTGCAGGGCGGTGACGTCAATACTACGTCCATTCCTTCCGCCACCACCAGCTCTCGAGAGGCACCGCCGTGGCCTGGCGATGTTTGTCAACAGCCCCACGTCAAGGCCAGTGTGGGACGGAGATACACCGAGGGGACACAGCCATGACACGTGAACCCAACCCTAACCCGCTCGAAATACCTTTGCCGTGAACAGGGCCCCCATCCAGCACCCTGTCTGCAAATCACACGTCGCCCCCCTCCACCCCGGCTCCTGAGGACCCTTCTACTGGTTTAGGTCTCGACACAGTCTCCCAACACCTCACACGCATCTCTCTGGCTGGGCGCCGCCCTAATCTAGTCCCCACCAGGAGGTTTGAGAGAGCAAGTGGGCTGCAGTGGGGGGGGGGGGGGGGATGTAAAGGGGGTCAGAACTGCCCTTGATGGGGTCTAGACAGAGGCACCGGAACCAGGACTCTCCACCTCCTCAGCCTCAAGCACAAAAAGAGCCCGGAATTTGCATCAAGGCTCTGCATTCAAAACCTGACTCTCCCACCAACCAGCTCTGTGACCACAGGCAAGTTACTTCACTTCTCTGTGCTTTGCAGCCTGGTAGGCTCGTCGGTAAAATAGGAAAGTAATGACACGTACTCGATGAGGCTGCTGTGAGGACCCCGGGGGGTGAAAGAAGCGCTTTTATAAACTGCTCAGCTTGTAATTAGTTAAGGAATTAATATGCTGTGGCTCCAGGGTCGCCCATACTCCAATCCCCAGACACTTCCTCTGCGATTTAGGGAAGAGGTGGTATAAATAAATCCTGCTGTTTGTACTACTAAATAAAGAAGTCACACGCACACACACACACAGTCCTGACCAGAACCACTTCAAACACACTCAGGAGGGAAGCTGATGCCATTGTGTTTCCCCTATAGATAAATTTCAAACCAGAGAAGGGTGCCAGCCCCTCCCAACCCTTTGTTCGGAGCTGCTCGGCCTGGAGCCCCCACCTTCCTCCCAGTGTCAACCCCCCCCCTTCACCCACCGCTTATTCAAGACCCAGCGTAAACCCTGCTTTACCCACCCCTTCCAACCCAACTCAAGGTGCCCCAAACGTTAGGTGCCTCCCCCACCAAACAGAGGGACTAAAATGAACCCAGTTTCTGAGCCCCTTGCCTGCTGACCCCTCAAGGTGCCAGGAAGCTAACCCGAATCTGGAGAGGCTGGGGGCGACGGGGATGGGAGGCAAGCGAAGACAAGGGCAGAAGTTCCCCCTTGTTTAATCAGCTCAGGAATCAGGGGTCTAGAGGGTCTCCAGGGTGGGCGGCGTTCCCAGGGAAGAGGGTGGGGGGAGGGGAGCCCTGGATCAGACCAACAAGTGGAAATGGCAGAGGTGGACCGTGAGGGCGGCAGGACCTGGTGTGGACAGGGAGGGCCCTGGTTTGCACATGGGAGGCCGTGGAAGGGGATGTGTCCCCATGCGTTCACCTTGCCCCCACCCCCAAGGGGCGCGAGCACGCGCGCACGCACACACACACACACACACACACACACACACTCAGTCCCCTGCTCAAACCAACCATGGATTATCTGGGGTTAAAAGGAGGCCAGAGAGAGAGAGGGAGGGAAGAGTGACTGTCACAAAAACAAGACCCTTCTCCCCCCAAAAGGTCTTTCAGAAATAAAATTAATGGAATGTGTCTCAGTACCATCCCAAGGGGATTGGGGGGAGGGGTGGGGGGGAATGTGGGGGCTTTTGTCCCGGCTGCCCAGCTTCTCCCACATTGATCGCCATGGCAACCAAAGCCCCCTGTTGCCTAGGTGATGGCAGCCGGGTCCTGGAACCCATACCCAGCATCCAAAGCGAGGGAGGTTGTGAAGGTAGGGGGGGGGGGGGGGGGGCTAGGGGCAGAGGGGGAGAGAATGGGGTTTCTCCTCTGGCAGCCCCAGCTTTTGTCTGAGTTCTGGGATCAGGTTTCTTCAGGAAACAATCGGAGGCCTCTGGAAAAAATACAGTCAGAACCTGGCAACAGGCAAGGGAACAAGGCCTTGCGGGTGCAGGGGGGCGGTTACAGGGGGGGAGGCTGGTGTTGACCAAAATGCACACTGAGACTGGACCCTTCCCTTTGCCCCACTCGGAGGAGCAGCCCAGGTGGACAAGGCACCCGACAGAGAACGGGCCTCTGTGGGCAGGTGCTGAGGACCGACGGGCAGCCAGCAGGTGGCTAAGATCAGTGCCTCCTTTGCCGGCTCTCTGGACCAGGGCCACCCGGCCCCCCAGTCCCAGCTCCTTCGGGCCTGGGATGGGGAAAAGAGGCAGGGCAGAGGTGAGGGTGGGGCCGGAGGAAGGCACTCTGGGAGCTGCAGTGACTCAGCCAGAAAAGAAAAGGTGGGGAGGGGACAGGACCCAAACATGTGCCTAGAAAGGCCACCCGTTCTTCCTCGGGTCTCTGGAAGACAGGGCTGCAGGCCAGCTGTGCAGCAGAAGGCACTTGGGCTGGATCATCCCGCGGCGGGGGAAGTGGATGGGAAGACAAGATGCCAAGAGCTTGCCTCTGGCTGCCACGACAGAGCTGTGACCGGCCCACTCGTTGAACACACAGCCTTCCTCTTCTCAGCCCAGGACGAGGGAAGGCCGGTCCTGTCTGGACGCAAGAGGTCGGGCACCATCTCGTCTTCAGACCCTTGTAGGACAAGACGTCTACAGACACTGGCCCATTAATGGTCTGTGATTCCTACTCGAGAGCCTGGATCTCACTGCACCTGCCTTCCACCTCCCCAATCAACCCAGACAGGTGTGGCCACGTGAGCGCCCCCGGCCCAGGGTCCCCAGCTTCCCCACCACAGTCCAAGGGTATGAATGTGCATTCCGCTCACGGTGCGGCTGGCCACCTCCCGGGAGGCACCAGGTGTCCCACCCCCCCACCCCCTCCAGCCCAGTATCCAAAGAACTAGATAACTAGCCGGAAAGACAGAGCAGGCTGCCACCTCATCATCAGACTGCTGGGAGGCAGGGCGGACGCCCAAAGTCACAACCATCGTTCAGACTGGAGGCCTTTTCTTTCTGCCACGATAGTCTCCATCCAGGCCCTGATGGTCACCAGTGGGGGCGGGAGGCGTCCATGAGAGCAAATGCAGACACCTCACCTGGTACCCGCGGAGGACCGGAAGGTGCCAGAACCTCTGACTGTGCCCACACGATCCCTGAGCTCCCTTTCCCCTCCCCCTCCAGGAGGAAAGCACACACTGATCTCACAGTTTCGTGAGATCGAGCCCCGAGCCCTGTGTCGGGCTCTGTGCTGACAGCGCAGGGCCTGCTTGGGATTCTCTCTCTCTCTCTCTCTCTCTCTCTCTCTCTCTGCCCCTCCCCTACTCATTCTCCCTCCCTCCCTCATTCTCTCTCAAAATAAATAAATTGGAAGAAGGAAGGAAGGAAGGAAGGAAAGAAAGAAAGAAAGAAAGAAAGAAAGAAAGAAAGAAAGAAAGAAAAGAAAGAGAAAGAGAGAAAGAAAGAAGAGAAGGAAAAGAAAAATGAGAAAAGAAAAAAAAGAGAAAGGAGAAAAGAACTTACTAATGCTTAAGCTTTGAGGCGTTTGCCTCTCAGAGAGAGACGGGGTTCCTCTAGGAAAGTCCCAGTCCTTGGGGTAGCCAGGATGGGGACAAGTGGCACAGATCCCTGCCCCAGCCTCTCTTCTCACCAGTGACAGGGGACGACGACTAGACAGGCCCGGGCCAAGACAGTGGAGACCAGAGCCCCTTCCCCTCCAAGGGGTGGTTTCTGCCGCACCCCTCCCCCAGCAACTGAGGCTCTGACGCTCCCTCGCTCGCTCCCTCCCTTCCCTCATCGGTCCCATCCGGCCTTAGGCCCTGGACAAGCCGTCCATCCCAGAGGCCACGCTGCGTTTCCCCACCACAAAGAGAACTAGGGCACACAGAGCAGGCCAGAACCAGCCCCAGGCCCTAGACCAAAAATGGGATGGAGATTCGCCCCCACCCTCACTCCTGTGCCCTGAAAAAGGCCCCAGTGTCCTTGGGTGAGGCCAAAGCCAGCTGGATCTCAAGGGGCCCGAGGGAGAGGAAAGGGCCGGTTTGGGGAGCCCGGGAGCCCCCGCCCTGCTTACCGGGCACTCTCCCAGGACAGCCCCAGACAGGAACTCACCATCCCGAGAGCCCCGGGGCAGGGGCCGGGGCAGGGTCCTTCCCCTCACTAGGCTGGGAAGCAGGGACGGCTGTGCTTGGGCCGCCCAGGCGAGGATGTTTCCAGAGCAGCTGCTCACCCCCAGACCCCAGAGCAAGGAGCGCCCCCACGCAGGGCTCCCAGCCAGGATACCTGAGCTTGCGTTCTAGCTAGAAGGGAGCTGAGGGAGCCAGGGCCAAGCCCTTCTCCTCCACCTCCTCAACTGCCTCCATCTAAGAGGGGGCGATGCGGGTACCCTCTGATAGCCACAGACACCCTGAGACACACACTCACGCACAGACACCCACACTCCTATCCCCCTCTGAAACCTGGAAGGGCTCCCGCCTGCCCCACCCAGCTCCACCCGCCCCAGCCAGGCAGGTTCTGTAGAGACCTGCTCGCTTTCTCTCTGGCACCCCCACCCCACCCCCCGCAGCTCGCCAAGTGTCTCCCCCAACACACCGTACCCCAGTGCACACACATGCACCCACACCACAGCTCCTCAGTCCCCGGCCACCCCCAGACCCATTCGCAGCCAGTGGAGAAGGGAACACTGGGCAGGGGGGAGGGTATACAGCAGAAGGGGTGAGTAATCTCTTTGGCATCTGTCCCAGATGGGGGCCGGAGGGGAGACAGGATGCTAGGCTGGTGAGAGGGTCACCACGGCTTCGAGATGCCTCGATGTTTAATTTGCACCAGTGGGCAGGCCCCACAATTACCACCCACTCTGAGCTCCTTCCTCCGTCGGCTGGGGCACAGGGCTGGCCCCTACCTGCCCACCAGGTGAGCTGCGGGAGAGCCAAGGAGGAAAGCAGGCACCTCGAGTTGTCCTCAGGGACAGGAGAAGGGGGACCCTGGGGGGCGAGCAGGCAGGCTGCGTGGACCCGCGGGTCAGTTCCCGCCTACCCCGTGCCCCCCCCCCGCCCTCCAGGAAAACAAAAATGCCTCCCCCTTCATGGCCTACTGTCCTAGGCAGGCCCCAAGTGACCCTGCCTCCGGGAGACTTTCTGAGCCTGTACACCGGCCCCTGCCAAGGAGGAGGAGGTGGAAAGCAGCCGCTTGGGGAGGGAGCGATCTTGGGCTCACGTGTGGTAGGGGAGCTGGGAGGTGGGGACACGGGCAGCAGGGTGGGCCTACGGGTGCCTGAGGCAGGCTTGGGTCTCCCCAGCCTGGAAACCTTCTCGTGCTTTGGGGGGCGGGGCCGGAACTGGCAGTGACCCAGCTCTCACGCAGGAGAACCGGAGACCGGGCCAGCTGAAAGGCCCACGTACCTACCGACCCCCACCATCGTGCCACTCTCAGCACCTGAGGTTTTCACTCTTCTAAGGGGTCCCAGCAGCCTCCAGCCCCTACATCTCCCACCCCCACTCCTGGAGGAAAGCCAGGGACAAAACAAGTGTCCCTGTTCACACTTGGTTGTTTTTTAAGTTCCTGCGTTCACACCTGGGGCTCAGCACCTGTTCTCCTTCAACCCCCACCTCCCCTAAGAAGCCAGAGGCCCCTCCCCAGCCTCGCACACGAACAGTGCACTCTCTCTGGGGAGAGTGGGGGCCCAGGGATGTTGTGGGGGGTTGCTGGAAAACTCTGCAGACAATGAGGGCCAGGCCCCTCCCAATCACAAACAAGACCCCATGGGCTGGAGTGGCCGGACCCCCAACACCAGCTCCCCCGCTCCCCCGGAGGAAGAGGCCAGCCCCTGGAGAGGTTCTGCCCAGGCCCTAGCCCTGCCCCAGGCTGGGGACAATCAGGTCCTCCTCCCAGGAGACCCATTCCTCCAGGGGACTCCACCCAGCCCCACCCTCCGAGGTAGACCTCTCTACTCAGGCTGACCTGGAGACTCCCTGTGCGCCCTTCAGGAGATAGGGGAATTATTCAAGTTCAAGACCAAAGGTGATGAGCAAATCCGATTCAACTGGAAGGAAGCAGGGGAAGGCGGAGGGAGCATTTTGGAAAATGGAGGGGCAATGCGGGCAGGTGGGCCAGGCACAGCCTCTGGGGAGATATGCTATCCAAGGTGAGCTGCTTCCCTTCTCTAAACCTCAGTTTTCGTGCCTGTAAAATGGAGTAATGGTGCCTACTTCTGGTTAAGAGTTTTCGACAAAATAACATATACAGAGTATCATGGAGTCGGGGACGTAAAAGATGCTCAATAAAACGTTACCTCCTCCCTCTTTGTCCTTTAGAGGCCGCACATCCAGTCGTCCTACTTCCTGTTCCCATGACCTCATTGTGAGAAGACCCCACCCAGCCCCTCTGGCTACAGCGCGGGCCCCAGACCCCAGATGATGACCCCGCCCTAATTTCCACCACAACCTGGGGCAGCCAGAACCCCTCTCCCCATTCTCTTGCCTCTTTCCTGGGCTGGGCTGGGGTGGGGTGGGGTGTGGTCTCGGATCCCCCTATCCCTCCCTACCCATCCCTCCTTCCACACCTACTAAGGCAGGGCCTGGGCTCCAACGCCAGGGCGCTGTGTGTGCAGTGGCAGGGGGACCCCAAGCCTGCCACCCCGCCCCAGCCCCCAGCTTCTCCCCACTCACCGCCCCACCCCGATTACCAGGGGATCCTGGGCTCTGCCGATTCCAAGCCTGCTTCTCCCAAACCCGTTCCCAGCTGTCATGTCTGTAATTACCAGCCTCGCCGGGGGCATCAGACCAGCACAGCAACACCTCATTTCCAAAGGGCCCCCACCAGACGAGGCCTCTGCCTCCTACTCTGTACCAAGCAGTGTGGAGGCAGGGATGGAAAGATTTTCCCTGACCCACCTCGTTTCTCTCCAGATCACAAGAGGGCTGCCCGGGGAGATCGCCAGGAGGCAGAATAAAGAATGGAAGGCTGCTGCTGGGGGTGGGGTCTGAGCTGGGAGTCTCTCCCGGGCTTCTCCCTCGCCTGGCTACCAAAACCTCCCCACAAACAAGGTTACCAACCCGGAGAGGGGGAGAGAAGAATTTTCAGGTCACTTTGGAGAGAGGGGAAGTTGATGCCCTAGTAAAGTTGAAAGGGGCACCCACAGGGATGAGGGCAGCTACGGGAGGGAACGGCCCAGGAGAGAGGAGGAAAGAGCGAGTTAAATGAAGTCCCATCCTCCACCCAGACCAAGAGGCAAGAGTAGCCCAGCCTCCCTCCTCCTTATCACCTCCATCCCCAGCAACCTCACAGGACCTCCTTTTACAGGCAGGGAAACTGAGGACAAATCCCCACCCACACTTCAAGATCCAACAGCCCCACGCTGCACACAGCTCAGCAACACCCCCGATCCTTCTGGCCCGCGCAGCCCGAACCCGCAGAGGCTCCTCAGTCCCCTCCCTGTCTGCCTAGCTCAGAGTCTGAATCCTGCAAAGGTCCGTCCACACAGTGGAATAGGGTTCAGCCATGAAAAAGAGGGTGAAATTCTGGCACCCGCTACGACGTGGAGGAACCTCGAGAAGCTTGTGCCGAGTGCAGAAAGACAGACATAAAAAGGTCCTACGTTGTGTAAAATTTCATTTACGTGAAATATCCAGAATGGGTAAACCCACAGAAACAGAATAGAGACTGGTGGCTGCCAGGGGCGGGGGATGGGGTAGGGAAAAGGTTCTCACAGGCCACGGTTGCACAACATTGTGAAGGCACTAAACGCCAATGCTCACTTTAAAACGGTAATTTTAGGGGCGCCTGGGTGGCTCAGTGGGTTAACTGTCCAACTCTTGATCTCGGCTCGGGTCATGATCTCACGGTTCGTGGGTTCGAACTCCACGTCGGGCTCTGTGCTGACAGCTCAGAGCCTGGAACCTGCTTCAGATTCTGTGTCTCCCTCTCTCTCTGCCCCTCCCCTGCTCATGCTCTGTCTCAAAAATAAATAAACGGTAAAAAAAAAAAAAAAATTCTTTTCAAGGGTAATTTTAGGGGCGCCTGGGTGGCTCGGTGGGCTAAGTGTCCCACTCTTGATCTCGGCTCACGTCATGATGTCAAGGTTTGTGGGATCGAGCCCCAATTCGGGCTCTGCACGGCCGGCATGGAGCCCACTTGGAATTCTCGCTCTCCCTCTCGCTCTCTGCCCCTCCCCCGCTTGGGTACGCACACTTTCTCTCTCTTGAAGTAAATAAAGACACTTAAAAAAACCAAAAAACAAAAAAAGCATTGAAAATGGTAATTTTACGGGATGTGAATTTCACCTCAGTTTCAAAACCCCCGGCCAGCCCAGGGCACATCTCCTCCGGTGCCTTTCCTGATACCCACCCCAGGGCCGAGCACTCCTGCTCCAGGCCCCCGTTGGCCTCCTAAACACACCTCCACACAGCACGCACCGGGCTACAGTGAACCGACGTGTTCCGGCACGTCTCCCCTGCGAAAGGCCGCCTCATCCCCTCTCCCCTGTGCTCAGACAGCGCCTGGCAGCCAGCAGGGTCTGCCAGAGGAGAACCAAAGCCTCGCTCTCCTCCCCAACCCACAACTGCCTCCCACGACCCCCTCCGTCAGAACCCGAACCACTCGGCTAACATGTACTGAGTGCTCCCTCTGGGCCGGGCACCATGCGAAGGGCTCGCGCTGCATTACTTCACCCGGTCCTCATAAACCGAAGAGACAGGGCGTATTATTAACTCCACTTTACGGGCGAGGCTTCAAAAAGTTCTCTCTTCTGTCTGAGGCCTCAGAACTAGGAGGTGGCGTAACTAGGACGTTAAGAGCAAGCCGCAACCCGAGGAAGGAGGCCACTGGGCGAACCTGGGGTTCCTCGAGGAAGGTCCCATCTGGGGTTGGAGGACACCGTCTGAAGACACCCAAGAGGCTAAAGAATGCGGTTCAAGAACTTGCCCCACGTCACCCCACTGTGAAATACTAATTCCAACCAGTGCTGTCGGGTGTGGGGAGCCGTTGGGGGCAGACTAGGCAAGGACTGGAGTCCCTACAACCCCGAGGACACGAGGGGAGTCCCGGAGCTCCTCTCTCTTCCCCCCCAAAGCTCCTCTTAGCCAAGTACACGCCCCCCCCTCTAACCGGAAGGGCCTCTTGGCAACCAGATGAACAGATAAAAATCTGTCCTGCCCTAGGTCCAGGAAAGGGGGCCCTTCCTTAGACTCTGAAGGAGCAGAGGGGGCACGTGAGAGAGGCCTGTCCTGGACGAATCAGACAGAAGCGACACAATGGGGCAGGAGGAGCCGATGTGGCCACTGGTTCCAGACTGGAAGTACGGCCCGAGATGGCATCGTCCATTCTCTGACCACAGTGCCTCCTCCTTGGAAGAGCGGGCCAGGAGGCGTGCACGGAGCCAGAGCCCCCCCCCCCCCATCCTAGATTCACGTGCCTCACTCACCCTGGGAGCCCTGCCCGTCAGACAGGTGTCGGGCTTGAAGCCCTCACGCATCAGGCCTTTCACACTCTGCCCCCAGCCCTAGTCCCAACGTGTCCTAACTCCCACCACCCTCATCCCAGAGTCCTAGGAAAGCCAGGGAGCCCTGGGGACTAAAGACGGAACATCCCGGTTGCACATGCCCCCTAGGGACTCAAGCACTCCGATTCCAGTTCCTCGGCGACCCTGAGAAACGTGTGCAGTCGAAACCTCAGCCCCTAAAAGCGGGTGTCTCGCCCAAAGCCCTGGCGGCAAGAGGAACGTGTCTGGGAGGGACATGGGAGGAAGAAGCGTGCGTCCTCAAGAGGAGAAGGCGGCCAGCCCCTTCCCTTCACCCCGAAAGAGAAAGGACAAGGGAGAGGACGGGCAAAGGACGTAGCTGCTGCTTCTGTGGGGAGGGACACAGCCCCTTCCCCGACAGTGGTGACCTCCCGCCAAACACCAGGACAGCCTGCCAGGGGCGCCCACCCTTTCCCCCACACGCGGACATTCAAGCTCTCACTGGCTCAGCCCCGATTCCTCACCCTCAGCCCCAGCCCCGGCCCCAGCCCACAGCTCCACCCTAACCACGCTCCTCACCAGGGAAAAGGGAATCTACTGGATACGTACACGGCGGGCACGCGCACACACCTGCAGAAACTCCTGAAAATGCACCCCCCTCCCCTGCCCACCAGCCTCCCCAGAGCTCCCATGCCACCGTCTCAACCCCAGGGACGGGGACCTGGGCTGTTCCACACCAGTCTCATCCCTCCAGCAGGCTGCGTCCTCTTGCCTCCACCCCAGACCGAAATCGCGACTCCTCAGGAGCTGGAGAATCCTGGAGGCAGGGCAGTTAGTGCACTCCGAAGTCAAAGACCCCAAGGCAGCTTTCCCGGGAGAACCTTGGCCTGAGGGGGCTGAGCCTGGGCGGGGAAAGCCAAGAATGTGGCCTCTCCACACACTGGAACCCAAGCTAGGATGGGGAGGGAGGAAGTCCCTCTTATTTTCCTCCCGACTCCTCCAGGGCCTCAAGATTCCTGTAGGACTACAACCAGAACCTCTCTTCTCTGTTCCCCACAACACACACCCTTTTCTAGAAACCCCCCCCCACCCAAGCGGGCACCTCGTAAGGTGGCCCACTCACTCCCACTTGTAGGTCTCAGATACTTCAGGCGCTACCTTTGAATCCAGGGAGAGCCAACCAAGAAGCTTCAGAATCGTCCATACAGCCATCCCTTTGGGCTTTCTGCCAGGAAAATGTGCCTGCAGAGGCAAGAGGTAGTACCCCCAACACACACTCAGGAGCACACACACCGCCTAAGGCGGGTCCACACGCTGGTACTTAACCATCAACACAGGTTACACCCAAGAGAACAGATTCCCTCACCCCCTTTCTGGCACACAGGTGCACACACACCTACCCAGCCAGGTATGCCCCATTCAGCTCTTACACACCCACCCTCCTCAGTACCTACACCCTTCTTTCCCAGAAACCCCTCCGCAGTTCACACACACAGACACACAGCCCTTCCCCGGAGTGTACACATAAATGCATATCCAAACACACGGCAGATACGTGGTCAGCCGCTCCCTGGGTGCACACACAGCCGCTGAAAAACCCCTACACCTCCAAACCCAGGGGCCCACCTGCAGGAACACGTTGCACATCACGGCGCGCGCGCGCACACACACGCGCGCACGCACACACACACACACACACACACACACACACAAAGAATCACGCACACTGATCCTCCGCCAATGCTTTAAAACTCACTAATGCAGGGCCCCCAGCCCCCCAAACGGGTAAGTATGAGTGGGGAGAGGGATGCCGGCGCCTGTCCCTGGGCCCCCATCCACGGTGCCCGGGTACCCTGCCCGCCAGCCCCGTCCTCAGCAGCACACACACCCCCCTCCACTCTCCTCGGCCGGTCCCCAGACTCCACATTACACCCGGAATGCATACCTGCCCCGTCCCTCCCCACCCTCCTGAGGTGTGTCTGCACCCCTAAACACCCCCGCCTTCCGATACCTCCGGGCTCCTGTGTCTCGCACTGCCTCTCTCCCCCCCCCACCTCCAGCACCCCCCCCCGGTCTCCGGCTTCACCCGGCCCCCCCCCCCCCCCCGGGGGCCCTTGGGCCCCCGCCGGAGCCCGGGCCTGGAGAGCCAGGGACTTTCCTGGGCCCGGGGCTCCGGCGGGGGCCTTAATGATCGCGGGGGGGGGGGGCCCTCCGCCTTGCAGTGGGGGAAAGGACCGGAAGGGGGGGGGCCCGGGGCCCCCCCTTCCCCCACAAGCCATCCCGCCCGCCCGGGGGCCGGGCACCCTCTGGCCCCCCGCACGATTGTCCTCCTCTCCCGTCTCTCGTCCTCCTTTCTTTTTCTGGCAAACTTTGCCCGCGCCCCCGCGGCCCGGCACTCACCGCCGCCGCGAAGTGCCGGTGGGCTCGGCCCGGCGCCTTTGTATCCGCAGCGCTCCGGGTCGCGGCGAACTCCGCGCTCGCGGACGGGCAGCGCGGGCGAGGGCGGCGCGGAGGGGGCTCCGGTGCCGGCCACCCCCTCTGCGTCCCACACCGCTGCCTGTCCCCCTCGGGGCCCCGGGGGCAGGGGCCGGGGGATGGGGGCGCTCAGGCTCCCATGGCGGGGGCCAGGAGCACGGAACCGGGGGCCGGGGATCGCACCGGAGCCGGCGGCGGAGCGGGGAGGGGACGGGCAGGGGAGCGGGCGGGGGGCGGGGGCGGGGGGCGCGCGCTCCCGGGCGCCGCCTCCCGGCTGTTCCCGCCGTCGCGCCCCTCCCGCCGCCGCGCCCATTGTCTGCGGCCCGGCTCTTCCCGGAGCCGCCGCTCCCCGGCCGGCCGGCCGCCCGGGACGCGCGGGGCCCTCCCGACCCCGGGAGGAGGCCGCGCGGCCCTGCGACCCCGGCCGCGAGCGCTGACCCGGGAGGCCTCGATCCGCGGCCGGGGCCCAGCCCGCAGCCCCTCCCTCCTGGGGCGCCTCTCCCCGACCCGAGGGTCGGAGACCGAGTCCCCAGACCTCCGGGGATGGAGGTGTGCATTCTTGCGGGCCACGGACCCGGCTACGCGGAGTCCGGTCTGGGAAATGGAAAGATCGATTTCCTCTCCCCCCCCCCCCCGCACTCCCCTCCCCTCCACGAGGGCTGCGAGAAGGGAGAGTCATTTCTGATGTTAATTAGTGGCAGGAGACGCTCCCCGCTTCCCGTGCATACGGGGATTTCCCTGACACCCGCACCACCGCATCCCCCTCGCTACCAAAAATAATTTAATTACTCTGGGTTCTAGCTGCGAGCGGCAACCGCCCCGTCAGTATGGGACGCTCCCTCATTAACACTTTTTCCCTCCCCTCCTGGTTTGAGTGCTGGGATTAATTACAAAGGGAACCGTGCCCTGGGGGAGCAAGGGCGGGGGAGGCGCAGGCCCTGGGAGCTTGGAGGAAGGGGAGAGGGGCCCCTCCTCCCAGGAAAACTCCAAAGGCCTATCAGGTCCCCAACCCCAGTCAGGCGGGCCCTTGGCTTCAGATACCTCGGAGTCGGGGTACTCTACAGGGATTCTAGGGTATCACAAAATACCCCCACATAATTGGGGCATTTCTGCTTGGGAGCACTCCACAGAACCAGTTAGGGTTCATGAAGTGGGGCAGTTGCTCTGAACCCCACCAAGAGTCTCCCCCATCATAAACGTGGGAAGTCCTTCCCTTTGGAGCGAGCGAAACCTTGAAGTATTATTATATTATCCTATTGCTGTGCAAACCAGCACTTACCTAGGATCACAATACTTCAAAAGCACGGTCACACCTCCACGGGCAGGTCCTGGCCTTCTCACCATCTCAACATCTTCCAGTGTTCAGGCCCGATACCTTCTCGCCCAACCCTGTGATTCAGAAGTCCAAAGGGAAGGACATTCCCAGCCTCCGTGCCTCACTTATTTGGGGAGTTTTGCTCCTCCCTGATGAAATGTTTTCTCTGAGACCTAAGCTCGTCCCTTACAATTGTCCATTCTAACCGAACCAGCCACGAGGACAAGAGCCGTCTTCATCCGCATTGGGACCATTGAAAGATGGAAAACCTTAAGCAGCAGTTCCCTTCTCCTCTGCCCAAACCCTTGCCTCTCCTCATCCCCCCACCCATCCACATCCTGCGTGAGCAAGTGACTCAGTACTGAGACTACATGAAATACGCAGAATCATTACTTCCGGTACCCAAGTCCCTGAGTGGGGCCAGGTACTCCTTAGCGTGGTGCCTGTCATGGGCAGTATTTGAGGGACAAGTGGCAGGAAAGCTAGGAAGGGGAAAGGGAGGTAGACCAGGCTTAGGCGTCCCCAGGCCTGCCCAGAGCACACCCCCAGGGCTAGGCGGCCAGTGTATAACTTGACCCAGGGATGGGGCTCCCGCAGCTGCCCTGCTAGCTCACTATCCAGCAGGTTAACGCAAGGTATGTTCACATGATGCTAGCCTGTTTCACAAGCTTCAGAAGGGCCCGAAGAATCAGAAACAGGGCTTCTGACCCCGGAATTACAGATAATTCTGTAGACTGGCCCTGCCTAAAGCCAAAACCAAAGACGTCAACAGATAAGGCTTCAGGATTAACAGATGTCAGGCATCAACCTGGAATAAACTCAGTCTCTCCTTTTTCTTCTCTAAAGGTGAAATTGGGGGCTTTCGGTTCTGCCTCTGCAACAAAAGCACGGGCTTACGGAGGAGACGTCCAACATTCACTCTAACCGGTGCGAAGTGTCCCGTGCAGCCATTCTCTGGACTGCCCTCCATGGTCACCCCTAGAATGGACGCCCATCTGGATTTCATACATCCTGAACTCACAGAGGGAAGAAATGGGCGCTCCAAAGAGGAGGCCCGCGTATCCTAGGGCCCAAGGGACCTAGCCCAATTCCTTTTTAATTTTTGATTTTTTTAAAGCTTATTTATTTTTGAGAGACAGGGCATGAGCGGAGGGGGGGGGGGGGGGAGAGAGAGAGGCACACACAGAATCCAAAGCAGCCCGACGTGGGGCTCACACCCACGAACCCTGAGATCATGACCTGAGCTGAAGTCAGATGCTTCATTGAACCGAGCCACCCCTTAGCCTTAGCCTAATTCTTTAGGAGAGAAGACGACACTGAAGTGACATCCAGCTGGGATTTTCCCAAGGGGCCCAACCCTCAGTGACAGAGGAAGGGCAGGAGCCTGAAGGAGTGGAACAGATTGCACAGCTCCTAGCTTTGAGGACACGGGCAAGTTTCTTCACTTCTTCGAGGCTCAATTCCTGTGTCTATAGAATGGGACTAATAAGGGTAACAGCAGGAACCCCTCCACATACCCATCATGCCCCAGTCAATTCCCAGCCCAACTCCCCCTCTTTGTTATGTACCTCAGAAGATTCCTAGTGCTTTCTGGAATCTGGCTCAAGGAGGGGGCTCTGCCCCAAAAGCCAGGGCCCTCAGTAAAAGTTCTTTCATTTCCCCACCGCCTCGAGGGCCTGAGGCAGTAGGAATGGAACAGGCTGACCAGAGGCCTCTCAGGAGCCCTGGTCCTGGTCCTCCTCCACGGAGGATGCAAAAGGTTCATAAAGTAGCAATGGACACTCTCTAAGGGAAAATGTCCCAGCTGAGAGAGAGGGCCTGCTTCTGGTACAGATGAAACTGTTCCCGGAAGTCAGGCCCAGAGCCCGGCCACCAACATCAGGTGTTCCGCTCTGGTGAAAAGTTGGGCCTTTTCGCGGCACCACTGTTGAGAAAGGGGTCTCCTCTGTACCTTGCTTAAACCCAGAAGCTTCGCAGCTAGTGGGATGGCCATCAAAGCCCTTCCGTGGGAGTGAGGAACAGTTTCTCCAACCCCCGGGTACAGGTGGCCCCAGTAATGCCCACATCCCAGCCAGACCTACTATCATGGTACATCCCTGCTGATACAACTGGGAACGGTTCTATCTCCCAGGATAATCAGAGCTCCTTCAGCAGCACCCACGTTCCTGGAAAGGCTACCCTCCATGCTTGCAGAAGTATTTCCAGACCCAGTCTCTACCGTGAAACGAGTGACTCTTTTTTTTTTTTTTTTTTCACTTTCAGTGAGAAAGGGAACAAAATAGCAAAACTCCTCCGCTGGTTAAGAATTTTGTGCTGCCACAGGGTTGTTGTGATGTGTCTCTGTCTTCACGGAGCTCCTGATCTCTTTGAGAAGCAAAACCGAGCCTCATTCGTTTTGCCGTGAATGGCACGTAAAAGTCACTACATCGGTGTTACTTCCCTTTCCCTCTAATTCCCTTCTCTATCCCTAGTCCTCACCTGTCCCAACCCTTTGCCATCCCCTGTCATCCAACCTGTATCAAGCGTGAGCTTCCTCAAATCCCATCCCGATATCACCAATCTACAAGGTTACCTACAATTAAACCCGTGGTTCTCAACCTTGACTGCAGATTTTAATCACCTGGGAAGCTCTGAAAACATACGAATGCCCAGGACCCATCCCAGAGTAATTAAACCAGAGACTTCCGAGGCGCACCCAGCCTTCGGCATTTTTTTTTAAGTTACCTCTGCGATTCTAATGTGAGAACCGCTAAGTCAGACTCTTTCTGATTCCCTTCCTTCTTCCTCGGCAGAATAAATGCCCCACCTCCCTTGCCAAGGACTACTTCCTCCAGGTTCGCCTTAGATGCTGTCCTTTCCTACGTCCATCTGTCTCTCCTGCGTCTGACTTAGGCCTCCTGGCTCATCCATGCCCAGCTGGCAGAACTAAGTAAAAATAGGCACCTCCCCTCTGTAAGGCTCCCTTTGCTGCAACCCTCCTTCTCTCCTCCTTCTCATTCCACCCTCTTGGAAGAGTAGATTCCTCACCACCGTCCTCCCTCCTCTCTTCACTCCTTGGCTCCTTGGATCCCAGTCATCCTCTCGATCTCCCCTCCTCCTGACTTCAGATATTGATATTTCCCAGAACTCAGGCTTTGGCCCCTTTACTCTCACCTCGCATGCTCCCCCAGAAGACTCTCATTCTGTCTCGTGGCTTCCATCAGTACGTACTTATCAGTGTTCCTAAGTCCAGATCTCATGTTGCCAGCATCCTGATGGACATTTTCCCCCATTTTACGGATATATCCTAACGTATTTATTTATTTAGTTAGTTATTTTTAATATGAAATTTATTGTCAGATTGGTTTCCATACAACCCCCAGTGATCATCCGGAAAGGTGCCCTCCTCAGTGCCCACCCCCCACTTTCCCTGCCCTCCCACCCCCCATCAACCCTCAGTTTATTCTCAGTTTTTAAGAGTCTCTTATGGTTTGCCTCCCTCCCTCCCTCTCTAACTTTTTTTTTCCTCCTTCCCCTCCCCTCCTGTTAAGTTTCTCACGATCCACAAAAGAGTGAAAACATATGGTATCGGTCTTTCTCTGTATGACTTATTTCACTCAGCGTAACCCTCTCCAGTCCCATCCACGTTGCTACAAAGGGCCATATTTCATTCTTTCTCATTGCCAAGTAGTATTCCATTGTGTATATAAACCACAACTTCTTTATCCATTCCTGATGGACATTTTAACTTGGCTCTTCTTTGGGTGTAATAGGTTTAAAGGGAACACGTTTTCTTCCCTCCACTCCCACCCCCTTGGCCTTTTCAGACCTTTCTCACTTCCAAACGTGTATCATTCCCTTACCGATGTACCTTCCCCTGCCTTGCCAATGTGATGTTTCTGAAAGAGAAATCTGACGGTCACTCCCTCGCCTAGAACAACCCAATGGCTCCCCACCGTCTGCAAGATGAAGTCAAACCTTCTTGGCACTCTGTGTGAGGAAGGGCCTCAAGTACCTGACTCCCTCTCCCCCTCCAGCCTTCTCTCCTGTTACCCTCTGTGCATTCAAAGCCCAAAAGTCAACATAGATACATTCAAACTTTCCTCATGAATGGGTTACTCTGCCAACTCAGGACTCCCATGACCGCTTCCCTGTACCTTCATATGGTGTTTCCTTTGCCTGAAATGTCATCCTCCTCCTCTGCTTAGAAAATTCTGTTCACCCTTCGAGACTCAGCTGTGGTCCCTCTTTGAGGCCTCTCCAACTTTCCCCGAGCAAAGTTAGATGCCCCTCCCCCAGAGGGCCTCCTTTGTGCTCCCAAAGCTCTGCATTTTACGACACTGTATGGTAATTTCTTATTTACATATCTGTCTGCCCAGCTGGTCTGTGAGCTTCTGAAGTGGAAGAAACAGGGCTTTATTTATTTTCTAAACGCAGAACTTAGCTCAGTGAATGGTACACAACAGTAAATGTTTGTCTAGAGGAACAGAAAAGAGGAGAAGAGCCTGAGTGGAATATTTGATGTTGAAGGAATCTACTTGTAAGTAATAGAATGATAACATTTTGAGACTGGAAGGGATCTTTCTCTATTCTATGGACAAGGAAAAGCTGCAGGAAAACACCTTGCCCTCAAATGGTACAACTAATTAGTAGAGGCACCAGAGCTGGAACCTAGGTCTCCTGACGTCTTGTTCAGTAGTCTGTCAACAGCCCTGTATTCACAGAGCATTAATTGTTTGAAATAAAGAACAAGACAGTCGCTCTTAGCTTTCTGTAGACTGCTGCTGTCTTTGAGACTTTGATGAAAGCTACAGGTTCCCCACCAAAAAACAAAAAAACAAAAAAACCACACATATAGAATTTCACATCCACTTTCAGGGGTGAGAGGGAGTTCGTGGCTGTGCGAAAGATGGTGTGAAGGAAGAATCTAGAAATGGAGAGACCAGTGAGAAGGCTAATGCGGTAGTTGGGAAGAGAGAGAGGAAGAGAGAATACAAGAACAAGAAGCAGTAAGTGCTGGCTCCAAGACTGGGGCGGGGGTGGGGGGTGGGGGGTGGGGAGGAGTTAGAAAGGAAAGTTCAAATTTGAGAGGTGACCTGTGGGTGGGATGGGTACAGTGGAGGGACAAAGAGGCATTTAAGATGACTCAGAGGCTTCTGGTATAGATATCAAGGAAAATGGTGATGCCACGCATCAAATTATGGGCTAGTGAGAGAGAGAGAGTAGGTTTGCAGGCAAATAATGTGTTTGATTTGACAGGTGTCCTAGATGCCTGGAGGCCATCAGGGTGGGGATGTCCAAAGGAAGCTGGCAATAACACAAGCACCCTCCACATCTTCTCTTGCCGCTCTTCCTCTGGCCATCTGGATAATCCATTTT
This sequence comes from Panthera uncia, assembly GCF_023721935.1. NCBI lineage: Eukaryota > Metazoa > Chordata > Mammalia > Carnivora > Felidae > Panthera > Panthera uncia. Next base: position 62,875,373 of record NC_064813.1, read on the forward strand.
TCCCTGAACCAAACACATACTTTCCTACCTCCATCCTCTTTGCTCACCCTACTCCCTCAATATGGTGCCCTTCCAACCCCCTCACCTTTATCCAAAATATTTCACGGTCCAGTTCAAATGATATTTTCTCTGTTAAACCTTTCCTGACACCACCAGTCTGATCTAATCTCTCCCTTCTCTAAGATCCCAAATCTTTCTCTGAACCTCTCTTACCATATTTTATATTTGGACTTTCAGTTACTTACATCATTCAGTAAAAGCCTGAAAGGAAGAAAAAAGGAATAAAGGACAGATGGTACAAAGAGAAAACAAACAGCAAGACGGAAAATCTAAACCCAACCATATCAATAATTACATTAAATGTGAATGGTCTAAACACACCAATTAAAAGGCAGAGTTTGCCAGTTGGATTATAAAAGCAGTATCTGACTATATGATGCCTACAAGAAACCCCTTTAACTATAAACCATGAAAAGATAAAGGTGAAAGGATGGAAAAATATATATCATGCTAACACCAATCAAGATGAAGTTAGAATGGCTATATTAAAACTAGATAGAGTAGATTTCAGGGCAAAGGGTATTACCATGAATAAAGAGGGTCATTTCATAATGATAAACAAGTCAATTCATCAAGAAGAGATGACGATTTGAGAGGTACCCAGCTGGCTGTGTCGGTAGAGAATGTGACTCTTGATCTCGGGGTTGTGAGTTCAAGCCCCAAGTTGGTTGTAGAGATTGCTTTAAAATCTTCTTTTTTTTTTTTTTTTTTAAAGAAGACATAATTGGAAGCACTTATGTACCTAAATAACAGAGAGTCAAAGTACACGAAGCAAAAACTGATAGAACTGTAAGGAAATTGACAAATCCATGATTATAGTCAGAAGTGTCAATACTTATGTCTCAATAATTGATAGGACAAAGAAATCGGAAAGTCAGTAAAGATATTTAAGGACTTGACCAACACTATCAATTAACTTGACCTGATTGACATTTATAGAACATTCCACTCAATAACAGCAGAATACACATGCTTTTCAAGTGTGCAAGGAACATTCACCAAAATAGACCATACCTTAGGCCATGAAAGAAGTCTTGGTAAATTTAAAAGGAATGAGATCACACAAAATATATTCTCTGACCACAGTGGTATTAAATTATATGTCAACAATTGAAGAATACCTAGAGAATCCCAAATACTTGGAAACTAAGCAACACTGTTCTTTTTTTTTTTTTTAATGTTTATTTATTTTTGAGACACAGAGAGAGTGTGAGCAGGGGAGGGGCAGACAGAGAGGGAGACACAGAATCCGAAGCAGGCTCCAGGCTCTGAGCTGTCAGCACAGAGCCCGAAGCGGGGCTCGAACTCACGGACCGTGAGATCATGACCTCAGCCGAAGTTGGACACTCAACCTACTGAGCCACCCAGACACCCCTAAACAACACTGTTCTAAATAATTCATGGGTAAAAGAAGAAGTCAATGAGAAAATTTAAATTTTTGAACTGAATGAAAATTAAGACACAACATAATTAAATTTGATAGCTAAAGTAGCCCTTAAAGGGAAATTTATAGTTCTAACAGCCTATGTTAAAAAAGAAAACAGGTTGGGGCACCTGGCTGGCTCAGCTGATAGAGGGTTGTGACTCTTGATCTCAGGGTTGTGATTTCAAGTCGCATGTAGGTGTAGAGATTACTTACTTAAAAATCAAATCTTTAAAAGAAAAAAAGAGGGGTGCCTGGGTGGCTCAGTCAGTTAAGCGTCACTCTCCCTCTCTGTCTCAAAATAAATAAATAAACATTTTTTTTAATAAATAAAAGAAAAAAGAGGAAACAAAAAGGTCTCAAGTCAATGATGTCAGCTTCCACCTTACAAAATTAGGGGGAAATGCAAATTAAACACAAAGTAAACAGAAGTAAGGAAATAATAAAAACAAGCAGAAACCAATGAAATAGAGGGGTGCCTGGGTATCTCAGTCCGTTGGGCTCTTGCAGTCTGCGGGACTGAGCATTGTGGCTGGCTCTGCACTGACAGGGCAGAGCCCGCTTGGGGTTGTCTCTCTCCCTTTCCCTCTGCCCCTCCCCTGCTAGTGCTCTCTCCACCTGCCCCCCCACCACTCTTAAAATTAAAAAAAAAAAAAATCAGTGAAATAGAAAACAAACTCAATAGAAAAAATTAGTAGAAACGAAAGCTGGTTCTCAGAGAAGATAGGAAAAATAGACAAATCTAGGGGCTCCTGGGTGGCTCAGTCGGTTGGGCGGCCGACTTCGGCTCAGGTCATGATCTCGCGATCCGTGAGTTTGAGCCCCGTGTCGGGCTCTGTGCTGACTGCTCAGAGCCTGGAGCCTGTTTCAGATTCTGTGTCTCCCTCTCTCTGACCCTCCCCTGTTCATGCTCTGTCTCTCCCTGTCTCAAAAATAAATAAAACGTTAAAAAAGAAAATTAAAAAAAAAAAAGAAAAATAGATAAATCTAGCCAGAGTTATCAGGCAAACAAGAAAAAGATATATATATCATTAATAACAGGAATGAGAGACGTGGCATCACCACAGATTCTAGAGATACTAAAAGGATAATAAAAGAATATTATTAACAGCTTTATGCAAAAAATTTTGCCAACTTAGATGAATGTAAAATTCCTTGAAAGTAACAAAATATCCAACTCACTCAAGAAGAAATAGACCATCTGAATTAGCCTGTGGCTATTAAACAAATTGAACTGTGGTTAACAACCTTCCCACAAAGGAAACACCAGACCTAAGTAGCTTTACTGGTTAATTCTACCAAACATTAATAAAGAAATAATATCAATTTCACTCAAACTCTTTCAGAGAATTGAAGCAGAGGGAATACTACCCAATTCATTTATACAAAACCGCGGTTACTCTAACACCAGAATGAGACAAAGATATTACAAGAAAACTACAAACCCATAGGAACATAGATGCAAAAATCCCTGACAGCATTTTATTTTATTTTATTTTTTTTAATTTTTTTTTTTTAACATTTATTTATTTTTGAGACAGAGAGAGACAGAGCATGAACGGGGGAGGGTCAGAGAGAGAGGGAGACACAGAATCGGAAGCAGGCTCCAGGCTCCGGGCCATCGGCCCAGAGCCTGACGCGGGGCTCGAACTCACGGACCGCGAGATCGTGACCTGAGCTGAAGTCGGATGCTCAACCGACTGAGCCACCCAGGCGCCCCGACAGCATTTTAGTAAATCAAATCCAACATTATATAAAGAGGATAATACATCATGACCAAAAATGCAAGGTGGAGTTAACATCTGAAACATTAGAAACCATTTTTTAGACATTTTATTTTATTTTACTTATTTTAAAGAGAGAGAGAGAGTTCATGAGTAGCAGAGAGGGGCAGAAGAAGAGAGAGAGAAAGAGAGAGAGAGAGAGAAAGAATCTTAAGCAGGCTCCACGTTCAACGTGGAGCCCAATGCAGGACTCCATCCCACAACCCTGGGATCATGACCTGAGCTGAAATCAAGACTTACACACTCAACCAGCTGAACCACCCAAACACTCCAGGAAACAATCATCTCAACAACTATCAAGAAAACATTTGGCAAAAAGCCAATATAAATTTCAGATTTGAAGAAAAACCTCTCAACAAATTTGGAATAGAAGGAAACTTCTTCAGTCAGATAAAAGTCACCTACACACACACACACACACACACACACACACACATCCATGCACATATACACACAACTAAGGGATAACATCTTATAAAAACATCATAGTAGAAGACTGAATGCTTTCCTCCTAAGAGCAGGAGCAAGGCAGGGATATCTGCTCTCACCACTTTTTTTTGATGTTTTATTTATTTTTGAGGGGGAGTGAGTGGCAGAGAGAGAGGGGGACAGGGGATCTGAAGCAGGCTCTGACAGCACTTGGTGCTGAGAAGACCAAGCCCAACGCAGGGCTCAAACTCACAAACCGTGAGATCATGACCTGAGCCAAAGTCAGATGGTCAACCAACTGAGCCATCCAGGCGCCCCTGTTCTCACTTTTCTTCAGCATTATACTGGAGGTTTTAGCCAGTGCAATAAGGCAAGAAAAGTAAATAATGGCATCCAGATTGGAAAGGAAGAAGTAAAATTGTTTTTGTTCAGAGATGACACAATCAACTATGCAGAAAATTCAGTGGAATCTACAAAAAAGTTACCAGAACTAACAACTCAGTTTTAACACGCTTTCAGGATATAAGATCAATATGCAGAAATCAATTGTGTCTCTACCTACTCGTCGTCTTAGTTTCCTATGGCTGCCATAATTAAGTATCACAACCAGGATGGCTTCAAAGAGCAGAAAGGTATTGTCTCAGAGTTCTGGATGCTGGAAGTCTGGTAGCAAGGTATCGGCAGTGCCACGCTCTCACGGAAGGATCTAGGGGAGAATCCCTCCTTGCCTGTGTTAGCTTCCGGTGTCTTCCGGCAATCCGTGTGTTCCTTGGCTTGTAAATGCGTCACTCCAATGTCTACCTCCGTTGTCACGGGTCCATCTTTTCCCTGTGGGGTTTTATATCTTTTTCCCTCTCTGCATATCTGTGTCCAGATTTCTTTCTTATACGGACATCTGTCACATTGGATTACGGGCCCATCCTACTCCAGTATGACCTCATCTTAACTCTAATTACAGCAGCACAGATCCTACTTCCAAATGAGATTACACTCACAGGTTTCCTGGATTAGTAAGGACTTCCACATATCTTTGAGAGGGCTTAAATTTAACCCATGATACGAGCAGTCCCCACTCAAAAAAATAAGTTTAAGAATATCATTGATATTAGCATCAAAAAAACCCCCATAAAATACTTGGGAATAAATCTGACAAAAGCTGTGCGTTGAAAACATAAAACATTGCTCAAATAAATTTAAAAAGACCTAAATAAATGGGAAGATATATATTGCCCATGGATTAGAAGACTCAATGTTATCAAGATTTCTTATGACTTACATTTTTTCATGTTTTAATGTTTATTTAATTTTTAGAGAGAGAGAGGGAGAGCATGAGTGGGGGAGGGGGAGAGAGAGGGAGACGCAGAATCCAAAGCAGGTTCCAGGCTCTGAGCTGTCAGCACAAAGCCTGACATGGGGATCGAACTCATGAACCATGAGATCATGACCTGAGCTAAAGTCAGATACAGCCAGGCACCCCTATTACTAAGATTTCAATCCCCCCGAATTGATCTAAAGATCTAACGTGATCCCAAGCAACATCACAACAACGTTTATGGAAACTGACAATCTGATTCTAAGTGTTGTATGGAATTCCAAAGGGTCTAGAACAGCCAAAACAACTTTGAAAAACAAGAATACAGCTGAAACACTTACAGAAATTCAAGATTCATTATAGAGCTACGATAATTAAGATAGTATAGTATAGGCGTTTACAAAAGACAGATAGATCAATGGAACAGAATAGAGAGTTCATAAATAGATCCACATACATATGGTCAATGGATTTTTGACAAATGGGCAAAGACAATGCACTAAAGAAAGGACAGTCTTTTCAATATAGAACAGTTGGATGTCTACATGCCAAGAGACAGAGAGAGAGAGAGAGAGAGGGAACATCAATCCATACCTGGCATCATACACAAAAATTAACTCAAAGTTGATCATTAAATTAAATGTAAAACGTAATGTCTGGAAGAAAACATAGGAGAGCAAATCTGTGCAACTTTCAGCTAGGCAACAGTCTTAGGACCCTAAAAACTAGGATCCATAGAAGATGATAAACCTTAAAAACAAAGTCCATTATGGAGGCGCCTGGGTGGCTCAGTCAGTTGAGCATCCCATTTGGGCTCAGGTCATGACCTCGCTGCTCGCTGCGGCTCGTAGGTTTGAGTCCCGCATCCGGCTCTGTGCTGACAGCTCAGAGCCTGGAGGCTGCTTCTGATTCTGTGTCTCCCTCTTTCTCTCCCCTTCCCCTGCTCACGCTCTCTCTCTCTCTCTCTCTCAAAAATAAACATTAAAAAAAATTTTTAATAAAAAAATAAAGTCAGTTATATTGCCAGCAAAAAGTAGGTTTATTCAATAATGGAGAATTGAAATTCAGGACGTACAAACTATGACAAAATTCATAGGCAAGCCCAACAAAGAAGAGGACTGTTATTTTATGCAAAAGAAGGAGATGGGGGGGTGTGTTTTGAACCAAGGTCCACGGAAGAAAAGCAAGAGTTGAGGGTGAGGAGGGTTACACACTGGCTGAGTTGCAGGAGGGCTGATTTCTTATAGAAGAGCCAATGTCCATCTTTTCCTTTGGGGCCTGTGGTTGATCATCCTTTCCTGTTGATGATTCAGAGTGATGATCCAGAATCCCAGATTCTGCAGGGGTCTGTAACTGACAATTCTTCCAGTATTTGACATTGAGTGGTATGGCTTCCCCTCCGGCCTCTGGATTCCACTAATAAAGTTTCCCTTTATTAATTGTCACAAAACATAAAATGATAAGTTGGACTTTACAAAAATTGAGGACTGCTTTCAAAAGACACTTTTTTTTGTTTTTAAAATTTTTCAAGTTTATTTATTTTTGAGAGAGACAGAGTGAGCGAGCATGGGAGTGGGGCAGAGAGGGAGTGGGAGAGAGAATCCCGAGCAGACTCCGTGCTGTCAGTGTGGGGCCGGACACGGAGTTCGATCCCACGAACACCAAGATCACGACCTGAGCGGAAACCAAGAGTTGGTTGCTTAACTAACTGAGCCACCCAGGCGCCCCTTGTTTGTTTTTTTAAGGAGGCTCCGTGCTCAGCCTAACGTGGGGCTTGAACTCATGACCCCGAGATCAAGACCTGAGCTGAGATCAAAAGTCAGGGGTTCCCCGGGTGGCTGAGTGGTTAAGCATCTGACTTCGGATCAGGTCATGACCTCACAGCTCAGTTCGTGAGTTTGAGTCCCATATGGAGTGAGCTCAAGCCCCTCTTTGGATGAGACCCGCTTCCCTCTCTCTCTCTCTCTCTCTTTCTATCTTTGCCCCTCACTCACTTGCGCCCCCTCTCTCTCTCTCAAAAAAAAGGAAAAAAAAAAGAGTCAGGTGCTTAACCAACTGAGTTACCCAGGCGCTCCTGAAAAGACACTTTTAAGAAGTGAAAAGACAAGTCACAGACTAGGGGGAAATATCTGCATGTTGCGTATTTGATAACGGCCTTGTATTAGATTATATAAAGAACTCTCGAAACTCAAAAAAAAAAAAAAAAAGGAAAGGAAATAATATATAACTATATTGCAAATGAAAAAATAAAATTGTTCTTTGAACAATGAAAAGACAGATTATTCAATAAATGGTATTAAGATAACCAGGTAACTGTTTGGAAAATGTAAGCTTGGAGTTCTACCTCATTTCTTGTATCTAATGAAATGCAGCTAAAGGTAAACAACAGCACAACTAAAGGAATAATAATATAAGTATTAGAAGAAAGGGGCGCCTGGGTGGCTCAGTCGGTTAAGCATCCGACTCTTGATTTTGGCTCAGGTCGTGATCTCACGGTTCGTGAGATCGAGCCCCGTGTTGGGCTTTGCGCTGATAGTTTGGAGCCTGCTTTGGATTCTCTTTCTCCTTCTCTCTCTGCTCCTCCCCCGCTGTCTCTCTCTCGAAATAAATAAATAAACTTAAAAGAAGAAAAGTGTGAAAGAAGATTCCTAAGTGAAGTGAACATTGTTGAGTCATTTACAATAGGGTGGGGAAGATACTAAGGAAGCAGGGCCTCTGGCTTCTCCCGTTTCAATTCTTGGAACACCACAAACTCTTGATTTTTGTCATTTGCAACTTGTCCGTTCTACCTGGACCACCTCCTGGAACACATCCTTCTAATTTGGACGGAAATAGAATGTAACACCTGTTAGCTGAGCCGCCCATCGCGTTAGGGAATTCAAACTCTGCAGCACCAATCACAATTCTTTTAAAACAAGTTTTGTAACCTTGTGGCTTTTGAACCTTTATAAGCCTGCACTCCCCTCTCAAAATTGGGGAGGACACTTCCAATTTTGGTCAACTCCATGCCTTGTCCCTTGGGGATTACAATCCCGAAGGCCCCAAATAAATGCATTTGGTTGCTTTCTAGCCTCTCCTCTTGGTTGGCAGCCGCAATCGAGTGTTTCCTTTCTTTCTTTCTTTTATGCTTTTGAAGCGGGGATGTCCAAGGCCCCACATACAGAAATCATAGAAGACAAGGTTATAAATGTGATCAAATAAAAACGTCTGCACGCCAAAAGCCTTAACTATCCATGATCCTACCAATCCTACAATCCTATAGTCCTAGAGATCATACAACCAATTGGAAAATCTCCAACAGTCAAACCAAACAGGAAACGAATACCTATCACCGCAGCTTCAGCAGCAGCAAAATCTAGAAGTTGGTATCGAGTGCTCGTGAGGTGGCGGGAAACAAGATGATCCACAGCGGCTGCTGGGAGTCTAATCTGATAGGTCCTGTAGCACAGCCTGGACGTGTCTAAGGAAACCGAATATGGATGTGTAAAGTCTATAATCCAGTTCCATTCCCAGGACTAGGTTGCAAAAATAACCCTATAATGGATACATGAAATGACAAGTTCAAGAATACTCATGGCAGCAAAAAACTGGGAAACAATCTTGTATGTTAAATTCACAGTAGAAGGTGCACAGGGCATATGTGGATACAAAGAAGGAACTAGTCCACCCTATATTGTTTTTAAATTCCATCTCATACATAAAAGCAGAATGGAAGGTTCTGTGTGTGTGTTTCTCAAAGAATTATTAACATTTGGGGGTGTCCTGGTGGCTCAGTTGGTTAAGTGTCTGACTCTTGATATCGGCTCACGTCTTGATGTCAGGGTTGTGAGTTCAAGCCCTGCATTGGGCTTTGCGCTGGGCGAGAAGCCTACTTTAAAAAAAGAGAGAGAGGGGCGCCTGGGTGGCGCAGTCGGTTAAGCGTCCGACTTCAGCCAGGTCACGATCTCACGGTCCGTGAGTTCGAGCCCCGCGTCAGGCTCTGGGCTGATGGCTCGGAGCCTGGAGCCTGTTTCCGATTCTGTGTCTCCCTCTCTCTCTGCCCCTCCCCCGTTCATGCTCTGTCTCTCTCTGTCTCAAAAATAAATAAAAAACGTTGAAAAAAAAATTTAAAAAAAGAGAGAGAGAGAGCGAATCTGAAAATTTTACTACAATTCCGATCAGGGCGCCAGGTTCGTTTCAGCTCCTTCATTGCCAAACCCGGGGGCAGGGTCTGTTCCGCGTCTCCGCCTTCTCTTTGTCTGCGATGACCAAGGTATAAAGGTACCCGCTGCATTGAACTTTAACCTTCACCTTTTCCTTAGTTTTCGTGATCTCAACAGTTCTGGCATCCTTTCACCTGGCCAGGAGCAGAAAGTCCTTGATTTCTTCAATTTTGCAAGGCGTGACCAAGAGGGGTGCCAGGGAGCTTACGGCCGGCACAGCAAGTGGCAAGCAGCAAGGACAGAAAGCCAGAATAGAAGTTGTTGATGTTTCGAACTTATTTGTTTGTTGCTATTGAGGTGCAGTGGACGCACAATGTTACGTTAGTTTCGGGTGTCCAACGGGGTGATACAACAAGTCTGTAGTTACGCTGTGTTCCCGTGGGTTTGAGCCCCAAATCAGGCTCTGTCTTGTCAGCACAAAGCCCGCTTTGGATTCTCTGCCCCCCTCTCTCTGTGCCTCTGCCCCGCTCACGGTCTCTCTCTCTCTCTCTCTCTCTCAAAAAATAAATGAAGGTTAAAAAAAACCCACAGTGTTTAGTAAGAAGAAAAAAGAAAAGTAAAACCAACAGAATGAGATGTTATACTACGCTATTGTCCGGAAATATAAAACACACAAGATTTTATATATATATATATATTTTTTAACTTTTTAAATGTTTATTTATTTTTGAGAGGGAGAGAGAGAGAGACAGAGTGTGAGCCAGGGGAGAGGGAGAGAGAGAGGGAGACACAGAATCCGAAGCAGGCTCCAGGCTCCGAGCTGTCGGCACAGAGCCGGACGCGGGGCTCGATCTCGCAAACCGCGAGACCGTGACCCGAGCTGAAGTCGGACACTTAACTGACTGAGCCACCCAGGTGCCCCTATAATACGCGTTTTCAAAGAGAGAGCACAAGAGCCAAGGAGGGGCAGAGGGAGAGGGAGAGAGAGAATCTAAGCAGGCTCCAAGCTCCATGTGGAACCCAACTTGGGGCTCGATCTCATAACCCTGGGATCATGACTTCAGCCGAAATCAAGAGTCAGATGCTCCGCCCACTGAGCCACCTAGGTGCCCCACAAAACAATATGATGCATTGATCAGGTATACATATATGTGTCAATAAATGAATGAAAGGGAGGGCCCACTGCACTGACTAAATAAATCGGCATGCCCACGGAAGCGGTGGCAAGGAGAAGGGGACAGGAATGGCAAAAGAAGAGGCAGTAAGAAGGGAGGGGTGGCCTAATGATTTCATGTGCCACAAACTGAGGGATTTCGCTGATTATTCCAGTTAAACAAAAGAAGGGCAAGAGCATTGTTTTACTTAAAAGACACTGTATGTTTTTAAGAAAAAAATATAGCATAAAATTTAAAAAATGAACTCAAGTTTTTTTCAATAGGCCAAGGATAGACAATTCACAGCAGAAATACAAACATCTAAGAAGTATATGACATCATGATCATCAACCTCAAGTAAGGAAAATCTCAATTAAAGAAAAATTCAAGGGGCACCTGGGTGGCTCAGTCGGTTGAGCATCCGACTTCGGCTCAGGTCATGATCTCACAGTTCGTGGGTTCGAGCCCCGCGTCGGGCTCTGTGCCGACAGCTCGGAACCTGGAGCCCGCTTCGGATTCTGTGTCTCCTCCTCTCTCTTTGCCTCCCATGCTCATACTCTATCTCTCTCCGTCTCTCAATAATAAATAAATGTTAAAAAAAGAAAAAAAAGAAAAAGAAAAATTCAATATTCCCTTTTGCCCATGAACTTGGAAAGAAATGGAAAAGAATGGTAATATACATTGCTATGAAGGGCGTGAAGAAATGCAGACTCTCGTATGTGGTTGGAAGTAGTGTATATTTTTTTTTTTAATTTTTTTTTTCAACGTTTTTTTATTTATTTTTGGGACAGAGAGAGACAGAGCATGAACGGGGGAGGGGCAGAGAGAGAGGGAGACACAGAATCGGAAACAGGCTCCAGGCTCCGAGCCGTCAGCCCAGAGCCCGACGCGGGGCTCGAACTCACGGACCGCGAGATCGTGACCTGGCTGAAGTCGGACGCTTAACCGACTGCGCCACCCAGGCGCCCCAGTAGTGTATATTTTGATAAAGACGTCTTGGAGGGCAGTTTGGAAGCATTTATCAAAAATTTAAAGGTACATTCTCTTTTTTTAATGTTTATTTATTTATTTTGAGAGAGAAAGAGAGAGAGACAGCTCCCATATGCACGTGAGTGCGCAAGGGGGGGTGGGGAGAGAATCCCAAGCGGGCTCCACACTATCAGCACAGAGCCCAACACAGGGCTCGATCCCACCAACTGTGAGTGAGATCATGACCTGAGCCAAAATCAAGAGTTGGATGCTCAACTGACGGAGCCACTCAGGAGCCCCCGTTTTATTTTGAGAGGGAGAGAGAAAACACACACACACACACACACACACACACACACACACACACACGTGGGAGGGGCAGAGAGAGAGGGAGAGGAGGGAGAATCCTGTGGGGCTCGATCTCATGACCTGAGCCAAGATTATGAGTTGGATGCTTGACCCACTGAGCCACCCATCACCCCATTTACTTTTAACTCGGTGTGATTTAGTATTCTTTGAATTTGTTACAATAGGCATATATTACTTTGTTAATTTTTGAAACACTTTTTTCAAATGAGAAATCCTCGGGGCACCTGGGTGGCTCAGTCAGTTGAGCGTCCGACTTCAGCTCGGGTCATGATCTCGCGGGCTGTGAGTTCGAGCCCCGCATCGGGCTGTGTGCTGACAGCTCAGAGCCTGGAGCCTGCTTCAGATTCTGTGTCTCCCTCTCTCTCTGCCCCTCCCCTGCTCACATTCTGTCTCTCTCTCTCTCTCTCTCTCAAAAATAAATAAAGATTAAAAAAAAATTTTTAATGAGAAATCCTTAAATAAATCAATCAATAAATAAATAAAATGAGAAATCCTATGGCTTCCAGTGAGGTGGAAAGATAAGACACGGCTTCTGGAGGGAAGTAACTTACGAGAACCCCATCTGAGATGTCAAATGGACTGGAACAGGTGAACAAATACATATTCTCAAGGTAAACCGGTCACCGGGGGTGAGGCGCCTGGCTGGCTGAGCCAGTAGGGCAGGTGACTCTTGATCTCGGGGTTGTGAGTTCCAGCCCCACGCGGGGGGTAGAGATTACTTAAAAATACAAGCTTTAAAAAAAGATAAACAATTAAAACAATGGTAACAGGTGGGTGCTGGGAAGGAGGAAGGTAATAAAAGCAATAATTATCCTAATATAACCACCATTTATGGAGCATTGTTATGCCCTAGCCTTGATGTTATCTCTGATGAGGAAACAGATGCTCAGAGATTTCACGTAATTCAACCCCAGGTCACACTGAAAAGCACCGGAGAGGAGGTAGGTGACTTCAGCACAGTTCAGCGTGGGGAGGGCAAGGGTCGAGAGATGTATAGAAGGCTAAGGAGCACAGCGGGTGCTGAGCTCGGGGCTGTAGGAGGGCACACCAAGTGGGGAGGTGTCCCCGAGGAGAAGACACCTGCACTGTCTCCAAGGACGAATCCGGACTTCCCTGGGTGACGTAGGACGAGGAACCACGGGAGCGGAAGCCCTATGGAGCGTGCCAGAGAGCTCGCGGCTCCTTAGAACATTAGAGCACAGAGCGAGAAGGTCAAGTGGCAGGTGGGGCCAGACAGACCAGCAGGAGCTGCACCCCCGAAGGGCTTTCCAGGCCATGTTGGAGAGTTTGGATTTTATTTGAGAGGTAATGGGGCGCCATTAAAAGAATCTGAGTGTAGACCGGTTTGATTACACTGGCATTCGGGGTGGGTCACTCAGATGGCAGTCGGGAAGGCAGATTTAGCGGGAGGAAGCCAAGAGGCAAGGAGACCAGTGCGGGAAAGCCAGGGGGGAGACTGGTGGGGATACAGAAACAGCTCCCAGTCATGTGTAGAAGGTAAGAGGGATGGATGCTGACGACGGATTGGCCGTGGCAGTGGAGGGAAAGAAGCGCGATCGCCAGGGCAACTGAATGCAGGGGGCGCCATTTGCTCCTTCGAGGAACACCCAGGGAGAAGCGAATTGAGGGTGGAGAGGACAGGGAGGCCAGTGTTGGGTATACGGAGTTGCAGGTTTCCGGGAGACGTCCTCGTAAAGAGATCTGGCTAATCGACAAACGCCCGAGGAGCCAACTTCCTTCCAGATCTCACCGCAGGAAGGTTCCCGCCTGCCTTTGTGCCACGCTCCTTGGAATGTCACCGCCACGGCCACCGTGGTGCCCCCACCATTCCCCACGAGCCTCCTCCTCTGTGGTCGGCCTTGGAAGGGAGCACCTCCGCCCATCCAGGCGCCCGCACCGGAGACCTGGGGGCTCTCCTCTCGCCCGCTGTGTCGAATCCATCACCCAGCCCTACCGAGTCTCGTTTAAATAGCTCCCCTCGGTCTGTCCTCTCTTCTCCATTCTGCTTCAGCACCGAGTCTTGTCGTCGCTCGGCTGACCTTGCCTTAGCCTGCTGAAACTGCAGGAGAGGACTCGGGGGCACTCTGGGGGACACCTGTTAGGTGTAAGAGAAGCTGCAGCGAGCAGGGACAGAGCTGAAAGGCAACACCCTGGCTGTCCCTTGGGAGGTCTCAAGCGGAGCCAGCCTTTTGCGGCTGCCCCGGGACAAGGGCTCTGTAACCCTCACCTGCTAGTCCTTGCATGCACACTGCCCTAGGGAGGGGGCTCAGACAAAGCAGATGTCTTCCTCCCAAGGCAGTTCCTGAGCCACTCGTGCGGCGGGGGAAGTGAGAGCCTCTGTCCCCAGAAGGAGGAGATGTGTGAAGGGGGTGGGGGGCTGGGGGGGGTTCTCGACAGCGCCCCACGGAATTCTCCACAAGCACCTGTCCTGACCTGGCACACCCCTACCTGTCTTCAAAGCCCGGCTCCCATGTGACCTGCTTCCCCCCCTCACCAACGCTGCCCCTGACTTCCTCCTCCTCCTTTGCTCCACTCTGGTCCTGAGCCACTCTCCTCACCGTCACGGGGTCGACGTGTTCAGACGTCTGTCTCCCCGCCGGCCCCCTCCTGTAGACGGCCTGTACCCACAGTTGTGGGCCTGAACCCACAGGGGCCTGAACTGTGGCCAGAACCCACAACTGTGTCTGGCACACGTTGGCTGTTCAACCCACGCGCAGTGCGTTGAATAAAACGGGACTGGCCGATGAAGAGACAGCCACGACGTCATAATAAAAGGAGGCTCCCCCCCCACCCCACCCCCCCGGCTCGGTGGGTTGAGCTCCTGGCTTTGGCTCATGACTGTCAGTTGGACCGCCTCGGGCTCTTCGATGACAGCGAGGACCCTGCTTGGGATGCCCTCTCTCCCTCTCTCTCTCTCTGCCCCTCCCCCACCCCAAGAAGACACAAATACAATTTTGTAAGAAAAGACCCAGAATCAAGCACACCTATGTTCGCCCAGACAGCAGCGCGGAAGCAGGCGAGCACCCCGGAGACACAACACACACACACACACACACACACACACACACACGGACGCAGACCCGCAGCCAATGAAATGGACACAGACAGGAAAAAAAAAAAAAAATCCATCCGGACACGACCGCATTAACACACGTAAATGACCCACCTACGAATTCTGGTCCCTATTCGTCCCTAGGCGGCAACCCGCCCTCATTCGCCTTCCAGAAACTCTGCCAACCACGCAGCTGTGGCTTGCAACCCCCGCCACACCTCCCTCACCCTTTGCCCCCCCCCCCCCCACCGGCCGGGCGGACCTCTCTCCCAGATTGGTGGCAGCGCCGCTCCAGAGAGAAGGGAGACGGCTCGGCTGGCGGCCGGCAGGGGGCGGTGTTCAACCAGCGATTCTCAGGCGGGCTCGGCGGACGTCGCTTAAGCGGGGGAACCGAGGAGGAGGGGCAAGAGCCAGGGGTGCTCCCGCCCACACACCTGCTGAGCTCTGCCCCACCCCCCAGCTCTTCGGCTTCTTCGGTCCCCCTCGTCTCAGCTGGGGTGTCGCCTCGATGGGTGGCGCGGATTTCCTAGTCTGGCTTTTCTCGCCTTTCCAGGGAAGGCTGAGCTCAGGGATCTCCCTCTCTGGGGTCCCCGTAGCCTCTGGTCGCCTCTGGCTCTGTCTTGCTTTTCAGGGTTGTCAGGACTCCTGGGTGCTCCGTTGGACTCCCGGAAGTTCATGCTCGGGAACCCACATGAGGGGTTGCTTCCCAGGGCTCCCTGTCGGGGGAAGCTGCCACCGGTGGTTGTGGCTGGATGTCAGGCCCCTTCACTACCTTGGCCTGGCACCTTGTAGAGTGCGCAAACCGTACAACAGTACAGGTTGGGCCTGCTACTTACTTACTGCCCCTTACTGTACCATTAAGTGAGCATTTGTCACGCTGAGCACCCCCAGGATGATTTCATTTCACCCTCATAACACCCCTGTGAGGCAGGTCTTAGTGTATCCCCCATTTTACAGGTGAGGAACTTGAGAGCCCAGGAGGGCATGTGGTTGGCCCCTTACAGGACAAAGAGTGAAGGTGCATTCGGAGCTGGGACCCAGGTCCTCCGGCTGCCAGTTGTGGGCTCCCTGTCCCCTCCATCACAACATGGCCCCCTCTGCTTGGTTCCTCTCCCCAAACCAGCCTCCGAGGACCATGGCCTTCTTCAGGTTCCTTCCATTTCTAGAGTTCGGGAAAGGACACAAGCAAGCAGACAAGAGGCAGAAAGAGGGAAGCAGGGGGCGGGGGGGGGGGGGGGGCCGCCTGGGGGGGGGGGGGGAGGGAAACGGAGGGGCGGGGCCGCGGGGGGGGGGGGGGGGGGGGGGGGGGGGGGGGGGCGACAGGACAGAGAGGAGCCCCCAGGCCCAGACTGGAAAGGGTCACAGGCAAGGCTTCCATTGTGTGGCACAAAGGGACCGTATGCCTGGTAGCCTACGAAGAGAGAGAGAGAGTGTGTGTGTGTGTGTGTGTGTGTGTGAAGGGGGAGGCGAAGAGTGACTAAAAGCCTCCCCTCCACTCTCAAGCCCCTGGGGCCCTGCTGTGGGCTCTGCCACAGGGGGCGGAGTTTGCTGAGAAAGGGGCAGAGCACTGGCGGGTCAGGGCCTGCGGTCACCAGAAGGAAGAGGGCATGAACGGCAGGAAGGGGCTGGCAGGGATGGGAAGGGGCTGGAGGAGGAAGGAGGGGTGAGGTGCTCCAGTCCCACTTGCCTGGCGCCCCCACCCACCCCGCGCCCATCCCACTGGCCCACGTGCTGGGTTTTGGAGGACGTGGAATGAGGGCCCCAGATGCCTCCTCTCCTAACATTCCCTTCCTCCCTCCCTCTGTGTTAGCCCCGGGGCTCCCACTTTCCCTCAGAGCCTGGGGGCTTCGGTCTCCCAGACGGTCCCCTTTCCCAGCGCCTGGCCTCCTGCCCTCTCCACCCCCCCCCCACCCCCTCCCCGCCTCCAGCTCCTCTGTCCTGGTCCTTGGAGCAGAGCGCAGCGAGGCCAATTGATTATCTGAAGAAATTCGGAGCTGGCACAACAGCTGCGGCTGCCCCCTCCCCCCACCCCCAGGCCCTGAGGGATCCCTGAGCGGAGGGGCCCAGTAACCCCTTCTGCTTTCCAGCAGGGCAGTGATGAGGGGGGAGGCAGGCAGCTCTGAGCGCAGGGGCTGCTGGGCAGGGGAAGGCACCAAGCACCAGGGCCCGGAATGGAGAGCCCAGGTTCTCACCCCAGTCCACCAACACCGGTGAGTCACACGGCCCTTGTGGACGGTGGCCTACCTATCGGCTTTGAAAACAAGCCGGTTTTCAAACAAGCCGGTTGGGGGCGCCTCGGGGAGGGGGGTGGTTCAGTCGGTTAGGCATCTGATTCTTGGTTTCAGCTCAGGTCATGATCTCACGGTTTCATGAGTTTGGGCCCGGCAGTACTCAGAGCTTGCTTGGGATTCTCTCTCTCTCTCTCCCTCTCTCTCTCTGCCCCTCCCCAACTCAGTCTCTCTCTCTCTCTCTCTCAAAATAAATAAACAAACTTAAAAAAACAAACGAACAAGGGCACCTGGATGGCTCAGTCAGTTAAGTATCGGGCTTCGGCTCAGGTCATGATCTCGCAGTTTGTGAGTTCGAGCCCTGCGTCCGGGGCTCTGTGCTGACAGCTCAGAGCCTGGAGCCTGCTTCCGGATGCTGTGTCTCCCTCTCTCTCTGCCCCTCCCCGGCTCGCGCTCTTTCTCTCTCTCTCTCAAGAGTAAATAAACAATAAACAAATATTCAAACAAACAAACAAAAATAAATAAATAAATAAAACAAGGTGTTGGATTCGGTGACTGCCAAGCTCTCTTCCAGCTCCTGCCGTGTAGTCCTCAGATTCTGCCTGGTCTCTGCTCAGCCCTCCCTGCTCTCTGCTCAGCCCTCCCTGCTCTCTGCTCAGGTCTCTGCTCCCATTGAAGTGGGAGGGCTCTGTGCTGGCAGTTCTCAGAGCTTGCTTGGGATTCTCTCTCTCTCACTCCCTCTCTCTCTCTTCAATGCAAGTGTTGAAGGAAAGATGTCATCTCCTTCCTGCGTGGGGGCTTCTCCCTAAGTGTAGCTTAAACTCCTCTTGGCGGCTGGTGTCAGGGATGAAAACAGCACCTTCAGAGACCGGAAGGCGTCTCAGCATTTCCCTCCCACTGCTTGCCTTCAGACTCCTCAGAGGACCTCGCGTTTGGAAGGCTCTCCGAGTTTACCTAGCCGATATTCCATCTGGGCAGGAAGGTACTCGCCGGTTTCTGTCTGGGGTCCATTCTCCAGCCGTCCACTTCGGATGCCTCTTCCTGAGGCGGGCGCTTCCGTTGCTGGACAGCTCCGGGAGTCGAAAGGTTTTTCTTCGAGTTAAAATCTGTTTGCTGCAACTTCCGCCTCCTGGTCCTGATTCTGCTTCCTGGGGCCGCCCAGGATGTCTGTTGTTCTTTCTTCTCTCCGTATTTGAGGCTGGGGATCAGATTGCCCCTAATCTACTCTTGTGGAGACACCTATTTGCGGTTTTCTTTCTGCAAAGTTGTCTCCAGACCTTTTGCCTTCTTGGGCACAAAACTGAATACTCTCTAATTTATCAACGTCTCGTTAAAGTACGGGGTCCACAGAAGGCCACCTGTCAGGCCGAGTTATTTCAGGGGAGCAGGGTGTTGGCAGTACTGGACGTAAAGAATCTGGGTTTGAACTTCGCTTCTGCCCCTGACCCCCTGTGTGACCTTGGGCAAGGCCCTCCTCCTCTCTGGGCCATAGTTTCCTCATCTGTAAGTTGATTTAGGGTCTTTTCCAGGATTCCTTTGATTTCCTTCAGAGCCCCTTTTTATCCCCTTCCTTACCCGTCTCTGAGTCCCAGGTCCTCCATTATGTTCTTCCCCGTATCTTAAAGGTTGGGGAACACAAAGTGGGCCAAGAACAAATTGCAACGAATACTGACCCAGCTCAGAGACAATAATGAGGACAGACAGGTTTCATGTCATGGCTTTTCCCAGCAGCATGGACCACAGACCCGTTTTACTTGGGTTCCAGTGGGAACTCAAGCTCTTTCTCAAGCCCATAGAGAGCAGGAGCAGAAGCCCAACATCAGAAGGGTCAGAAAGTATCGCTCAATAAATACCAAGTTGGAGGTACGTGGGACTTTAGGTGGGGAGGTCTGGGACCTGTGTATTATACCCTTCCCTGCACCCGTCACTCCGGCCCCTCCTTTTCTCTCTCGCATCATTTACCCACCACACTGAGCTCTCAGAGCCCCATCAGAAGAGCCTTCAAAGCCTAGGGCCTTCCCTGCCTACCCTCTCACAGCCTGCGGGCCAGCTTCCCAACCCAATCGAATGATCCACAGCCATACCTGATGCTGGAACGAGGTCACTTTAATTTTTCTTTTTGTATGAAATCAGAAATGCAATGGGAGGGGATCACATACAGGATGCGGGACACAGACCCTGGGGGCCCGTTGTTGGAGGGGATCAGGATCATGGGAGAGGGCTAGAGAGAGAAGAGAGGCAGGCAGGACTGGGGCAGGACTGTCTGGGGGTGAAGGGAACTATGGAAGGGTCCAGGAGCCCTGGAGCTGGGGGAAGGGCACCATCCCAGAGGACTGGGGTGTCTGGACAGATGGATCTGAGGAAGGGATATGGGTGTGGTGAGCAGACAGGATGCCCACACACACCTGGGGTTGCAGAGGAGTAAGAAAGGGAAAGGAGTAACCAGGGAGGAAGCAAGAGAGACCCGGCCGGGGCTGCCAGGAGCCCCCTCACTCTACCCCAAAGTGCACAACTCGGCAATAAATAGTAATATTTATAAATAAATAAGTAAATAAATAGATGAATAAATAAATAAATACGTAAATAAATAATATCCTTGTAGAGCACGGAGTCTGGTGTGGGGGAGGAGGGAGCACGGGAAGGGCAGTGAGCTCACTTCTACACGGGCTCTCTGGCCCTTCATTCCGACCCTGGGCTGCACTCAGTAACACTGGAGGGGGTGCGAAGGGGTACGGAGAGCCTGCTGGGGGTGGGTGGAGCAGGATGGGGAGGGGGTGTCTTCCCTTGCCGAAGGCAAGCTTAAGGAAGGAGAAAAAATATATATAACGAACTGGCCCTAGGTCCCAGAGGGCAGAGCATTTCTGGAGGGCAGTAATAGAACATTCCCTCCCCCCCACCCCCCCCTGCATCTGAGGCAGGAAGCGCTGTGGGTTTTCACATTTTCCCAGCGTGCTGGGGTGGAGGAAGCAGATGTGGATCTGGCTCACCCACTGCCCCGGGCCCTCTGCTGATTCTGGGGGTTCAGCCCCTCCTCCAGGATCCGGGTCTCCCTTTCTCTAGCTGCACACAGGGAGGGAGAAAATTGGGACGGTGGGCGGGAGGGCGCAGGGAGGGGGCCAAATAGCTCAGAGAGGGCAAGGCACTCACTACCAAGTCCGATACGAGGTCTTCATGTGCTAAGCTCAGGGGCAAGAGAGTTTTCCCATCATTCTCAGCCGCCAAGATTCCCCTTGGCAGGAGTATCTCCGGAGGCCCCGCGTCCCCGGGGTTAGATCTCTGGGGTAGAAGCCCACCCCACTCGGAGCCCAGCCTTCCCCCTTCCTGTATGGGTGCCCCCTCCCCACCCCAGGCCAGGCGAGGCTGGAAAGGGGATGGGAGACAGAGACGGGGTCTGGGGTCTCCAGAAATCTGGTCGTAAGAGTGGCCCTGGAAGAGCGGAGGAAGCGGGGCAGAAACAAGGGGGAGGGACAGGCAAGCGGACGGTGCGAAGAAGAGGCAGCAGCCCGGGAGAGAGCTAGGGGGGAGCGGCCAAGGGCGGCCGCCTAGGAAAGCCAGCAAGGACTGGGTACCGAACACCCAGGCGAACGTTTCTGACCAGCTGGGCCCCAACCACAAGCCGTGGGAGGCGCACGAGAATCGCCCTGGGGTGGGGGGTGGGGGGGTCGGCAGGAGAAGGTGGCCCACGCCAGCCAGCCAGCCAGCCCCAGCCAGCCAGCCACCCAGCCGGAGGGCACCCTGCCTCCCTGCCCCTCCCCCCCGCCCCGGGGGCCCTGCGGGGAGCTGGGGGGGGGGGGAGGGCCGGGGGGACCCCAGCCAGGCCGAGGCAGCCCCGTCAGACGTCCAGCACGTGGTTCAGGTAGGAGATGTAGCAGATGGCCAGACGCAGGATCTCGATCTTGGACAGCTTCTTGTCGGGGGGGCAGCGTGGGCAGCAGCTTGCGCAGCTCGGCGAAGGCCAGGTTGAAGGCTTCCACGCGGATTCGCTCCCGCGTGGCGTGGGCCGTGCGGTACTTGGCCGTGGCCCGGCGCCGCCGCCGCCGCTCCTCCCGGCTCAGGTGCTGGAGGTCTTTCCGGCCGGGCTCTCCGGGCTCCAGGCCCCGGGCCTGGCCTCCTCCGGGACCCCCAGGCCCCGCCCCGTCGGGGCCCGCCCCGCCCCCACAGTCGCTGAAGCCCGACTCGGTCTCGGAGTGGGTGGGAGGCAGGTCGAGGTCCACCGCGTCTGAGTTGAGCATCATGATGGAGGCCCCCTGCCCGGTGAGATCAGGATCCCCTCCCCACCCCTCCCTCCGGGAGCCTCCAAGCTGGTTGTGGGAGGGGCAGGAAGGGCCTGGGGGAGTGGGGTCTGCCACTGAGCTGAGGAGGTGAGAGCCACTTCAAGGTCCCATGGTCAGGGTTCCAGTCCGGAGCCTGGAGGAGAGAAGGGGAAGTTGAGGGGGGCCGAGGGAGGAGGAAGGAGACAGCTCCGAGACGGGGAGGGCAAGAGGAAGGTTGGAGAAGGATTGGGAGCGGGGAGGTCCTGTACGGGTCGTCGGGGAAGAAAGGCAGAAACGTGGGGAGAGACAGGCAGGTGGACGCTGTAAAGGGGTAGGAGGAGAGGTGGTAAGAATGGAAGAGAATCCTGGGGGTGAGCGACAGGAAGGAGGAGAAATGAGGAGGGGGTGGGGGGCAGGATAAAACCGAGCAAGGGGATTAAAGACCTAAAACTGGACAGCTCCTAGAAGAAAACCAGGGGAAAGCTTTATGACATCGGACTTGGCAGTGATTTCTTGGATATGATGCCAGAAGCACAGGCAGCAAAGGCAAAGATAGACAAATGGAACCACGTCGAACTTGCAAACTTTCGTAAGTCAAAGGACACAATCAGAAGAGCGAAGAGCGAAAAGGCAACAGACCGCAGACCGGAGAACATACGTGCAAATCGGATCTCTGATGAGGGGGGAGTGTCCAGAATATTATAAAGAACTCTGGCAAGAACAAAACATCAGATCACTCAATTAAAAAATGGGCAGAGGACTTGAACAGACGTTTCTCCAAAGTTGGTATACAAATGGCCAACAAACACGGAAAGATGCTCACATCATTCAGCGCCAGAGAAAAGCAAATCAAAACCACGGTGAGCTATCACCTCGTGTCCCCTAGGATGGCTGCTATCAAACGAAAACAAAACAGAAAATGAGAAGGGTGGATGAGGATGTGGAGAAATCGAGACCCTTGTGCCCTGTCGGGGGTGAGGGGTGGGGCCGTAAGCTGGTGCGGCCACTGTGAAACGCCTAACGGAGGTTCCCCTCAAAATTAAACACAGGACTGCCGTATGACCTAGTCATTCCACTTCTGAGTAGATATCGAAAGACGAAGTGAAATCGGGATCTTGAAGAGATATCTGCATGTGGACGTTGACTGCAGCTCTAGTCACGAGACGTGGAAACAACATGTCCATCGACGGATGAATGGACGAGGAGTACGGGGCGTATACGTTCAATGGAATATTATTCAGCCTTAAAAAGGAAGGAAATCCTATCGCAAGCTGCCGCACTGATGAAACTTGAAACTCGTCCTACTAAACGAAATGAGCCTGTCACAAAAAGGTAAATACTGAGCGATTCCACTTCTACGAGGAATCGAAGTCGTCAACTTCATAGACACAGAAAGTAGCATGGCAGTTACCAGGGGCAGGGGGAAGAGGGGGGAGGGGAGGTGGTGTTGAAAGGGGGTAGAGTTTCAGACTTGAAGGATGAAAAAGTTTTGGAGATCTGTTTCACCACCATGGGAATACACCTAATACTACTGAACCGTAAACTAAAAATGGTAGCTTTTATGTTACGTGTTTTTTTACCATTTTTTACCAAAAATGCTTAATAATAAAATGGAAGGGAAAAAAAAAAAAAACAAAACCAAGCGAGACTGCAGTCACAGCGCCAAGAGAGGTTGGCCGTGACTCTAAACCTTCCCCAGTTGTGATGGGAGAGCTGCGAGCCTTGGCCTCACTATCAGCCCCCCCCCCCCACCCCGGGGCCCCCGCTGCAATCCTGCTGCCTCTGGGGGGTGGGGGGGGGGAGGGGATAAGCACGCAGACTGCCCATTGTAGAGTGGACTGGGACATATGGAGCTCGGCACAGCTGTCCCAGCCCCGTCCCTGCCGGCCCCCCACCCCCAACATGACCACCACAGACACGTGATCCTACCGCCCCATCCACTAGAGTCCGGAAGTGTCCCTTCTGGCCACGATTGCCCTGCTCGGGACCGGCCCCTTCCTCTAGCTCTGTCCTCAACACCCTCAACCATTGCCATTCCCTGGCCCTTTTGGTGACTCTGCAAAGAAGATGACGGGAAGGGACCAGAGTCGGCGTCCCGCTTCGAGTCCTCCCCCAGCCCACCATCAGTTCAGATGTGGCCTGCGGGGGGGGGGGGGGGGGGGCGGGTGCCTGGACACCGTTCTGGGACTTGGCTAAGGTTTGCTTGTCCCGGGGACCAGAGGGGGTCAGGGCGAGGCAGCAGGAAAAGGTATGGGCGAGGCTCTGCTTAGGACGAGTGTGGAGGGGGAACAGAGGGCCACTCTGCTCAGAGCTCGTGGGACTCAATGGCCAGAAACAGAAGCACCGAGGCTCCTTTTCAGTCTCCATCTTCCCTTCCTTACCAGCCCGGTTCTCCGGCCTGATGGACCCCCAGCCTTGCCCCCGACCCCGCTGTCGTTGACAAATAGTTACTAAGCGCTGGGGGGTGATGGGTGTAAGTGTAAGTCGACATCTGACAGACACGCCGTCACCACAACACAAAACGGAAGGCGGTTGGTGTTGAAATTCAGAACGCGCTCCGCATCCCGGGGGCCAAAGGAACAGGAGAGGATTGCAACAGGGGGGAGGCCCCGAAGTCAGCCCCTCCCGGGACACGGTTACTGTCCCCACTCCCCAGCTCCGGGCTTCAGGAGTTCGGCTCTGGGGCTCCCAGCACATCTGTCACCAGCAGATTCTCCCTCTGCCTGTGTCCCTTCACCCCTGACCGCTGTGCCGTGCCTTCCCCTCCCCTCTGTGTGCTCCCAGTCTGATCCCCGTCCCACCTCCTGGCCCCGCTGTCTTCCCCGGCTCAGGCCCTGGCAGCGGCTTCCATGTACCCAACAAGTCCTCACCCCAAATCCACTTCTGGTCCCAAAGTTTCAGGCTCCGAGGATGAGGGAGGCCAGCAGCTCCAAGCATCTGGGGTGGGATGCTCATCTCCTGCCCCCCCTTCCGCCATGCTCAACCCGATCGAGAACAGACAGG
>NC_064813.1:62899560-62982145 GCF_023721935.1 Panthera uncia
ATCTGTTCTCCATGCATATTTCATAAGCAAGAAATGGAGAGCTGGGGAAGGGGTGGGGCTGGGGCGAGAGCCAGGGCAGGATCACAGATGAACCCCCTCGGTCTTCCACACCAGAGGCGGCAGGGACAGAGGCCCCCAGCAAGCCAGGTTTAAGTGCCATGGTCCTATTCTGAGTCCCAGCGTGACTTTGACAGCCCCTTCCCCTGTTTCCTTTCCCCTGGGAAGAAGGCTATCCAAGGTACCAACAGGGAAACCCTAGGTCCTCAAAGAAGACCTGAGAGTCCTGGTCCTCGACAAGCCCTCATCCTTCCTAAAGCTGGTGCCCACAGGACCCCTCGGCAGGCTGCCCGTGGCTCCCGTGTGGCCCTGGGACTTAGTCACCGCACGCCCTCTTACCCAGCCCTCGACCTCCCATCTACCTCGTGGTGGGGAGGAGCGGGGTCAGATTCCTGACACAGAGCCCACAGGGAGTTTTTCCAAGCTGACCCGCTGGGAATTCTGGGCTCGTAAGAGGAAAGGCCGGGTTGAAGGAAGAGGAAGGACGAGGGTTGGAAGGATGTGGGAGAAGTCAGGGCGGCCCGGGCAGGCTTGGAGTGTGCCAGGGCAGCAAATGAGCAGTAAGAAAATCAGATACAGAATTATATGCAAACAGGCATTGATTAAGTTCACCTCAGTAGCTCAGCTGCCTCCGGCCTGTGTGTGCACGTGCACGCGTGTCTGAGTGCGTGTGTGTGTGTGTGTGTGTGCGTGTGCGTGTGTGGTGAAGGGTGGCAGGAGCTGGGACTCCACGCAGCTGTTGGGTGTCGTCACTGAGCCTTCACGAGTATCCAGAATGAACCCGGAGCGCTCCAGAGACAGTGTCTTACGGTGAAAAAAGTCCTGGCGTCTGGTGACCTTGGACAAGTAACCTAACCTTTTGAGCCTCCAGGGTCCTTTTCTGCAAAATGGGGTTCATTAGAGCTGCTTGTTAGGTTGCCATGGAGATTAAGTGAGCTATTGCATGGAAGGGTCTGGACCTTCCTTGGAGCAAGCCCCAGCTGCGGGGGTTGTCGGAGGCATTCGCCGTTTCTCTGTTGCTGATCAAACTTTTCTGGGCTTTTCCTCCCTAAGGGGAGTCCTATGATTCCTCCCCAAGCTCCCCCACCACCCCCCCGCCAGGTCTGGGAGGTGCCAACTCCCACCTGGGCAGGCCCAGACAGGTGCCCAGGCGCCAGCAGATGGGCTGAGCTGGAGGGGAAAGGAGGCTTGAGGAGGGGGGCTGGGGGGCAGGGGACCAGGTGGCATCTCAGTTCTTGCATCATCATTGCCATGGTGCTGATTAAAAACCAATCTCCACCTAATGAGCCCCCAGCAACAGCAATTCTACCGCCCCCACGCTCCTGCCCTCCACCCTGTCCAAGAAATTGGGAGACCGAGAGACCCAGGAGACAGTGCCTTGGGGAGAGGAGAGATGGAGACCAGTGCGGGGTGGAGAGGAGGGGGAGACAGGGGGAGATGTGGGGAGCCAGACAGAGGAAATGGACGAGGGGGGAGAGCGCTGTGGGTGGGTAACAGACAGGGGGGCAGGCACAGTCATGGGGAGACAGAGGGGTGAGAGAGGACGAGAGGAGTTGCCAGGTTGTGGAGGCTCAGAGACGC
Source organism: Panthera uncia (assembly GCF_023721935.1). NCBI lineage: Eukaryota > Metazoa > Chordata > Mammalia > Carnivora > Felidae > Panthera > Panthera uncia. Next base: position 62,901,199 of record NC_064813.1, read on the forward strand.
AACATATGTGGGAGGGGACGTGGGGGAGACTGGGGAAGGGGAGCTGGGGAGGGAGACCAGGCCTGGGAGAAACACGGATCTTGAGAGACACCGGAATTCAGGGGAGGTACCGCATGGTACTGGAGAGGCCTGAGGGAGGCCCCAAGACAGGGCGGAGACACAGACTTGGGGGAGGCAGAGAGCACACAGTGGTGAGGAAGCAAAAAACTGGGGCAGACAGGGAGACAAGGCCGGAGACAGGATAGACACAACTCGAGGGACAAGGGGACGAGGGACGGGCGACTGCAGCCTGGAGGCTGGGATCCCAAAGGGGGAGACATGGGGGGAAACAGAAGGAGAAGGGCCCTGGGGTGGGGGTGGGGAAGGCAGGAAGGAACGGGGTGGGGGGGAGAGGGAACAGGGGGGTCCCTGTCCCCAGCCTCCCTGCTTGTAGGCGTTCGGGCTCTGATAATTCAGTCCTGGGATTCCATCCTTGACATACCCAGCCCGAGCTGTCCCCATGAACTGAACTGGGGTTTGATGGTGAGCAGGGTGAGAGCGTGCCCTGGGACCTCCTACTTCTCCTCTGCCTCTATCACCCTGGGACCGGTGGTCGTGGTTGAGGGAGCAGGGAGCGCTCTGAGGTCAGCGCAGGTTGCCAGCAGCCCCAGCCTGGGGGAAGGAGAACCCCCAGGGAGCTGTGTGTGTGTGTGTGTGTGTGTGTGTGTGTGTCTGCCATAACAAGGGCAGGAAGAGCAGGCCCTGGGGGTGGGGGAGGAGCAGGCTCTATGGTTTGGTTTGTCTTTATTTTGCATTTTATAGGCGTTCACTTTCTCGGGTGGTCGCCCGCCCGCTTTTCAGGTCTACACGGCCTGGCCTTGGAGGTAGATTGGAAGTAGACTGCCGGATGGGAGGTTGGAGTGTAGGGAAGACACGGGGGCCAGGGCCTAGTCCTTGAGGGTGGGGGAGGGCCTGGAGGAGCTGGGAAGCAGTGGGCTTGGCAGGAGAGGGGGTGACATATGCAGGGAGCCCTGGGGACCCGACCAGGCAGGCGGCTGGCAGGGCAAGCAGCCGGCGTTAACCCTCGCGGTGCCGCGCTGCCTGACCCTTTCACTGGAGTGGCCCCCGCCCGGGTGGGGATGTCATCCTCGGTGAGAGACCGGCCCTCGTCCTGGGTCCTGGGTCGCAGGAGCAAGCGGGAGGGGCGGGGGAGCCCGGGCAGGAGCCGTGGCGTGGCCGGGAGGCCGCAGCTCCTCGTGGATTTTCTTCTGTCTCCTTGTCTGCCTCCACACCGTGCGTGTCAGTCCGTCTTTCTGGGTCTCCCTCTCTGTGTCTCTAGAAGGTGACAGCGGGTCTCCACTGTGGCGAGCCACGCAATCTGTCACTCTCTCTGCTGCCAGCCGGGGCTGGAACCCCCGCCCCCCCCCTCCCCCAGCGGGGGGAGCCCTCTCCCGCCCCGGCCCCCAGGCCTTGTCGCCTTTGTCTCCTGAGGCGGCCTGGCCTTTCTTCTTTCCTCTCCACTCACCTCTCCTCAGCCCCGAGCCCAGCTCCAATCTCATTAAGGCCTCCAACCACTGCCCCTCCAGCCTCCCTCCTCCCTCCCCCATCCATCTGTCTCCTCTTTGTGTCCACCCATCTGTCACCAGCAGCCCCGGGCCCGCTCCCTCCCGGCCACGCCCGCCATCGGCCTTTCCCCCCCTCGGCTCCTCTCGGGCTCCTGGGCTCCTGTCTGCCACTTCCTTTCCTCCCTACTTCCTGTTTCTCTATACTAGTTTCTTCTTTTCACGATGCCCCCTTTCATCCCCGTTTCCCCTTCGGTCCCCGCACTTTTGCCAAGGCCTCAGTCGAGGTGTGGGCGGAAGGGGACCCCAGGGTCCCAGCCCCCGCTCCGGAGCCAGAGCCTGGAGAGTTGCTCACAGTTGCGTCATCTCTCAGGCCTCCTGAGATGGCCCCCGCACTCCTCCCCATGTTTTCCCTATTTGGGGACTGGGCTACGGCTGCCCGTCTCCACCGCAGGACTGGGAGGGCCCCTTCTGCATGTGGATTCAGGGAGGAATAAAAATCCGACCTGCGGCCCATCTGGACCCCGATCTTTAAGGGGCTCTGCTCTGCAGGCCCAACTTCCGAGAGGCCTGCCAGGCTCTGTCTTAGGACGGGATGCTGAATTACAGGAATAAGGGCCCCTCCGGCCTCCCTCTCTGGAAGGAAAACTTTCAGACTACCTTAAAAAGTTTAAGAATTGGACTCCTGGGGGGGGCTCAGTTGGTTGGGTTCGGCTTGGGTCATGATTTCGAGGGTCACGAGTTCGAGCCCCACATTGAGCTCTTGCCGACAGCACGGAGCCCGCTTGGGATTCTCTCTCTGCTCCTCCCCCCCCACTCGCGTTCTCTCACTCTTTTTCTCCCTCTCAAAATAAATAAGTAAACAAACAAAAAGTTCAAGAATTGATCCACCTTTTAATCCACCCCCCCGCTGCCTGACCCTGCATCACACAGATGCCACCAGGGCCCAGAGCCGGGATGCCCTTTCCAAAGCCGCACATGCCATTCGTGACACCAGACGATCCCTGATCCTGAGCTCTTTCCGCACTAACCGGCCCCGCCCAGAGCCAACCTTGTGTCCTCTGGGCTCGGGTAGAACCTGTTCCTTGCCCTGACTTTGCGTGGAGCATATACGGCCCCGCCTGCTTACTTATCCTGCTCGCGTCCCATCCTGCCATCTTAACTCCGGATCCCAAGTCTCTAAGGGAAGGCACAGCATCTCATCATAACCTTTTCTGATGCCAGGACAGAGCGCCTTGCCCACAGCCACGCTCAATAAACGTTTATTGCTGCCGTGGCAGCCAGCGTGGATACGAGACATGTTCTGGTCTCAGCTCAGCGCTAATTTGCTGCGACCTTGGGCAAGCCACTCACTCCTCTGGGCTACGGTTTCCCCTAGCGATGAGTTAGACCCTACACATCATTTCTAAGGTCTTATATGGTTCCATGTGGAGACAGAGTCCTGCTGAGTAGGGTGAGGCCTTGGTACAGAACGCCAGACTCCGGATGAAAATGTCTCCTCCCAGGATGTGCCTTTGGGAGCAGCGACCCAGATGTGGGGCCCAGAAGACCCTTCACTCAGAGAGGCTGGAGGAGAAACACCGGCTGACAGGAAAGCCTTCCGTGCTGAGGCGCGAGGTAGGGACAAGGCTGAGGTAGGGACAAGAGGTAGGGACAGGGTGGGTCCCAGGGCCCAGGTAGTAGTGGGGAGGGGGGAGCCTTGTGAGAAGTGACACATCTCAGAGCAAGGCCCACCCAGACCAGGGAGGGGGAGTGGGGAGACAGGCTGAGAAGCTAAAGTCTGTGGCCCAGGGGGTCTCAGCCAGCCAGCCGGCCCCAGTGGGTCTCTGGGGCACAGCAGGTCCCCGAGGACTCGCCACACGGAGGTCTCAGAGAGGAGGCCCCTGAAGGGGTCAGCCGGGGGTCCGTGCCCCTTCTACAGCGCCTGGCCTCCCCACAGGCCCTGGAAAGAGCCCAGTTGGTTGGTTTTGAATTTGGGGGGTGGCGCGAGGAAGGGGGGTCACATGGAAGGCGGAAGACAAGCTGGTGTTGAGGAGACCAGAGTAGGGAAGGCCCCAAGGCTCGCACCGGCGCCCACCCCCCCTTGCCCCCCCCCCCCCCCCCCGCGCCTGGTACCCGGCCACTTCCCCGCTTCCCGAAGCTGCCAGCAGGACGAGGGAGCTCGCTCGCTCTGCCGGGAGGCCCTGTTGGCCGAGGGAGGCGGGGAGTCGGCCCGGCACGGTGGCAGCTGTGCCCGCCTCCCGCCAGCGCCGCGTGCGGGCCGGGAGGGGTGCGGGGGGGGGGGGAGGGGAGTAGGGTTCATTTCCACATCCCGGCCCCCCAGACGTGCCCCCCCCCGAGGGAACGCAGAGAGAAACCTGGAGCAAATCGCCTCCTCGGCGGGATGTGGCGAGACTCGGGAAGGTAAGGGGCCCGGAGCTGGTCCTTCCCGGCTCATCTGTCTCGTGGGCGGCAGGGCCGCGGGGAGGGGAGAGGGCTGGCCTCCAGCGCCACTCCTGAGGGGTCTTCCCTTCCAGTGACTCAGCTGCGGCCTTCGTTTAGCTGTGCGGCTACGACCCGGAACTTTGCTCCATGAAGACCCAGGGCGCTAGGGTGTTCCCAGAGCCAAGGTTCTCTTTCTAGGAGAGTCCAAAGCCACCTTCGCTTCCGTCTGCAAAATGCCCACCAGCAACAGAAGGCCCAAACTGCTCGGCAGGCCGCCACAGGCCCTCCGTGACCCAGCCCCAGCCCCCTCTCCTGCAGCACCCCGCATGACTTACCGTTCCCAAACGTGGCCCGTGCCTTCAAGGCCCCGTGCTTCCACAGCTGAACTGCACAGCCTGCAATCCAGATGCCTCCTCCTCTGAGCAGCCTTCCCGGATGCCACCCCCAGTGCCCGGAGTCCTTCTGTGCGTTACCGGAGCACTCCGGAGATGCCGCGCGTGATCACCCCGGATTGCACCGGTTTCTCCCCTCACCCCAACTGCCAGCCACTCAGGGTTGGGGCTGCGTCCCCTAAATTTCCGCAGCCCGGCCAGTGTCTCAGAGTGAACACAGAAACGTCTGTCGAATGGAAAGTGGGAGGGTCAACGATGCTAACGCGGTTCTTATGAGGGGGAAGCCGGGGTTCCAAGGCTCCATGGGAGCCCCGCTTTGAGGGCTTCCACTGTTTCTGACAGAGCCGCACTCCTTGGGCCTCTGGAGACCCGGAGGGAGCACGTGGTAACAATTTCATGACTTCCAGTCTGAGGTCACCGAGCAGGAGGGCACGCAAGAATGACACATACAGGTGATGAGGGATAGTCTTTTAATGAAACTTGCTATTTATATATTTACACACACACACACACACACACACACGCACACGCACACGCACGGAAAAAGAAAACAACAAAAATAGGTATTACAGCTTAATAAAACCACAGCTAGCACTGAGGGCTGGAGGTGACCCGGCAGCACACCCTCCCCGAGGTGCCGTCTACGGGTCTGGAGACGGGACAGCAGGAGGGAGACAGATCGCCTGGCCTGCACCTCGGGGCTTCCTTGTGGTTTGTTCCTGGCATTCAGCCTTTGTGTCCTTCCTGGTCGGGAAAGCTGGGACTCGGGTGGGGTGGGGAGTAGGGGGCAGTCTAGGGCAGGATGAGAAGGGAAGAGGGACCCCGAAGAAGGGTAAATTAGGGCGGGCAGTTAGGAGTCAAACAGGAGCGAGAAGCTTCTATTTGCCCTCCCGGAATCGGGCAGGGGTGAGGAAGGGGAGACAGGTAGGGGGAGCTGGAGAGGAGAGGGAACTTGTTTCTCTCTCTTTGGGGCAGTTCTACTTGTTCATGTTAATTCCAGTCTAAGCAGGCCCAGAGAGGTTCCAGTGACACGCTAGTGGCCTATGTCCCCGTGGGACAAGTGGCCTAGGATGTGAACGGTAGAGCGGGCAGGAGTTGGGCTCCTCTCAGTAAGACACGGCTCCTGGCTCCCGAGGGGTGATGAAAAGGACGTCGGCCTTGGCGTTGATGCAGTAGGTGACGACGAGAGAGAAGACAAGGATGCCGAAGCCCACCATCAGGGTGATGAACTGCGGGAGGCATGGGCAGGGAGGGAGAGAGACGCTGTCAGAGCCCAGCGTGGTTCTGGATCACCGCTTGGGGCTGGGAGCCAGGACCTCGGGATCCCAGAGCTGGCTCCAGGCACCGAGTGCTGAGCAATCACAGACAAGGTCTTCCCGACTGGAAGACGGAGTGGCTCCGTTCGAAAAGAGGAGTATCCCTGTTCTTCCTCCACTTTGTATTACTAAGATTTTAAGTATCTTTTTTTAAAATTTACTTGAGAGAGAGAGAGAGGGAGAGAGAGAGAGAGAGAGAGGGAGAGAGAGAGAGAGAGAGGGAAGGAGAGAGAGAGAGAATCCCAAGCAGGCTCCATGCTATCAGCACAGAGCCCAACACGGGGCTCGAACTCACAGGATTGTGGGATCATGACCTGAGCTGAGACCAAGAGTCAGACGTTTAACCTACTGAGCCACCCCGGAGCCCCTAGATTTTCAGCGTCTTGAAGTTAAGATCCATGACTTTGGTGGCAACTCTCCGGTGGCAACTCTGACATGCTGGTGATGGGGACTCAATAAACCGTGGCGCCCGTGCACACCCTAGTGCCAGCAGCTGGAAATCCCAGCTGGGAGGGGAGCTGTGGGGACGCTGCAGGGTGAGGAGCTCCTCCGGGGGGCCCTCCTCCTGGCGGGAGCCCACCTCTGGCGTGAACACACACTCACTCTGTCGGTGAAGACAGACTTCGCGATGGGGCGTGCCGGCGGACAGGGGACAGAGCGGCAGTAGGTTTTTGTGGCAAATGGGAGATGGCAGCAGTTAAGAGGTAAGAGGCAACAGAAAGAGGGCAGGGCGGTCTCTGGCATGCCCCTCCCGGCTCACCTCCAGCTCTCTGCTGGCTACCAGAAATATGCGGGCCCGGATGTCTTTCCAGCGGCTCTCAGTCCATGTGGAGTATTCAGTAGAGCCCCACTGCCTCAGTTCAAAGGCAGGGGACAGGGCCCTGGCCAGTCGCGCCGTGGAACGCACACAGCGGGGCAGCCGGTCTGTCTCGTTGGAGTTCAGAGGGCCCTGAACCCACGCGTACTCATACAGCTGCAACGGAAGACCGGCCACAGGGCGGGGCTGAGGCGATCCTCTCTCACCCCGGCCACGCCGTGCTTCTGCCCAGGCTCCTGCCCTCCAACACTCAAGTTCAAGGGGCCGCGTCCCTCCGCCTTTGCATCCCAACTCCTTGGGTCCAACTGGGCCTAGGACGCTGTCCAACTTCCCCTGGGGGTACGGGGCCCTCGGGGCACCTTCGACACCCACTCCCACTCCCACTCACATCCTTGTTTTCACTGGGGACTTTACTTGGATCCTGGCACTGCTCTCGGGGGAGGTCGACCACCTGGCCAGTCAGATTCGCCAAGGCATACTGTACCACGTAGGTGGTGTTGGTGGGGCTGGAGACGGCGATGTAATGCTGAAGAGGCCCATCACCTGAGTGGAGAGCACAGGGAAGGGAGGGTTTGGAGGGTGGAAGGTGGGTGCGGGTGGGAGGGGAAGGAAGAGCCCGAGGTTGACGGGAGCCAGAGAAGAGAAGGGAACGGATCCCACATGTATCAGGGGAAAGAAAGGAAAACAGGGGAGAAGGAAAGGAAAGGAGAAGGAAAAAAAAACAGCAGAGATTAAACCAAGCTGATGACTTTTTCCATCTCTTGCCTCGGCTAAGGGTGCCATTCCCCCAGCACGTGCTTACCCAAGTAGGACCTCAGGTCCTGCCGGAGGATGGACTGAAACCAGGAGTTGTTGGCCCTGACCAGGAACCCATAGAGCAGGCGAGTGACCTAGGATTGGGACAGTGAGAGTCAACAAGCCCGTGACCCGGAGCCAAGCAGAGGTCTCAGTGGAGACCCTGTCGCAGGGCGGGAGCCGGGTCGGCCAGGGACTCTGGGGCTGGGGACGCAGAGGCTGGCTCACAAGGATGCCGGAGGCCCACCGGGAGCGCCCTGGCGCAGCGGGAAGCCTCGCTGGCACGCGCTGGCATGCTGGACTCCCAGGTTTGGGAGAAGGGGTTAAGTGCAGTGCAGACGGGATGGCCTGCCGCGTGCGCAGAGCCGGAGAGGAGGCGGGCCCCGCTTGCCCTTACCGTTTGGGGATCGGCCTGAATGGTGTCACTGAAGTTGGTTCCTCCTGCCAGCTGGTACAGGGCACGTCCCAGCACCGTGGCCACATCCGCCAGGGCCTGTGGCAGGCGGGAAGGGGGGGCTGAACGGCCCACCTCTTCTACCCTCTACAAGATGGTCTAACCACCTAGAAGACGTTCTAACCATCTTCGCTGTGTTCCCCACGCTCCCGGCCAACCCGGGCGAGTGCTACCTTGGCAGTGTCCGTCACAAAGTTGAGGTCCTCTTCGGGGCTCTGCCACTCGGGGTAGCTCACGTTAATGTTCTCCGCTGTGTCGTAAATGCTCTGGTAATAGCTGCCGGGAGAGCGGGCATGAGCCTCGGCCACACTCAGCCAGGGCCCTGCCCCGGTCCTCCCTCACAGGCCCTTCATGTAGGAGCCTGGCGTGTCTTTTCATCATCCGGGGGGAAGGAACAGAAAATGAGGGTCCCATACTGAAGAGGGTGTGGAGAGGCAGAGCAGTGAAATACAAGGACCTTCCGGAGAGACAAGGTAGAAGAGGCAGATGAGATCAGAAGGCAGGAGACTCCCTTCCTGGGAGGTCTTCAAACAGAAGAGATACTTCCCCAGAGTTTGGGCTGGAGACGGCTGAGAGGACTTTTGGGGAGCACGCCCCACATCACCAGAGGTTGGATGACGGTTCCAATGAACGTGAACATTGAGGGTGCCTGGGGGCCGAGGGGGATGAACGGGTCTTTCCCAGACACACGACACTGCCCTGGGTCCAAGCACCGTATGCTCCCTGGGGAGCCCCGTGAAGGCAGAGCTTAGAAGAGAAGCTTAGAGGAGAGCTCCCAGCCTTCAGCACCAACAGATGACGGCCCCACATAGAATCAAGGCCAAATGTGTGCAGATGAGGACTATCCCTTCACCCCGAAGCGATGCCGGGGTCGGCTGACCTCAAGTGCTGGAAGTGTCCCAGCCCTAAATAAGCAAGAAGGTGCTCCTTGGCTGGGGTCGGAGAGCCAGAGCATCAGCAGTGTTACTCAGAAACCCATTTGGCCTCATGGAAGAGGGGAGGGAAGCTGGGAACCTAGCAATCTGGCCCGAGTAAGAAGTCCCATGAGCCCAGGGCTTACGTTAGGGGCTCTTTGGGGTGCCCAGGACCAGGAGAGAGGTGACTAACAGAGCCTCACCCCGTATCTCTGGAGTCCCCTCAGCACAGGGGACGCTTTTACCCCAAAGGCAAGAACACGTTACATTTCAGAGTGTGAGTGTTGCCTGCGTCCCCGCTCGGCACCCTTGGGCAGGCCCCAGACCCGGCCAGCTCGCTGTCCTCAGGGCGCTCCTGTTGGGGATGCTGCCCTCTGCTGGCAGCCCCAAGGACCCAGGCCTCGGGAGAGCTGGGGGAGGCGGACCAAGCACGGAAAGGCTGAGGGGGCCCGTGTTCTAAGATGACATCAAGTCACACGAGGCGACCGGCTTAGGTGCGAACAGGTCACTGAGCAAAGAACACAAATTGACCTGAGATTTGGAGGGGTGCTGTGGGGAGAGGGGAGACGGGAGAGTGGTGATCTTTCCTGGCACAGGAGACACTCCCCCCTCTGGACCCCAGACCACAGGACAGATTCTCTGGGAGAAGAGGGTGTGGGCTCGGTGGCTCTTACTGGTTATGGAAGACAGCAGAGTGGTCGGCAAGGACGACACCAGAGATATTCCGAGCCCGAAGAAACCTCTGCAGGGAAGACGGCGGGAGGGGCTGGGACTGGTTCGGCCTCCGGAGGACCACAGCAGGCACGCCGGCCCCGCTCTTCTCCAGGGTGCTCAGGAGGGCCTCCACCTGGCGGGGAGGGGTAGCTCAGGGGAGGCTGCGGACAGGGAAGCCGGACGCATCTCCTAGGCCCACGACGCTCCCGCCACGTCCCCAGCTCATGGTGCTGCCCCCGGCCCTCCTGCACCCCAACTCCTCAAGCCTTTCAGGATCCAGGCTCTGAATGTCCTGCAACTCCAGCTGTGTCGTCCTCACCAGACGCCTAATTTCCTACTCTGGCCGAACTGGAGGAACAAGTAACAACGCCAAACGACGCCAAGGGCCACCCAGGAGCCCAGGGCGGGGAGGGCGCGGACACTGGAGTGGCAGGAACCCCATGAGAGAAACAGGCCCAAAGCTGGACGCTGAGAGGAGGGAGGGTCTTGAACAAGTAGTGAGGAGCCTGGAGGACGGTTTGGGTAGAGGGTCCGACACAGCCAGGAAGCGAGCAGGGCAGGCCGGACAGCTGGGCAGCAGAGAGGGAGGGGCCGGTCACTCCCGGGCCCTCTGCGGGGCACGGAGGCGGGGAACGGCCCACCCCAGGGAACCGGGGCCACGAGCTGCGCTCACGGCGCTTCCTGCGGAGCTGGAACAGCCACGCTGTTCATCCTTGAGCTGGTACCCCGCCTGAGGTCCTGTCTCACAGGCCCTGGGGGGGTGGCGGGGGTCAGGCCCGGGTGAGGGGTGCCCACATTCTGAGCCGTTGAAACAGAGTGAGGCGGAAAGATGCTCAGATTACCTGATTGTGTACAGACTCATTTTTCTGGGACATGGGGTCTGTGTGCATCCAGAGCTCTAGAGAATTCCTTAAGGCCACCTGGGGGAGGATGAAGAAACAACACTTGGCTGCCCGCGGGGGCCCGTGCCCCGAGACCAGAGGAAGGAGGAAGGTCAGAGAAAAGTCAGGGAAGAGGCAGTGGCAAGGAGGACAACGAACAGCGGAGGGGGAGGCGGGAGGGGGAGGGGGAGGAGGGCACACGCAGCACACCTGTCCCAGCTCCACGAACGAGTCAATGTTCTCTAACTGCACAGGAAACTTGCCCTTCTCCATGTCGTACACCATCCTGGAGCTGCCGATGTAGTCAAAGGTCTCCTGACGGCGAAGACAAGGAACAGAGATTCTCAAGGGTCGGGGCAGGCTCAGTCTCTGGAGGCCAGATCACCAGGGCTCAAGGCACGAAGGCTACGGTCTCGTGTCACCGCAAGTGCTGGCCGGCTTACGCAGTCACGTGACCTCACCCGCCTCCCTGCCCGGCCTCCCAGCTGTGACTTTTCCTCACGTGTGTGCATCACAGGACTTCTCGAGCCCAGAAACGGGGAGAGCAGCCTCGGTAAAGGCCCGAGGCGAACATCAGCTGTTATGTGCCTGCTTCCTGCCTCTCCCTCCCCTCCAACGACGCAGCCGCGGCTGCCCTCCCCTTATTCCAAGGCCAGGCTGCGGGGGCAGTGGGGGGAGGGGGCAGGAGCCTCAGGGCTCTTGGGTGGAAGTGGCAGTGAAAGAGTCCAGAGAATAAAAGCAAAAGGCTGCCTCCCAGAGATCGCATCAACGGGGCGCGAGGGGGCGGGCAGCACACCGATTCCGATCCCAGGCCAGGGTGTGAAAGCTTCCTAAGATGTGTGACTCTGGGGGGAGACACGTCGAGACATCTCCAGAAGCTCTTTGCTGAATGACGACTCAGGTCAAGCGCCCGGATCGTCCCCAAACGACAGCCACTCTCACATTTACCCTCCCTGCTGTCCTGCCCCTCCCCGCCTACCCCAGCAGAAGAGCCCCTACCCCTTGGAAGAAGACAAACATGACATTGCGGGGAAGGGTCAGCACATCAGGTGCCTTCTGCAAAGCTTCAGCGGCAGCCAGCTGGGTGACGAAGGAGGCGACGGCACTTTCAGCCCCTGGGGCCACGTTCCAGAAAAAGGAACGACTGTCCAGCTGGGTACAGTGGAAAAGGCAGGGGAGGTAGGCTTTGAAAATGGCAATTAGGACCGGGCCCCAGGCTCCCTCTCCTATTCCAGCCAAGGGAATGTGTGTGTCCTGGGACAATGGCCATACGAGGGGGCCCCACGGCCCAGACCCCTCTTCCCTGGAGGCTCCCCAGCACAGCGACTCTGAAACGTGATACGCCCGCAAGAGGCCCCCCAGCCCTTTTGGCGCCAGCCCTGTCCACCCTGACCAGGGATCCGCACTCACCCGGGTGGCAGCGACCACAACCCTGTCATCAGGCTCTAATGCCCCGGATATATTTATAGGCTTAAGCATGCTCCACACGTTGTAGTCGGACAGGGGGTCACAGACGATTTCTGAGCAGGACAGAGCGAGAGAGCGACAGAAGTTAGGGAGAAGCCACAGAGAAGGCCTGGAGACGCCTCTGACTGCTGCCCCGTGGACCCTGTCAATCATTTCCTGCCTCCACTGCTTTAGGTTGGTTTCTCTGCCCTGTCCGCTGCAGGGACAAGTGGCCTCAACTGTTGGGAATTGTTCCCGCCTCTCTCGCCCCGTGCTCCCTGCCTGAGCTCCCCCCTTCCCAGGTCCCCAGCACACCCGCCAGGCCTCGGGTCTGTCCTACCTGGGTTGATGCTGAAGGTGCTCTGGATGGAGCTGCGCCGCATACAGGTGACAGTGCTGATGACAGCATGCATGTGGGAGAAGAGCTGCATGGCGCACAGCGGGAAGGTGGGCGCTGAGCCGTTGGGGCTCAGGTTGTGATCGCGATAGCACTAGGAGGGGAGACGGGCCCCGCTGAGGCAGCTCGCGTAGAATCCCTCCCCTGCTTCCCAGGAGGGCCCGGCCCTACCCCGACGCTCGCTCGTCAGTCCCTGAGCTATAGTACAAAGCCAGGATGTGTAAGGTTCGAGAGAAAACCTCACCAAGAGATGCGAAGGGGCACAGACTCAATGACTGAGTTGGGGCGGACGGAGTGTCCCCATCCCAAACAGCCTGGCCCAAGTTCCCAACGTGATTAGCTGCCAACTGTGCTGAACCAAATATCAAAAACCAAATTCAAGACAGCTTGGACATCAACTCACCATGTAACTTTGGAACAAATCTAACCGCTCTACAGGTCAAAACAAAGAAGCGAGGCCAGAATTAAAGATTATTGTAATTCAGAACATTCAGAAGCCTCTGAGCTGAATCTCTCGCAGCTCCCAGTCTGATGACCTTTTTCCCACACTCGGGGTTCCTAACCAGGCACAGCGTATTTCAGGTCAAGTAGAGTTTATGTTCTCTTCCAGCCTAATAGCCATCAAAATGCTGGAAGAAGAGGCAGGAGAGAAATGGGAAGGGACAGGCGAGAAAAATAAACGTATTGGCTTTTCTTGGAGCATCTACCATGCAGAGGTGCCCTGGTGGACGAGCCCTCCAGGCGGGCGGAGCGCCTACGAGATTTCTCTTTGCTAGGAGCTGGCAGCCGTTACCTGCTTGATGACCTTGGTTTCATTTTCATCTTCAAGAAGGAAGATGGGGAAGCTAAAGTCTTCATAAGCCAAGCCGTCGCCTAGGGGGTTCCACGGGATTTCTCTGCAGTGAGCAAATTCTGGCCCATACGAGTTGGAGTAAATGCCTGAAGGGGAGGACGGGGGACCGGCTGTTGGGACACTAAGCATTCGGGGCCTGAGTGAGGGAGGAAGGCTAGGATATCGTAGGGCTGGGACCAAGAGCTCCAAAGGAAAGGGGGACTCAAGGAAGCAAGCATCGACCTGTCACCACCTACAGGGAAACAGACACTGGTATCAGGGCGCCCTGGGCTGGCTGGTTAGGGATCGGGGCCTATGACAGAAAAGGAGGATGGAGGGAAGTGGACGAAGGGGAAGCAGCAGAGGAAGCGATGAATGGCAAAGACAAAGAAACACTGTCTTCTGTTTGGGAGTCAGCTGTTCACGCTACACACAGACGGACGCATCCCTCCGACCCTCCAAAGACACGAGACTGAAGCACCAGTGAGCTCTGCGTGACGGGAGGTCCCCTGATCCTCCGGGGCTCTTACCAAACCCATCATTGGGACACTGCACACTAGGAGAGGAGCCCGACGCAGGCCTGGGTTTGGCCAAGGACACCGCAAGGCCAGCAATCCGGCTGGTTGTCCCCTTCAGCTTCTCCATCAGATTCCTGGGACAGGGAGGGAGTGCCATGGAGGAAGACTGGGAAGGTTACCCCTGGCCCAGTATCTTGCCCCCAGGGATGGAAACAAATGGGAAACTAACGGAATCCAAACCTCTGACTCCTTGTTGAACACACGCGGTGTGTTGACTCTACTCCTAAAGAAGTGAAAACCCCCCCACCCCAACTGTTAACTCGTTTCTTGCCTCTTTTCTGTCTCTAACTCCTAAGTGAGGACTATGACCCGACCTGAGCTTCGGCTTCATCTCATCTACCCTGTCCCTGAGTGCCCCTATGGGCCCTTCTTCCTCCTGCCTGGGGTCTTTACTCACTGGACCCTATTTGTAAGGTCACCCAGACGACTCCTCTGATGGGGCAGGTTTTCTTCCGAGACTCACTCTCGCCCCCTGCCCTGATCGGACCAGGGCAGCCAAGCGAACCCTTATACACAAGTGTGGGGATGGCCTCCCAGATCTTGCCGGCTGTGGCTTCCCTGAAGGCACACGCAGTTCTTACCTGGTGAAGAGCTCGCCCTCCAGCAGAACCACATACGGGGGGTTGGGGCCGTCAGTCAGCACCCACTGCAGGTCCCTTTCTTTCTCCACCACGTGGAGGATCCCTGTGTCCCCGCTAACAGAAGCTGCCAGGACAGAATGGGCTCAAATTAAAGCTCCCGCAGTTGACGACTCTGCCTCTGCCTCACTGATTCTGCAGATCACTTATCTCCCAAACATGGCACCGGACACTGGGTTAACGCAGCCACCTCCAGACTTGGGCTTGAGCTGAAGAGCTGACTGCCCCAGCTCCACCTGAAGGCGACCAGCAGTGACTGGAGGACGAGACAGCCCGAGAAGTCTACTCATTCGCTAAATCTCAGAAAGGTCGTACGATCATTCTCTCACTCTCTTCCCTCAACCTCATTTAGCCACATGTACACATTTCCAGAAGAGGAGACAGCATGGTTTTCAAACCTGTATTTTCGCCAGGAAATGGCAGGCTTTAGATCTCTGGCTCAGAGTTCTAGCACTGAATCTTCCTGTGTGAAGACATATGTGCAGACTCCCTTGACCTGAGGACAATTCCTGGGTCTCCGTTCCTTTGCCCTATTTGGGAATGACTTTACTTGCTTTTAGCCTGTTTTAGGCAGGGTTACTCAAGAACTTTGAGATCTCTAGAAGAGAGCTTCCCAACTGATGGGTCTTGATGGGTTAGGGACGAGCTGATATTGACCCCCCTCATTTCTGGGGACCGAGGGTCTCCAGAGACCCTAGGCTGGCCACTCCCAGCCAGGAGCAGGCTGACCCGGTACCCGAAGATGCCCTACAAATACCATACGTCTCCATATATGCCAGGATGCCATACAAATACTATTTTCTGTATCTCACGAATGACAAAGATCGGGCAGCGCTGCGGTGAAGGATGGGTAAGCCATCGTCGAGAATGCCTTGAATTCTATGCAGCAGTGCCTGTCGCGTCCCTAGTGATCCACGTGGAGACATCCTACCATCTCCCCACGAGCCTTCTCGCCAGTGAAAATTCCTATCACGTATGAAAAGTCACATATTGTTTTAGAGCAATAGTTCTCGACCCTAGTTGAATCACTGTGGAGTTTTAAAAAATACAGACGCTTGGGCCTTATCTCAGACCTACTAAATTAAAGTCTCTGAAGGTGAGGCCCAGGTACGTGTACTTTCAAAACTTGCCACATGATTCTTTATTATACCTAGCCAGTCGTGAAAACTACAGCTCTAGATCAAGGCACTGAAATATTTATAATTTGCACAAGACAAAGACCTTAAGCACTTCCAGACTGCCGGCCAGGTAGAAGTTTTCTTCCGTGGGATTTGGCAAAATCGAGACATGGACCCAAGTCCCCAACATTCAACTATGTCTTCCACGTGGTAAGTACCCAATAAGTTCACGTGGATGATGATAACAAACTTTAGAGGAATATCAGGACCTGGAATAACCGTAATAAAGACTTAGCTACCACCGGCAGTTCTAAGTCTGACAAAAGGCAACAGTCCTTGACATGTAAAACCCGGAAAAAGGAAAAGCTGTTCTGACAAACAAAATATATATAACTTCAGCTCCAAGGAGGACAGGGAAAAGATAAGCCAGGACGCTGGAATAAAACACCTGGATTCTAATCTGGAGTCCAACTGGTGACTGTATAGTCCAGAGTAACTTGCTTACTTTTTCTGGGCCTTCCATGAAGAGAAACTTTTTCACCCTTGTTCATCTCATACCATGGAGAGAGGTTTAAAAAGGAAGGAAAGGAAAGGAACCAACAGATAACCCTCTTTGAACACTTTAAAAGGGGCCAACAGGGGTGCCTGGGTGGCTCAGCCGGTAGAGCACGTGACTCTTAATCTCTGTGTTGTAGGTCTGAGCCCCACATTGGGTGTGGAGATTGCTTAAAAATAAGATCTTTAAAATAAAATAAAGTAAAATCAAATGAGCCCATAGAAACAGAGCAGTATAATCAGAAAACCAAACCAAATCTTTCTCTCCTTACGTTTACCATGCTAGCAAGCCTAATTAAAGAGGGTGTAGCTTGCTCAGGACGGACAAATACGAAGCAAGACTTAGAAATAAGCCGAAAAGGAGACGAGCTCTTAATGAGGAAGTGGCCAGAGTCCAGCCCCTCCCCTCTCCTTTCTGTGCTGGCACTTGGCTCACTCCTAGAGGCTACTGCTTTGCTTCCCACAGGGCTGCTCTCAGAACACGAAGCCGACTGACTCAGTCCCACAGAGGGCATCTTAAGAGCACACCTCCAGGAAGACAGGGTCCTAGCCTTTTGGCACGAAGAGTGGAGCTCCAGCAAGACCAGCAGTCTGATCTCAGCCCACACTTGGACCTGGCTCCCTTCCACGCACAGACCCAGTTGAAGAACGGAGTCCGAAAATTTTACTTGGAACTGTTCGGAACCAGTTAACCTACCTCCAGCAGGGACACGGCACGGTGAACACAGAGTGCGGCTCATGGAAGGCCGGGCAGGAAACGAGTTAACTGCCACATTAATCACGTCCTTCACTTCGCAGCGTCTGTGTCCGCCTACCAAACTAGAAGGTTTCAGGCAATCACGCAGGACTCCTGAGACCGTAGTACTGACTCAGCATCATCAATAAATGTAGGAGATAGTCTGACTTTCAGCTTTGTGCAGGTATGTTCTAACCATTTTTATAGGCGTTTACTGAAATTCAGAGGTGACCGATATGGTGACGAAGAAGCCATGATCTGACTCTAAGTTTCCTGCTTACCGCAGAACTACATTCCGACAGAGCAATTATTCACAGAACAAAATATGAAGAAGGGAGGCTATGTAGCAGAGGAACTGGGGTTCGGCCTTCACATCTCTGCTCTTTCTACTTCCACAGTTTTATAACCATACTGTCATGGTACCCTGTTTTGGGACACATTTACAAAGCACAGAGACGAATCCAAATGCTTCACTAATTCCTCCTGCAACTACCTGGCTTTCTCAATGCCTTCCCTTCAAATAGACTACTGCCTTAAAGAAGTCCACTTTGGTTCCAAAAAGATGGTTCAGGTGACGACAGACTCATAGACTACGAGACTCCTTTCTCCTTAGAAAACAGTACAGTTTTCTACTTTAACTAGTGGATGCTAAGTGTCCTGACTTAGAACCTGAACCATGGGGCTCAATTCCTAGCCTCACCACTTAATAGCCTGATGATCTTGGGAAAGTTACTCAACTTCTCGCAGTCTCCATTTTGTCATTTGTAAAATGGGGACAATAAGAGAATCTACTTCATGGGGCTGTTGTGATGGCTCAATGAGATGCACACGCACGAGGCTCAAGTAAGCAGCACTTACTAAGCATTAGCTCCTATTAATTATCTTGCCTGGTTTCACAAATGGCTCTCTGTCACCTCCTACCCACACAGCCTAATTTGTGTGCTGAGACTCCCAAGCAGGACTTGGATCTTGAGATCTAAGGCACAGATTGAAACATCATTGGCCACAGGGGTGCCTAGGTGTCTCAGTCAGTTAAGTATCCGACTTCGGCTCAGGTCATCATCTCACGGCTCGTAAGTTCGAGCCCTGCATCGGGCTCTGTGCTGATGGCTCAGAGCCTGGAGCCTGCTTCAGATTCTATGTCTCCCTCTCTGTCTGCCCCTCCCATGCTCATGCTCTGTCTCTCTCTGTCTCTCAAAAATAAATAAACGTTAAAAAAAAAAAAAGAAAAAAAAAAGAAATATCACTGGCCACAACACAAATCCCAGCCTCAACTCACATTGGCAGCCAATCTGATGAGTGGCGTTGAGCAGACGGACACAAGGAGCTGTTTTATTTAAGGAGATGTAGATCTTCCTCTCCACTGAGTTTCCCCTGCACAAACCTGCTCAGAAGACAAAAAGTGTTAGAAGAAGAGAGGCATTGGCACTATCAAGTCCTTAGCTCACCGTATGGCTTGGGTATATCATACTTTCTAAAAATTTTTTTTAATCTTTATTTATTTTTGAGAGAGAGATTGAGAGAGAGAGAGAGACAGACAGAACGTGAGCAGGGGAGGAACAGAGAGAGAAGGAGACACAGAATCTGAAGCAGGTTCCAGGCTCTGAGCTGTCAGCATAGAGCTCGACACGGGGCTCGAACCCACAAACTGCGAGATCATGACCTGAGCTGAAGTTGGACCCTTAACCGACAGAGCCACCCAGGCGCCCCTGAGTACATCATACTTTCTAAAGTGGGATTAATGTCCATCCTTCTCACTTTCTGGACACATTACTGGATCAGATGAATGCGCCCAGCTATGTGCCCCAGAAAGTTATTACAAATTCCAATCAGAACAGCTGATATTAAAGCTAAAAGAAAGAAAACTTCATTTCCTAAGGGAAAAGGCACGTAACCTCAGATGTCCCGGTTTCCGGTTGCATGGGTGAGCATAATTCTGCTTTCTACCTTGCATGTACCTTGCACCCTCGTTAATGAAAGAGTGCCAGTCTAAGAATATAGATTACGATAACACATCTTTGAGACATTTTTCCAGGAATCTGAACAGAATTGGGAGAAACCTTATGCCACAGATCTGTCAATTAATCTAACATCCACAGGTCGCTTGTGTGTGGCTACAGTGTGGAGCGACTATAATTTCTCCTCTGGGGAATCTTTAAAGATAATATGAACTTGAGGGGAGGTATGGTTATAGTTACATACAGGCACGTTCGCATTTTAGGGCTTGACCACCGCCCTGCACCCACAGAACGAGGCCGCTCTTGTCTCCGACTAAACGCACTGGGAAGAGGCTGAACTGACACCTGTCCTTTCCGACAGGGGGTGGGGTGGCTCCGGCCGTGGGGAAAACGAGGCAGGCGGACAGTCAGGCTGGAAGTCCGGGAAGAGGCCCGGAGGAGGAAATGGGGCGACACGACGTGCCGCGGGGTAGAAGGGGCCCTCAAATCAAATCCAGGCAAAGAAATGGGGGGGGGGGGGCTTTTGCGGGGGGAAGGAAAGAGAAGGGGTTACGGGGGGGGGGGCACAGGGGGGCAGGGGGGCCAGAAGGGGGGACGGCGGCGCTGGCGACCCGGCCGGTCCCGACGGCTCTCCTAACACACCGAAGCTCACGCGCGGAGGGAGGCCTCACCTGCCAGCAGGACGCAGAAAGACAGAAGGCGAAGAAGACTCCGACTGCCCGGGTCGGCCACAGAGCCGCCCCCGGCCGTGGCCATCTTGCCTCTCGGCTGAGCGGAAGCCTCCCCTCCCCTCCAGCCCGGCAGTGGCCTCTCTAGGCCAACGCTGGTGCCGTCTCTGTGGTCCGGAGCTCCCGGGACCGGAAGTTCGTGCCCGCGGAGCTTCCGGGAGCCGCGGCGGAGCGGCGCTGACGTGGAGGGAGGCGAAGGGCAGCAGGGAGTGGCGGGGCTCGGGTCGGCAGCTCGGAGCCGCAGGTCTCAAGGATGCTGACCAAATTCGAGACCAAGAGCGCGCGGGTCAAAGGTAAATGGAGAAGACGAGGGGGAGCTCGAGGACCGGGTGTCGGGGGCGGTGCTGTCTCGGGGAGTGACCGAGGCCGAGTCGGGCCCACCGCACGGGCAGGAGGGAGGGAGGCCTGGCGGCCGTTCTACAGCCCTCTCTTCTCTGGAATGCCCTCGGGATGTGATTGACCTGCGGCGGCTCCCGCACCGTTCCCTTGCTTCCCTCCCGTCTTCTGCGGGGGCCGGTGCTCCCGACTTTGATTCTTTGGGTCCCTGTCGGCCTTTTGAGGACCGGGTTGTAGGGAGTGGACCTGGGGATCGAGTCTCGACCTGTGCCGTTCGCATCCACGTCTAACGTTTTCGGAAATGAGCACTGGCTGCCTCTCTCTTAGGGAGGCTTTGGCGGCACCGTATCGACATCCAGCGCCTCCATTGGGCGTTGTTTCCTACCTGGAGACAGGACATTGAGACCTGTAACCCCAGTAAAGTCTGAGCTTGATAAGGTTGTCCGATAAAATACAGGACGCCAAGTCACATTTGGATTTCAGAGAACGAAATAATTTCCAGTGTCGTTCGCTGTTGATCTGAAGTTCAAATTTTAACGGGGTATCTTCATTCTTATTTCCTAAATGGGGCAACTCCAAAGCATGACTATCAGTGGATGGGGGTGGAGGGCGAAAGACTGAAACAGCCGTAGTAGTCTTTCGGAGTGTTAGAATGGGAAAGGCAGAGAAGTAAGGTCTCTTGAGATTTCATATGTGTATAAATGTACGTGCATATGTATGCATACATACCTATATGTGTATATGATTTGAATATTTAGTAAGAAGAGCAGAGCAAGTTGGCTTGGGAACTTGGTGTTTGGGATCACCTGGCCTTACTTTGGAATCCTGAAACATTTCCCTAACGAGCTGTATGACCTCGGGCAACTTATTAAGGTTTCTTAATATGGTTCCTCATCCGTACAGTGTGAATAATTAACATTCTCCTACAGAGAGAATTAGAATGAGATAGCATATGACTACATTTATTACAGTGCCTGCTGTATACTCCGTAGCTCAAAAACTGGAGGCCATTGTTATGTAAGAATAGATTCTGAGCAGTTTTTTTTTTCTTAATTTTTTTAATGTTTATTTTTGAGAGAGAGAGCGCACACATGCAAGCGGGGGAGGGACAGAGAGAAAGGGAGACAGAGAATCGCAAGCAGGCTCTGCGCTGCCAGCTCGAAGCCCGACACAGGGCTGGAACCCACGAACCGTGAGATCATGACCTGAGCCGCTGACGGACGCTCAACCAACTGAGCCAGGTGCACCCCCCCTTTTTTTTTTGAGAGAGAGCAAACGAGCACGTGCACAGCTGGGGGAGGGGCAGAGAGAGAGGGAGAGAGAGAGAATCCCCAGCAGGCTGTTAGTGTGGAGCCTGATGCAGGGCTTGATCCCATGAGCTGTGAGATCGTGACCTGAGCTGAAGCCAAGAGTCAGAAGCTTAACCGCCTAAGCCACCCAGGTGCCCTGATTCTGAGCAGTTTCTAAGTCTCGTGGGAGTCTTGATAGCGAAGCATGCCAGCAAGAATTTATGGATGGCTGAAGTGGTCTCCCTAATCCTTGAATTTTCTCTTCTGCTCTTGATTTCTCAATGGGCAATAGAAAAGTGAGGAAAAAAGATGTCAGAATATTTGAGAGTTAATATCTCTTAACGAGTATTACTGTACATCATGGAAAAAAATGAACAACGTAATAGGAAAAAACAGAATTCAGAAGAAAAAACGTGAGTGTTTGGTAAAAAAATGGAAATGTTCTCCACTAACAGTGAAAGAAATGTTAAAAAGGTAAATAACCTTTTGAATTTGGATTAGTAAAACGAACAAAACAACAAATAACCAATAACAGCCAGTGTGTGCAAAATTGTTACCTTCAGAAATCCAAGGAGACTGTATATTGATGGTCTTTTTGAAATAAGGTAGTATCTATAAAAATGTTAAATGCACATACCTATTTCTGGCAATCCTACTTCCAGGTCTTTAGTCTTAAGCAGTAATAATGCAAATAAGCTAGATTATGCATAGAAGTATTTTCTTCAGGGCCTATTTTCTAGTAGGTGAAAGTTAGGGGGAAAAACTTAAATGCTCATCACTAGAATAATTTTTTTTTTTCACTAGAATAATTTTTAAATGTGGTACATCTGTGTTTTGCTGTTGTTAAAAAGAAAGGTTAGGTTTGTGTGTATTTAATAAGATCCACGATGCATAGCTAAGTTAGAAGTTTGCATAACATATTTCCATTTTGATAAAATGATGCTGTCTGCGTTAGAAGTCTGAAAGGATACACTCCAAACTGTTAGCAGTTGTTACTTCTGTGGACTTCCATTTCCAGTCTGTTACTCCAAGGAGTAACAGAGAGATTTACTTTCTCACCTTAAAACAGCTGCACAACAGAACAAAATGTGTGAATCAAAAGTTTTCAGACACTGGATAACAGGCGGTGCAGGAGAGTGATTCTTGAGAGAAGGGAAATAAACAAGGTGAGTCCTGTGAGTGTTTTTTAGCTTACTACCTGGAGAGTTCCCAGGCTGCAGGATAGGTAAGGGGGAAGAGCCCTGTGGTCTCACTGTGGAAACATAGTTTAGAGTTCAGGGCAGCCAAAACTGCTAGAATTTGCTGGACAGAACACCAGAGAGGGAACTGCCCAGAACACTGGAGTTCTGCAGGGGATTCTGTCAAGCCTTTGTCTGATTTCTAATCTGCATATGCATGTGCAGAAATGACCCCAAGCCTGGTATAGAACCCCTGGAGCTCACTTAGAGCTGGGAATAGTTTTGTGTTCCTATCGGCTGGAATGGAAAGGCCTCCTAATACTGCAGGGCATCATCTAGAGACCTCAGGTGGTATCGCCTTCATAGGGGTGCCAAATTAGATCTAGACTAAAGGCTGTTGTCGACCCATACTAGCAAAACTAAAAGCGAACTTTAAAACAGGCAACCTCATGGGGCGCCTGGGTGGCTCAGTCGGTTGGGCGTCTGACTTCAGCTCAGGTCATGATCTCGCAGTCTGTGAGTTCGAGCCCCACGTCGAGCTCTGTGCTGACAGCTCAGAGCCTGGAGCCTGTTTCAGATTCTGTGTCTCCCTCTCTCTCTCTGACCCTCCCCCGTTCGTGCTCTGTCTCTCTCTGTTTCAAAAATAAGTAAATGTTAAAAAAAAAACTAAAAAAATAATAAAACAGGCAACCTCACAGCATCCTAAAACAAAGCCCAACAATATTTAAAGGAATATAACAAAATCTAGCCCCTAATAGCATACAATTCATAACGTCTGGCATTCGACGAAGGAGCGTCTGAACCTAGGATTAACCTAGGTGTTCGTTTTTCTTACTTGAATTGACAGGGGGTGGCATTGTGGGGCATACTTAGCTAACTGGATCATTCCTTGTTTTTTTCTTTTCTTCCCCTCTAGGGCTCAGTTTTCACCCCAAAAGACCTTGGATCCTGACCAGTTTACACAATGGGGTCATCCAGTTATGGGACTATCGGATGTGTACCCTTATTGACAAGTTTGATGAACATGATGGTGAGATGACACTTTCTAGGAGGGAATTAAAGAGATCTAAATATTTATTGTCTTCTGGAGTAGTGTAAACTTTCTTTAGGATTAAAGAATACGGAAGGGCCGGAACCAAAAGTTCCTGAATAAGGATCACTTTAGAGATGAGCAAATACAGCTCTCTGACACGCGTCGCCTGCTTCCTTCGCCAGGTCCAGTACGAGGCATCGACTTCCATAAGCAGCAGCCGCTGTTTGTCTCTGGAGGAGACGACTATAAGATTAAGGTACAGAGGGTCTGTCATGACTGGGAGTAAAGGACAGGCTGTCGGGTGTGGCACGCGTAGAAGGGACTAAAAACAGGACCTCTCATTCATACAGAGCTCAGGCTTTTGATGTTACCAGGAAACGTTTATTGAATACTTACTGTGTACCAGACACTTTTATTTTGGGGGAATTAAAAAAACAAGAAACGATCTCTGTTCTCAAGGAGCTTTTATTCTAACGGAGGAGATACATGTATACTCGAAATAATAGCACATGCAGTTTGGTGAGTGATACAATAGGGAGAGAACCGAAGTGAAATAGAGGACAGTCCAGGTACAAAGACAAAAAGGCATGGCACGGGTGGATACGTTTGAGAAGCTGTAATTAGTTGTGTGTGAATAAGCTCTGGAGAGAAGGTGAGAGAAGGGCCCGAAGATGAGAGGGGCCAGATCATGCAGTACCTGTTTGCAGTGCTCAGAAGTTTGGGTGTCCTCACACAGATAGGAAGGAGCCATTTAAGGGGTTAAAATAGAGGAGTGACATCGGATCCACATTTCTTTTCTTTTTTTTAAACTTTACCTGAGCAGTAGTCTAGAGAAAGGACTGGATGAAGCGGGCGAGTCTGGAGGCAGAAGTGCCGGTTAGGAGACTGTCGTATAAGCTCGAGCGGCAGGTGAGCAGGGCCTGGCCTCGGACGGTACACGCAGATGGAGACAAAGAGTTGGATGTGAGAGCTTAGGGAAGGGAGCCTGTGAGTCTGCCGGAGGGGCGGTTAGGGGAGACTAATGAGATGACTGTATTTGTCTCCGGCCTGTAGCTCGGGTCACTGGGTGTGCGGGGCGCCATCCGCTAGGAAAGGGAAAACAGGAGGCGGTGCGGTTCTCTGGAGTGCTGGGGGAGGCCGGTGTCTTAGTGTGTCGAGGCTGCGGTGACAAAACGCCACAGCCTGGGCGGCTTATTAACAACAGAAACTTCTCAGCTTCAGAGGCTGGAAGTCCAGGATTAGGGTGACCGCCCAGTCGGCTTCTGGTGAGGACCTCCTTCTAGGTTGCAGACAGCTGACCTCTCTCTGTGTCTTCGCGTGGTGGAAGGAGACGGGGATCTCTGTGGAGTCTCTTACGAGGACATTACCTTACCGTTTGGGAGGCCTCCACCCTTGTGACCTAAGCGCCCCTCAGAGGCCCCGCCTCGTAATGCCTTTGCCTTGGGCGTTAGGATTTCAGTGTATGAATTTGGGGGAGGACGCGAACATTCAGTCCATAGCAGATGGCTAACGAACACCGTCTTGACACTGATGAGTTTGAAGCACCTCAGGGACGGTCTGTGGAGATGTGTCTGCACCGGGGACATATTTGGGAATTGTCATCACAAAGAAGGGAGCCAAAACAGAGCAGTAGAGGGTGTCACCCCGGGATGATGTGGAACGAGAAGACAGGGTGTCATGTACGATAGAGGAAGTAGAGTTCATATAGGGAAGAATGATTTTAGAGGTTGGAGATGAACCAGAGGGAAGAAGCAGAAGCCTGTTGGATGCCCAGGAAGGAGGGAATTTTGGGTAGGAGGAGAAAGTGGTCAGAAAGAGGTAAGGACCGAGTAACCTTTGGATTGCTTCATTAGGAAGACATTCGTGATCCTAGCGCCTTAATATGAAGGAAGGAAACAGAATAGACGCAATTCTTTGAAGAAGCTTGACTGATAAAGACCAAACTGGAGTGGGAGGCTTTGAACCTTTAAAAAAAATAATCAAAATTTTCTCTCTTTACTTCCACATGTTGTTTTCATTAAGCGTGTACATCCAGTCAAACCAGGAACTGAGTAAAGTCTTTTTCGGAGGCTAGCTTAAGATTATACAGCAGAACTTAGGCATGACAAGTGATGACTGCCTGCAGAGAAAAGAGGCACTGTTTTTTTTTAGGTTTTTAGCACCGCATCCTGAGGGCAGCCAGTGGAAGCTCAACCACCTGATAGACCTCAGAAGCTTCTAGGAATATCACTTCATTGTAATAATTGTAGTAAAGTATTTGTCGTTTCTCCTGATGGCCATTGACGCTCAAGAATGGTTAACTCAGGTGTTTGTAATTTGCTTAAGAAAGAAAAGACTGAGTGACATGTAAGATAAGAGATTTTTTCCCCAAATCATTCACATGTTTTAGAAAAGGATTATTTTCCATGTATATGAAATGTCCTGATAGGCAAATCAGTAGAGACAGAAAGTAGATTAGTGGCTGTCTGAGGTTGGAGGGGTTGGAAGCGAGTGGGGAGTGAGAGCTATGGGTACAGTGTTTGGGGGGTGGGGGTGAGGGAACGCTCTAAAACTGGCGATGGTCGCACAGCTCTGAACGTACTAGAAACCGTCGAATTCTGTACTTTTAGTGGCTAAGTTACATGGGCTTTGAATTATATTTCAATAAAGCTGTTAAAATGAGGGCATTGGTTAGCTGGTGGGTGTGCAGCGTTCTCACAGGAAGCCGTAAGTGGCCAGCTTCTCAAAACCGTACAGGCCTTTATGGATTCACAGTTTTGGAGTTCGGTAGCAGTCTGTGAAGGAGTCAGGACAGTGCAAAGTTGGAAGTGTGGAAGTTGGTGTTTTTATTTTTTTTAAAAGTTTTATCTATTTTGAAAGAGAGAGTGCACGAGTGTGCCAGTGGAGGGGCAGAGAGGGAGAGACAGAGAATCCCAAGCAGGCTCCGCGCTGTCCGTGGAGAACCCAAGGTGGGGCTCAAATTCATGAAACCGTGAGATCGTGACCTGAGCCTAGATCAAGAGTCAGTCGCTTAACTGACTGAGTCACCCAGGTACCCCTGTAAGTGTGGGAGTTTGTTTTATTAATTAATTAATTTTAGTAAGATTTTGAAAAATGTTTATTTTTAGGGAGAGAGAGAACACATATGCGCGTGCATGCAAGTGTGGGAGGTGGAGAGAGAGAGGGAGACAGGATCTGAAGGGGGCTCTGCTGATGGCAGATAGCCCGATGTGGGGCTTGAATTTATGAACCGTGAGATCATGACCTGAGCTGAAGTTGGATGCCCAACTGACTGAGCCCCCCAGGCGCCCCTGGAAGTGTGGACGTTTAATATAAACACTGAACTCTGTAAAAGGCGGAAAAGTTACTTACCAACTGGCATTTATGTTATGATCTAATTTTTGTGTGACACTCAAACTGCACTGTGTATGTGTATTTTGTTTATAGATAATTCACTGGAAAAGCATTCCAGTACTTTCACCTTCGGTGGTGTTTACCTTTTCTCACTTTTGCACATACCTGTTGAGCACCTACTAGCGTTAACCTCTGTGTTAGGTGCTAGGGGGTTAGTGCCGAGCATGATGGACAAGGACCCCACCTTTAGGGAGCTTGCATTCATGTTTGGACAATCATACTTTCAGGTTATCCGAATTTGTTTCAGGAAATGGTATTACCTTTTGTAACTTACAAAAGAGAATTTTAAAAATTTTTAGTAAAGAATAGCAACTAGGTGGCTTGGGGATAGATTATAAAAAAAATATTAGGTGTTAGAATTTTTTTTTTTTTTTTTTTAAAGGCAACTCACCTCTTATTTTTGAACTTTTTGGAAGGTTTTCTGGATGGGAGTCTATGCTCACATTTCTGTCTTTCTCAGTTACGTTCCTTGATGCCTGGTACTTTGGTAGTTGGCTCAACTTTGTATCTGAATGTCGTGTTTTTCTGCTTAGTTCACCCTAACTGAGCAAGGTAGTATTTTCCATAGTGATGAGTTAAAGTCTGTGTGATAGACAAGTACAGACCGTGAAGGTATGTGTATCATTTGCCAGCGAGGTAGCAGTCTAGGAGGAGGTGATGCTGTATGTTACATTAATGTTTCCTTTAGAGTCATCGTATCTGTCCAGCTTTTTTAATCCTCAGCTAAGATAGTGGGTAACACACTAGGGGGTCAGTATTCAAACTAAGAACACACTTATGCAGTAGAAAGAAGAGTGTCAAGTCAAGCCCTGGACAAACATCTCATCTTGTTGTAAGTAGAGTTGGTTTCTCCCCAGAGAAAGGAAAAACCTTTCCATAATTTCCCCTAGCCTTGCCTTTTCCCGTCGCCATGTGTTTAGCTGACCTATGTTTTCATCTTTGATTTTTTTTCCTCCAACCTTAAGCAAGTCTTAAATGAGACTTCCTATCAAGGTTCCTACCTATATAGAAATGCAAAAATATAAGGCAAACTTACTTGTTGAGAAACCTGAGTCCCTTAGATGGATTTCTCTTTGCAGGTGTGGAATTACAAACTTCGGCGCTGTCTCTTCACATTGCTTGGGCATTTAGACTACATCCGCACCACGTTTTTTCATCACGTAAGTGGCCATGGGAGCTCTAGTTGTAGAGCATTCTTCAGTTGCCCTGTGGGGATCTTTACTTGCTTCTCAAGAACCCATGACAGCAGAATTAGTGGAGTTTTTGGAGTGACTCTTCTAGAAACTATGTGGCATTGACCTTTCCGCTTTGTTTCTGTCTTCAAAAGGAAGCACTCAGGGTTATATTGAATTGAATTTAATTGGGTTCAGTGGGCTCTATAAGGAAGTCATTGATTCTCTGTAGGGAAAAGTAGAAACTGGATTTTAGGTTTACTGAGCTCTAGTGAATAAAAGTTTGCAGACTGATCCCATGTGAGGTGTTATTAAGTAGGTGTGTCTGGAGGGAGGTCGAGGTTAGATGCCCTTTGGATGAGCTAACAAATGTTTTGAAGCATTAACAATTAGTTGCTTCTATCTTAGGATTTTAGGGTACAGTAGAGGCTTTTCCTTTACCCAGGCTTTATACCTTCTTTTTTATTTTTTTTAATTTTATTTATTTATTTATTTTTTAACGTTTATTTTTGAGAGAGAGGGAGAGACAGAGTTTGAGTGGGGGAAGAGGCAGAGAGAGAGAGGGAGAATCTGAAGCAGGCTCCAGACTCAGAGCTATCAGCAGCACGGAGCCCGACGCAGGGCTCAAACTCATGAACCGTGAGATCATGACCTGAGCTGAAGTTGGACACTTAACCAACTGAGTCACCCAGGCACCCCCATACTTTCTTTGATCTATCAGGTATCCTAGAAGACAGATACCGAGTTACTTATAGATTAGAGACTCCCAGTCTCTTAATCCAGTCCCAACCTGGCTGGATCTTTCTATAATCTTATGCTATTAGATTTAATTTGTACCATTTCTTGACTCTAGTAAACTGAGTCTCTTGAATTAAGTTAGAAAGAATATAATGAAATAAATGAGAATTTCCTGGCTAAGTATACTTTATATCTTCTTATAAAATTCAAAAAGTAAGTTTTAGGGTAGAATAATAAAAATCAGAACTAAAACATTTGAGAATGATTAACCAAAGAGGTAGAAGACCTGTCCTCTAAAAACTGTAAAACACTGATGAAAGAAACTGAAGAAGACACAAAGAAATGGAAAGAAATTCCATGCTCATGGATTGGAAGAACAAATATTGTTAACAGGTCCATACTGCCCAAAGCAGTCTACGGATTGAATGCAATGCCTATCAAAATACCACCAGCGTTTTTCACAGAACTAGAACAGACAATGCTAAAATTTGTCTGGAACCACAAAAGACCCGAATGGCCAAAGCAATCTTGAAAAAGAAAAGCAAAACTGGAGTTATCACAATTTCAGACGTCAGGCTCTATTACAAAGCTGTAGTAATTAAAACATCATGGTACTCGCATAAAAACAGACACAGAGCTCAATGGAGGAGAGAGGCCAGGAATAAACCCACTATTAAATGGTCAGTTAATCTTTGACAAAGGAGGAGTGGATATACAGCGGGAAAAAGGCAGTCTCCTCAACAGATGGTGTTGGGAAAATTGTACAGCAACATGCAGAAGAATGAAACTGGACCACTTTCTTTCGCCATACACCAAAATAAATTCAAAATGGATGAAAGACCTAAACGTGAGACCTGAAACCATAAAAATCCTTGAAGACGGCACAGGCAATTTCTTTGGCATTGGCCGTAGCAACATTTTTCAAGGTGTGTCTCCTGAGGTGAGGGAAGTAAGAGCAGAGGTAAGCTGTTGGGACTACATCAAGATAAAAAGCTTCTGTACAGCGAAGGAAATAATCAACAAAATTAAAAGGCAACCTATGGCATGGGAGATTGCAAGTGACATCTGACAAAAGAGTTAGTGTCCCAGATACAAAGAGTTTATAAAATTCAACACCAGAAAAGCCAAGTAATCCAATTAAAAAATGGGCAGAAAACATGAACAGACATTTCTTCAAAGAAGACATCCAGATGGCCAACAGATGCCTGAAAAGATGCTCAACATCACTCATCATCAGGAAAATGCAAATCAAAACTGCAGTGAGGTATCACCTCATAGCTGTCAGAATGGCTAAAATCAACAAAAGAAACAAGTGTTGGCGAGGGTGTGGAGAAAAGAGAACCCTTGTACACTGTTGGTGGGAGTGAATACTGGTGCAGCCACTGTGGAAAACCATATGGAGGTTCCTCAAAAAGTTAAAAATAGAACTACCCTGGGATCCAGTAATCACACTAGTGGATATTCACCCCCAAAATACAAAAGCTAATAAAAGGGAATATATGCACTCCTGTGTTTGTTGCAATAGTATTTACAGTAGCCAAATTATGGAAGTAACCTAAGTGTCCATTGATAGATGAATGGATAAAGAAGTGTGTGTGTGTGTGTGCGCGCGCCCGTGCGTGTGCGTGCACACACACACGGGAATGTTATTTAGCCATAAAAAGAATGAAATTTTACCATTTGCAATGACCTGGATGGAGCTAGACAGTTTAATACTAAGCAATATAAGTCTGAGAAAGACAAATACTGTATGATCTTACTCATGTGGAATTTAAGAAACAAAACAAATGAGCAAAGGAAAAAAAGTAAGAAACAGACTCTTAACTATAGAGAACAAACTGATGGTTACCAGAGGGGAGCTGAGTGGGGGGAATGTGTGAAATAGGGGGTAGGAATTAAAGAGTACACTTAAAATGATGGGAAAAAAAAATTCTCAGCAACAGTGCACACCTTGCTGTGAGCTTGTGGCTGGGTGTTGTCGATGAGGCCATCCTGCTGGCACTTAATTCTGGAGGACATACTTTAGAGAAATGAAGCCAAGTGTGCTCTCGGTTTGATGCATGACTCTTAATGCACAAAACAAAATAGAGGAAATACATTTTATTAAGGTCATTCTCCAGATTCTTTCATCCTAAATTTTCCTCCAGCACTGCTGGGACTTTGAAGAAATCATGTGCAGTGTAAGACCCTGTGGGGTCATGCTTTTAAGTTTAGAATGGTTGGAGGAGGTGGCCAACGTGAATTGAATGCTTGCTGAGCTGCCAGAATGGTCTTCTGTTACCTTTTCCATGGTTCTCAACCACAGGAGATTTTGTCCCCCAGAGGATGTGGCAGAGTCTGGATGTGGCAGTGTCCAGACGCATTTTTGTTGTTAGCGCTTAGCAAGGAAGGCTGCTGGCATCTAGTGCATAGAATCCAGCTGTGCTGCTAAACATCCTTCCATGTGCAGGACGGCGGCCTTCAGAGAATCATTCCACTCAAAAATGTCAATAATAACCCATTTTATGAACGGAAGAAACTAGGGTTCAGTGATGTTAAGTAATTAATAAAAATATATGTGATTCATTAAAAAAAAAAAAATGCTTGAGAATGGTAACCGCTCAATAGGATGATCTGTGAACTAGGGACTGTCATCAGTGCAAGGGACCTGCTGAAGACTTGCCTGGGACAAGTTGCCATCTAGCTGGAAAGTTAGGGAAACTTTATTTTCTTGGCCCAATAAATATATGTGTGCCTTGTACTTGCTAGGTTCTGTGCTAAGCGCTGAAGATACAACCGTGAATAGGAAATGCTTCCTTTTCTCAATTACAGATTCTAAATAAGCTGCATTGTTTTTAGATGTTATTTTCTGTTTTGGTTCCTAAGATGGGAATTTTTTGAGACTGGATGGTCTGATAAGGAGAAGTCAGACCATAAATCAGTGGTCTAACCCTGGGGTTAAAGGGAGAAGATCATTTCATAGGATCTTAAATTAGGACTAGCCACGTATAAGTAGAAATGCACATATACACACACATACACATGAAAGTGAGTACAGTATATGTTATTTGCCTCTCAGGATCCTTTATGCCTTTGTCTGGCTTCCATTCCGAAATCTCCCAAGTGCAGGCGCCAACGTGGGAAAAGCTGATAGAATGGTGGGGAGGAGGCAGCGAGACGGACAAATCCGAGGCTGTGGTCCCTTTGCTGGTACAGCTGAGACGCCAGGCCATGGAATGTTTCCTCCAAAGAGAGAAGTGATCACAGAACCTGAAAGAACATGTTTGTTTAATGTTGAAACCCTTTGTCTTGGATTATCTTTCAGGAATATCCTTGGATTCTGAGTGCCTCAGATGATCAGACCATCCGAGTGTGGAACTGGCAGTCTAGAACCTGTGTCTGGTAAAGCAGGAGATGGGGCTCAGAGACAGGCTTTGTTCTGCCTGTGTTTACATCATGAACTTCTCTTTAGAACCATCGTCTCCCTTCCCTAGTGGGCTCTTCCTGCTGATTAATTACTGACTGGATTTGTAAGATGCTTTTACATACAAAATGAGGCAATCTTGTTAGTAATGTATGACCCTGGCTCTTCGGTCATTTCTTCCAGGGAAGGGAGGTCATATCATTAGGCTTTTAGAACAAATCTTTTAGCTGGTTTTCAGTTCTGTTCCCTTGAAACTTGAGTCAAGGTCTAGAACTCCATCCTGCTTTGTGTTTGGGTTGTGGGCTTTCCACAAAGATGTAAGGACCATGTAAAAGGATGCCCTTTAAGAGGGTTATGCCCCCCCAAATCTGATAGTTTCTAGTATGAATTACTAAGACTCTGCTTATTTTGACATGTGAATGTTTTCAATATGCGAGGGGGGCTGTGCTATCTCACTTCTCCAGAAATTAGTAACGTTTGAATACTGAAGCATTGGAGGAAAGAAGGGGACGGTTGTTCAAACAGCTGACCTTGTTGCTACTAGTTCACAGTCGTTGGGATGGCTTGCCGTTGCCTCCAGAGAGAGTACTTGGGTCTGTGAAGTGTAGAGAATGGTATTTAACGTGTAGGAATCTGTTGAGTCCTGCCTCTAATTTGGTATTGTCTTTCTTTTTCTTCTTGCAGTGTGTTAACAGGGCACAACCATTATGTAATGTGTGCTCAGTTTCACCCGTCA
The DNA here is from genome assembly GCF_023721935.1 of Panthera uncia. Lineage (NCBI taxonomy): Eukaryota > Metazoa > Chordata > Mammalia > Carnivora > Felidae > Panthera > Panthera uncia. Next base: position 62,933,711 of record NC_064813.1, read on the forward strand.
GAAGACCTGGTTGTGTCGGCCAGCCTGGACCAGACTGTGCGTGTTTGGGATATTTCCGGTGAGCTGCCCAAGTTCAGGGGACAGCCTAGCCATGTCTGCCGCAAAACTGCAATTGCTTGAAATAATGAGGTGGTTGGCTCAGAAGAGGAAAATGTAGAATATTCTTTCTCATGTAATGTCTTTGCAGTATCATGTAGTGTCTTTGCTTCTGAGGGTATTAAATCTGCTTTTGATGGTTCTTTGTGTTAGAGGTATTCCTTAAGAAAAGTGGCTGCTCCAGAAAACGTATTGAACTCGAAGAAAATTTTACTTTTTAATTAGAACTGTTTTTAGTTAAAATCTATGTACAGTTGGGAGTATTTGATTAAGAATCATGCTTTCCAGTAAAACAAAACAAGAAATAAGTATGTGTTTGACAAAGACAAATTTGGGGAATAGATTAGTGCGGGGACACAGGACTCTTGGATCCTATGGCCTTGTTTAGAAATAGGACAATCCCTCTATTATATTTCTTCTAGTGTAAGGAGCACGGGGGAGGGTGGGATTTCTTATGTCTAGAACACCTTTTAATGGGCAGACTTCTAGAAATTAAAATAATCAGAAATTAAAACAGATGTGTACATGTTGGCTGATGGGGATAGTTCCTCCTTTCACAGTTTATGTGTCTTGATTTGGGGGTTCGGATTCAAATGTTCAGTGCTGTGTGGAGGAAAGCTGAGAAGTTGCTAAGCAGGGAGTTGAAATGCTGGGGAAGGACTGTAACCTGTGAGGCAGGCGTGCGGATGGACGGAAGTGCTTTGTGGACGGATGGAACGTGGAAACGGAGCTCTAGATGCTGGGGTCCTCTGCCCAGTAAAATTTACTTACCACTTGCTGAATTGTCTCTCTTTATTCGTTTGTTGCCTTAGGAATTCTTAGAGATCGGGTTCTGTGAAGGGTCAGTGGGGAGATTGCAAGACACCTGTTTGATTCTATAAAAGGAAGGCCCCTCAGAGGTCCTTGCCTGGTTCTTTGTGGTGGTAGAGGAGCCACCCTTCTGAATTGTATGGCTGGGGTGGTAACTGTTCTCGGCCCCCTTGTGACAGGGTGGGCCGGGGCAGGAAGCCACTTGCTTTTACAAGCCACCAACGAGTAGCAAGTCAGAGGTTTGGATTTGCGGGAGCAGCATTTGGAACGTTGTAAGAGCAGTTGGTTAAGATTCACGCAGCAAGGGAAGCAGCCGGGGGAGAGGGGGGTCGGTTGCGGAGCAGAGTCTTGGGGCTTTTGTCTTTTGTTTTTGTTTTTGTTTTACTTTCAAGTATGTTTGGCAGAGATCTGAAGAGCTAGAAACTTAATTTCGGTGCCATAAATGATCCCTGTCTCCACCACCCCTTCCCTTCCCTTCCCTTCCCAACCGCGGGAAGAGCTTTTGACAGAAACTCCGCGTATGTTACATACTGGCTTTGACCCGGAGATGATAGTCTGAGTCCTGTGTTGTGGTGACTCTCCTGTTAGAATTCCTAGAATTACTGCCGTTTCCAGAGGGTCAGAACTAGAAGGGAATGGGCTCGGGCAGACTGTGTTGGAGATGGGGCGGTTGTGGCCTGTTCCACGAGGGCTTTTGCCATTGCGGCTTTTCGTCAGACTGACGGGGCTTTTTGAAGTACGCCCGGATGTGACCAGCCTTGCCGACAGGAGTTGAAGCACAGGCGCTGTGAGCCCGTGCCCTCTCCTGACCGCCGGCACCAGGGACCTCGCTTACTCTCTCAGTAACCCGGCTGTGGCTTTTCGTGCTTTTCGCTGCGCGCACATTCCGGTCGCCCTCTCTGTCTCGGGCTGTGGGTGCCTGATGGGGTTGGACCCAGCTCACGCTCTTCCAGCTGCTCGGCTGCGATTCTTAGAATAGCCTTTCCCCCGGGGCGCCTGGGTGGCGCAGTCGGTTAAGCGTCCGACTTCAGCCAGTTCACGATCTCGCGGTCCGTGAGTTCGAGCCCCGCGTCGGGCTCTGGGCTGATGGCTCGGAGCCTGGAGCCTGTTTCCGATTCTGTGTCTCCCTCTCTCTCTGCCCCTCCCCCGTTCATGCTCTGTCTCTCTCTGTCCCAAAAATAAAAAAAAAAAAAAAAAAAAAAAAAAGAATAGCCTTTCCCAGCCGGAGTCCTGTGACAGAATTAAGTGCTACTCAATACTTGGAGCGACTGTTTTCTCAGTTCTTACGAGATGGTACGTAGCTCATGGCACCGTAGGTCATAAAGAAGTTAATTTGTCCTCTGCACAAACTGCTGCTTTGGCCAGTAGGGCTTGATTCTGTCCGTAGAGCACCGGGCTGAGCAGCGCCTCCTACTGCCGCGCTCTGGGAGCGGTGTTGGCGCCGCCCGATGCCGGCGCGGCAGGTGCCTGTGGCCTGGCTCAAGCGATTGGGACAGTTAGGTGGACGGGTTCTCGCTGGTGAGCTGAAGTCCCCGAGGCAAGAAATCCTTTTCTTGACTTCTGTAGGCTGCAGAACATTTTCACGTCAGAATTCAGGGCCTGGAATCAGAGAAGGGAGGGGGAGAGCGTGGACCCCAGCTGGGGCTTACGCTGGCTCGTGACTGTGTGCAGCGCGTGGATGCGCTATAATAATTCTGCAGCGCTGCACGTATTTAGCGTAAGTGACACCGGGAGTTTCGTGCTAACGGGCTGCGCTAACGCCGTCGCTCTCTCCGCCGTTTCTGAGTGTTTTTCTCCCCTCACGGCTCTCTCGACTTCTAGTAACCCCTTAACCAGAGTGAAAGGAAATGCTTTGGTCTCTAACCAAGTGGAGCTCTGAGTTGGACTTTTACAGTTATTCTCTCCTCTTCTGCAAACCAGCATACTCTTTTTAGCAGAGTTATTTTCGCCTGAGTTCAGATGAGGCTGCATACAGGAAGAGGGATTACCTTTCGGATCGGTCAGGGACCAGAGGTGGTAATTCTGAGAGAGGAAAAGTTCGTTCTGAGTCACAGAATGAACACCCTCACAGTTAAAGGACTGCTCAAAATTCTAATTTCTCGGCATGTCTAGCTCTCTGAGTTAGATGAGCAATAAGGAAACAAATTTTAAAGGAAAACCTGTCTCCTTGTTATCTGTCCCATGAGAATCGAGCCCCATGGGGCTTACTTAACCTGAATCTTTTCTGTTAGCCTGGCAAAAATATGTGTTAAAAACAGAGTATATTTATAATCTACGTGTAGGAGGCAGGTTACTTTTTTGGCCTGATCTTCCAAGTAAACTGCCAGTTAAATTATCTCCGTGTGCTTCCACCTTTGCATGTCAAGCCCATGTAATTCAGGCTTAATCTTTGCGATGACGACTAAAAAAAGGATGAATTTGCTGCCAATTCCTGTCCTCATCCCTCTCTTTTTACTACTTCCCCTGGTCCCCATTGGGAAGCATGCGTCAAACTGGTCCAGTCTGAGAGTGGACTCCCTTCCCTCTGGATTTGAGTAGCTGCTGTAGAAATTTTCCATCTGTCGTTCAGTCGTAGTGAGTGGCTTGTCGAAGGCTCAACTGTTTCTTCTCTAAGTATCTCTTCACTGCCTGTCACTGTTCATCTGTCTGTTTTTATTGCTCTTCCCCTTTCCTGGATCATGACAGCAAGTGCAGCAAAGCCTTGCGTTCTGTCATAAGCTTTCCTTTTAATGTGTTTGTTGACGCTTATTGGAGGCGAAGTCTCTCGCCGCTGTCTGTCTTTGTGTCTTCCTTTGAATCTGTTTCGTATACCAGACTCATTAGAAGAAGTGGGCAGATCCCATTAAAGAGACCAGCGAAGTAAACGGGAAGAGGCATCCCTTTGACAACGTATTTATGAAGCCGTGGAGAGTGCATTTTTGTGACAGCATCGGCTTTCTTTCTCCCACCTGTTGATGCTTATCTTGGACGGGACGAGATAATTAACACCGTCGGGTCCTTTTAAGCGCCTGCCTCTCCAGTGCTGACGTTTACGTGCTGCTGGAGTAGAAGAGACATACTGTAATTTTAAAACAACAAACAGAACTATAATCATTAAACTTAAATGTTTATATTTTCCTGCAGATGCCACAATTTAGGCTTAAAATGACGTAGGTTTTATTTTCAATGATAGCTTTTATTTTCCCCCAAATTATGGATACTTGTCTTTAATTTTACACGTGCCAGTAGTTCCAATTTCCTCTTTCCTCCACAGATGCTTTAAAAGATAAAATTTTAGTCCCTCTTCTATTTTGTTTATAAACTGGTATAATTATATCTGCTTGCCTGTTTCAAAAGGCCGCTCTCAGGATCAAATTACATAACATGGTAGAGTGCTCAGAAAATCACAAAGTGCTCTCAAATGTAAGGTAGTTGCATTGTTAGCATAATTTTGGTTGTGACTGTACCGCAAATAGCTTTTAAAGATAGGTGTAGTTGAGCCATAAATTTGGGTCCTACACAAATAAGACTCTTCTTACTCTGGGGTTTTTTTTCTGTTGTTTTCAAATTATGGGTAGTTCCTCCCGGTGAAACTAGCCTCCCAAAGTTTTAATGGCAAAATACACGTATTCAGATCTGTAACCAGCTTTCTTACGTAAGAGCTTAAAGGGACATGACAGTTAACGCGCTAGGTAGAGTTTAAATAAAAATCTGAAACGAAAAAGACATGACAGTTCGGATCATTTTGCTCTCTGCCCAGGAGTCCCACAGAAGAATGAGGACACTTCTTGCATGGTTTGTAGTTTTACGCTCTTCATTCACCAAAGAGCCATTTAGTATTTAGTAGGTCTTGTTTCCATATCGGCTTTGGAACCTCCCCATGAGGTGCCTAACAGCTGCCAGTTTGAGAAGCACTCAAAAGTTTTTGAGATGATGGAAGAAAAGTTGCTATAGTCGTCACAAAGTTGAAAGTGGAAATGGAACGGTCATCATCTGAGGCCACATTTCAAGAACAAAAAAGACTAGAAATTCCAATAGATTGCTCTTGAGGTGAGGCTTGTTGAGGAAGTTCACTGTGTCCGAGGTTTGGGTTGTCGTCCTCTGGGAACACAGCCCAGTAGTGGGTCTGTTAAAAGAATGGTTAGTGAACGTACTTTAACGTTTTGAACGTCTCTAGAAAGAAACACATAGGAGCTCTTGAGTCTCCTCTTTTTTCGATCTCTCTAGATTGCTTTTCCCTTCCTTTTCCTTAACACTAGTCGTATCACTGTCCCTTCCAGTGCCTCTGTGACCGTGCTCTCTTTGGTAACACTGTTCTGTGTCTTTCATCCCACTCCTTGTCCCTTCAAAGGTCTGAGGAAGAAGAACTTGTCCCCTGGCGCAGTGGAGTCCGACGTGAGAGGAATCACCGGGGTTGATCTGTTTGGAACTACGGATGCGGTGGTGAAGCACGTGCTGGAGGTACTTACCTTCACAGCCCGAGGCTGCTCTGGGCTCCTCTCTGGGAAACAGGAAGTGGCCGCTTACTTGTGCGTTCCTTCAACACAGATTTGTGCGGTGCCTGTTAAGTACCGGGCATGGTTCTGAGGCCCTGGAAATAGAATAGTCCGTGAGCCGGGAGACGTGAAGCTTCTGTGCCACCTAAGGGAGGGTCACATCACCTGCTAAACCCGGTGGGGAGAGAGGGAGAAGGCCGGCATAGATGCTGTCACCATCCCGCAGCAGAGCCCATTCTCAGGCCTCTGGTAAAAGTGGGGCCGTTGGGAGGGGAGATGTACTCGTTGAGGACCAGCCAGGTGTAAGTCATTTGTGTGCATGGTAGAAAATAGAAGAGTATTAAAGAAACTAGATTTTTAAAAATACTCAATTTAATCCTGTCAGCTGTCCAGTGAAATAGATATTATCAACCTCATTTTACAGATGAAAAAAAAAAATGGAGATTTAGAGAAATTGAGCAGTTTACCAAAATCCAAATGTGTCTAGTAAATGGAAGAAGTAGGATTTGAACTTGGGTCGGACTCCAAAACCCAGGGGATTTTAACCACAGCATGAAGTCTCTCAAAAACACTGCCAATTTGAAATTGCCTTTTCTATGATCTTGCCATGGTACAGAATATAACTATATAAATAAAGTGCAAGATACCTTAAAAGCAGCAATCCTTAAACTTTGTGGTCTGAGAACCTCTTTATACTCTTAAAACTTACCGAGGACCCCAAAGAGTTGTTCATGTGGTTTATTATATCTTTGAGTTTTTACCATATGTGAAATTAAAACCAAGAACTTTTTATCTTCGGGGGGGGGGGATGGGAGACCCAGTTGGTTGAGTCCAACTCTTGACTTCGGCTCAGGTCATGATCCTAGGGTCGTGGGATCAAGCCCTGTGTCAGGCTCTGCACTGAGTGTGGAGCCTGCTTAAGATTCTCTCTCTCTCTCTCTCTCTCTCTCTCTCTCTCTGTCTGTCTCTGTCTCTGTCTCTGTCTCTATTTCTAAAATTAAAAAAAAACAAAACCTTTTTTAAAAATTTGTTTTCATTTTTTTAAAACACGAAATATAAAAGCACACATTCCATTAGCTGTGAAAACAGTGACATCACCACATCACCGTAGCCCTCTGGAAAACTCTACTCTCGTGAGAGAGTAAGAGTGAAAAAGGCAAATCATGTCTTAACATTATTATGAAAATAGTTTTGACCTTGCACGTTTCCTAAAAGGATATGGGGACTCAGCTGAGAGTTTCCCAGCCACATTTCCTCAGTAAGTTATAAAATTGGTCTTTGTTCTTGAGATGTTAATAATGAGTTGGGGAAATAATATGTAAGTAGATAAAACAAGGCAGTATATCCCAAATGCAAATGAAGCTGAACTTGGGAGTGGAAAGATCTGGGAGTTGCCATGAGAACTTGGATGTAATATTGGATGGGTTGACACGGTGGCTCTCGTGTTCATACCTTAGAATAGCATCACCCCTCACGTCTTTTCACAGGAAGAGTAGAAGTCAGAGACATCTTTTATAACCACCAGCGTGGCCCTTCAGTTTGCTGTGAGTAATAGTTATAAAGGCATTTTAGAAGAACCACTTCTTGTTTTCCGCAGGGTCATGATCGCGGAGTAAACTGGGCTGCCTTCCACCCCACTATGCCCCTTATTGTATCTGGGGCAGATGACCGCCAGGTGAAAATCTGGCGCATGAATGGTGAGTAAACCAGTGACAGTATCACTGTGTCCAAAAAATGGACTGCTGGCCAGCAAGGTGACGTAGCCAGGTCGTCCGGACTTCACGACTCGTTTTCCTACCTTAGATGGTTGTGCTAATCCTAGGAGCACAAAAATTGCCGCATCCTCTATTTTCCTGTTTTTGAGGCATCCTGATTTGGGGAGTCAGAACACAGTTAAGTGGAAGAATTTATTCTTTCAAAAAATATTTATTGGTTGAGTACCTGCTTGGTAGTAGTCACTGTTCAAGGCTCTGAAGATACAAAGGTGACTAAAGCATATGGAATTTGTATATTTATTCAATCACGACAGCTAGTGACGAGTAAAACAGGGTAAGAGGATAAAGAATGATGGAGAAGAGGTGCTATTATTGATAGGAGGGTCAGAATGGAAGAACAAACGCGTAGAGATTCAGAGGCTTAAATGGAGAAAATTGCCATTTTAGAAAGAAGTTGCTGATTTAACGTTTTGAAGTATACCTAGCATTTGGTTAGAGATGCCATAATTTTATTTTATTAATTTTTAAATTTTTTATCTTAGGACACGCGAGTGGGGGAGGGGGCAGAGAGAGAGGGAGAGAGAGCATCTTAAGCAGGTTCCGTGCTCAGCGAGAAGCCTGATACTCCATCTCATGACCCTGGGATCATGACCTGACCCAAAATCAAGAGTCAGACCCTCAACCAACTGAGATGCCATCATTTTAAATCCTAAACTTGTAGCAGTAGGGAGTTGTGAGAGATCATCTAATTCTTTTTGGTCCTTTAGAGTCAAAGGCGTGGGAGGTTGACACCTGTCGCGGTCATTACAACAACGTGTCTTGTGCCGTCTTCCACCCTCGCCAAGAGCTGATCCTCAGCAATTCTGAGGACAAGAGCATCCGCGTCTGGGATATGTCCAAGAGGTAAGGGGGTTACGATGGTGTTGACCACAGCTGAGGGGAAGGCCCTCCTCTGTCTCGTTCTGTCTCCTGCCAGTTAGATTAGACTGCTTCTGTGTGCCTCTTAACCATCTTCAGCATATGGAGAGGTCAGATCCGGTGTTAGGAAAGCTCGAGGGGGCCTGGAGATCAGCCAGCATTTACAGATTGCCCATCAAATACAATCTCCACGCGCATTCTTTTCTCCTCCAAATTTAAGCGTGTTCTTCTGTAGCTAGAGATGTAAGAAATATGCAATGAAGGTAGCATAACGGGAAATCGTGATGAATAAGAAGAAATTGAAATTCAAAATAATAGGACCAGTGAGGTTTTGCTGACTTCCACTCACTGCTCTTGTATGTGATAGGCTGAAGATGTCTCAGAAATTAGTATTTTTTTTTTGCTTACCTGTTGCTTTCCTAGGACTGGGGTTCAGACCTTCCGCAGGGACCACGATCGTTTCTGGGTCCTGGCCGCCCACCCCAACCTGAACCTCTTTGCGGCAGGTAAGGGTCATTTCTTCTCTTTTTTCCTCGTTGAAGCTCAGAGTTTGTAAGACTTGAGCATGATGCTCTGTTAGCTCTGACTCCGGTGGACACAGAGTAGGATGAGAAGGGGATATGGGATTCTCAGAGCCACACGGCCGAAGCCCTTGTCCGTCTGTCCCCCTTACCGTCCTGGAGGACCCTTCGTGTAGTGTTCTGTCTCCACCCGGGTCCGCTGGGCAATAAAGCCCATCCTCTTTGACAAGTCAGGAGGCTCATGGTGGACACTCAGCGTTCTCCGGCTGCGGCGCCTGTGGCTGAGCGGCAGTCACGCGGGTAGCGGATGCGCCCTGAGCGCCGGGCCCCGGTCTGGGTGCTGCCGGTGGGGCGGTGCCCGAGGCCGCGTCCCTGACTCTATGGAATGTTATTTGTGGCGAGGGGAGAGGGACCGTAAGGCAATGAACACGCAGAGGAGGCTTTGAAGAATCATTCAGCCAAAGGAGCGTGGAGGGGGACCGGCGTTCAGGAAAGTGAGGAGGTGGCAGGCCCGGGCGGGCGGGGCCGCGCGAGACTCCGAGTGTGTGTGAGGGGGGCGCGGGGCTGCGGGGCCGGGGGTCTGAGGGGGGCGGTGAGCGCGCGTGAGACGGCGGAGAGGCCAGTGGGAGCGCGGTGAGTAGGGGCCCAGTAGTCCGGGAGGAAGAGCAGGCCCAGCTGTGCTCCGCCTTGCAGGCAAGGCGGGGTTGGACTGAGGATTTTATTCTGAACGGGCGGGCGGAAGGTCATCGGAAGCGGCTGGGGAGGGAAGCGAATGATCTGATTTACGCGTGGAGAGCCGACAGAGGTGGACGGTCTCTCTGAGAGATGGATGATGCTAGTAGGGAAAAGGAGAACGTTAAAAAAAGAAAAGAAAGGCTTTTTAAACTAGTATCCCCATTCAGCAGAAACCTGTATGTCCTTGCTGTTTGCTAGGGACTGGGGATGCTTGGAAATTACCATGATTCCCGTCTTCCAGAGCTCATGGGATAGCAGAGCTGGTGGACTTCATTACAGTGCAGGATGCTAAGTGCGATGCTAGGGGCTCCTTTGTGTTTTGAATCAAAGCATAATCGACGTATATATAGCCTGTTAGGTCCGGGTTTACGTGGTAGTGATTCGATATTTTTATATATTACCAGAGAATCCCCATGATTAAGTCTAGTTACCGTCTCTCACCACGTGAAGTTACTACAGTATCATGGACTATATTCCTTAAGCTGTGCGTCACATCCTTAGGGACTTACTTATTTTATACCTGGATATTTATACCTCTCAATCCCCTTTACCTATTTTGGTCACTCTCTACCACCTCCAGCCTCTGGTAACTACCAGTTTGTTTTCTGTACCTAGGAGTCTGTTTCTGTTTTGTTGTTGTTGTTCATGTATTCTTTTTTTAAAAATTTTTTTTTTTCAACGTTTTTTATTTATTGTTGGGACAGAGAGAGACAGAGCATGAACGGGGGAGGGGCAGAGAGAGAGGGAGACACAGAATCGGAAACAGGCTCCAGGCTCCGAGCCATCAGCCCAGAGCCTGACGCGGGGCTCGAACTCACGGACCGCGAGATCGTGACCTGGCTGAAGTCGGACGCTTAACCGACTGCGCCACCCAGGCGCCCCTCATGTATTCTTTTTTTAGATTTCACATAGAAGTGAAATCTTAACATTAGTCGTTCTGACTCACTTCACTTAGCCTAATTCCTTTAGGTCCATCCATGTCATTGCAAGTGGCAGGATTTCATTCTCTACGGTCGAGTAATAGGCGTGTGTGTGTGTATGTGTGCGTGCGCGCGCGCGCGCACCACATCTTCTTTATCCATTTACCAGCCCTGGGACACCTAGGTTGCTTCCTCCATATCTTGGCTGCTGTAGATAATGTCGCAGTGAACATGGAGAGGCATGTATCTCTCCAAATTGGTGTTCTGTTGTTTTCTTCAGGTAGGTACTCAGTAATGGAATTGCTGGATCATATGGTAGTTCTATTTTTAATTTTTGAGGAACCTCCATACTGTTTTCCACGGTGGCTGCACCGATTTACATTCCCACCAGCAGCGCGCAAGGGTTCTCTTTTCTCCACATCCTCGCCAGCACCGTTATTTCTTGTCTTTTTAATACTAGCCACTCTGACAGGTATGAGCCGATGTCTCATTGTGGTTTTGATTTGCATTTCCCTGGTGATTAGAGACGTTGAACGCCTTTTCATATGCCTGCTGGCCATCTGTAGGTCTTTGGAGAAATGTCTATTCAAGTCCTCTGCCTATTTTCGAATTGGGTTGTTTGCGTGTGGTTTTCTTTCTTTATATTGAGTTGTGTTCTTTTTATATTTTGGACATTAACCCTTTATTGGATATTTGGTTTGCAAATATTTTCTCCCATTCATTCAGCAGGTTGGTTGCTCTTGCATCTTGATGATTTCCATCACTGTGCAGAAGCCTTTTAGTTTGATGTAATCCTGTCTGTTTACTTTCAGTGTGATGGAACTTTGTACAAGGTGTTAGGAGAACACAGAGGAGGGTGTGTGTAAATGTGCCAGTGTTAGGTAGAGTATTAGAAAAGGATTCACAGAAATTGATTTGAGGGAAGCTTCTAACAACTGTGGGAATGTAGACAAATAAAGGACACATTTAGGTACCTTTGTTTTTAGCACATATATAATCCTCATCCTCGTGTATCTCCTGTTTTCAGCTTGCTTTCTTGCCTTCAGCTAATTCTTTCCTCTCTCCTCCCTGTGCCCCAGGCCATGATGGTGGCATGATTGTGTTTAAACTGGAACGGGAAAGGCCAGCCTACGCTGTTCACGGCAATATGCTACATTACGTCAAGGACCGATTCTTACGTCAGTTGGATTTCAACAGCTCCAAAGACGTAGCGGTGATGCAGCTGCGGAGGTAAATCAGACACGTTTCCTCCCGCCGGACCCTCTGATCTGTCACCAACGCTGCGATACCCACAAATAGAATTCTGTTCTTTTGATGACATTTTGGGTCTCCTCTCCTGTCGCAGATCGAGTCTCCACTGGGGAAGCTGCTCAGTTTAAACCCCAGGAGCATGGTGGGCAAGGAGGAGGCCATGAAGAGAAGGGCAGTTTCTCTGATTAGAATGCTAGTGAGCCTGTGCACAGGACATCACTACTGCCACAGTCGGCCGGGTTTCTTGCGAACCAGAGAAAGTTTCCTGGTAGAGTGGCCCGACTTGGTGACAGGCCTTTTTGCCTGTGTTTGGCATTTCTGGGACTTTGCTTTGCTTTCCAGCAAAACGCATACAACTCTAAACTAGAATATACGTCTCTGGAAGCTCTTCACTCTGAAGATGTGATCAGCTCTGGGATGTCTGGCAAAAAAACTGGCCTTTCGGAGGGCCAGCTGCATCAGCATGCTGAAACATTGATGGTGGCAGGCTCTGGCACGAGGCTTTGATAACCACCCTCCAGCATTACTACAATAAAAAGATGGGTTTATGTGAACACTCCAAGGGACGGGACAAATTAGCCAGAGACGGAGCCCATCACGTTGCTCTGTGGTGTCCCCTGCAGTTATGTGTAGGAATTTGTCCCCAAGAAGACCCAGTCCCGCTCACTGCAGCGAGTGCTGACCCTACGTTCCGTTGAAAAATCGGACCTGTACCAGGGTTTGCCTTTTTTAAACTGTTTGTCAAAGCTGAGCTAGGGGAGTCCTAGCCTTGAAAGAAGGAAGAGAGTAGATGGAATGTTTATTTTTATTCCTGATTATGAAAGTGACGAGTTATATGTGTAAAGATTGGGTAAGTAGGAGGTGTGGGAGTCATGCCTTTCTTCCTTCCGTCCTTACTCCCCTTCCTCATTTTCTCTTTTTCCATGTACATCCCTAGTGGTTCCAAGTTCCCGGTGTTCAATATGTCGTACAATCCAGCAGAAAATGCAGTCCTGTTGTGTACGGTATGTGACCCCTGCTGTCCTCCTAGGATCTTCCCGTTTTCCGTAGGTCTCTTTCTCATGCCCTTAGGAAAACCGTAGTGGCCGTGTAGAAGCTCTGTAGTGGTCATTTTGAGAGAGCTAACACAGTAAGCAGCCTCAAACCGGGTCAGCTCCAGTTACCATAAGCATGTTAGGGGTTTGTGAACTTACATCTTCACTAAGGCTGGCAATTTCTACACGTAACGCAGCCTCAAGATGAATGACCCGACTCGAGAACGCTTGTCTTGATTCCTTCACGGGGGCAAAAATAGAAGAGCTGACCTGGAGGAGGGGTGCCTTTCAGTGAAGTTGCCTTCAGGGTCAGCAAGTAGCCCCCGTACTTCTTGCCGTGGAATTTGGGGGAAAGAGAGGAATGACGTTCTAGTTTGAGTGCCCTGTTTGCCAAGTTAAAAAGAACGAAAACTTGTCTTTCCCCGTATGACTTCTAGTGTGTCTGATCCCGTTCTTTGTTCAGTATCTAAGAGTCTTAGCATTTTTTCCCCGGGAGTTGTGTTTACTGTCGTCTTTGATTTTTTTTTCCCCTTGAACAAACTTTTAAGCTGATGAGTATACTTAGATAGAGCACCAGAATACTGGGGATTTAGTTTATTAACGTGTGGAGTCAAGAGCAGTCCTTGCTGCCTTTCAAATAATACCTGCATAAACCTTTGGAGGATACAAAAAATATGAAGTGACACGAATTCCGAGTTCTTTGGAGACGAGTCTGAGAACTGCTAGCTGTAGACACGTCCCCCTGTCCCTGTGGGTGACAGGTGAGAAAGGGATGGCTACAGATCATCGTGTGACGGCGCGGTTTCCTCTGTCAGAATAAACTGCCGTCTTGGGTTCCTGTCACCATCTGATTCCTGTTTCCTCTACAGAGAGCCAGCAACTTGGAGAATAGCACCTATGACCTGTACACCATCCCCAAGGACGCGGATTCCCAGAATCCCGACGGTAGGCGCCCCCTGTGTCTGCCCGGCTTTGCGCACAGCTCTCCTCCGCTGCGCTGTCGCGCCTCTTCGAGTTTTTCACGTTCCCCCCCCCAGGCCACGGTCACATCACTCGTGTCTGTTGGCAGGTGCTGCTGACAGTTGCATCAGAGGCGACCATGGTGTGAAATATTCATGTTCCTCCTCCATTTTATTACTCCAGCTAGATATATATATTTTATAATTTGGTTATTAGAAACTCTCCATTTTCCCTTTCAGCACAGCATGTTATCCTAGTTTATTGTCAGCCGATATGACTTTCACCCTGGTAGTTTCATTTATTTAAGAATGTGGTTCCAATCTTGCAATGTCTCATCCTGGGACTGGGGATTTATGCTCTCCCATCCACATCCAGATCCGATTTGCTTCCTTTGCATGTCAAAGAAATGAGGCTGCTAACAGCCCCACACCCCGCCAGGGATCCCAGGATCCAGCTGAGACCCCTGTCTACCTCGTCCATCACCGCCAGCCCTTGTCGCTGTCCTTCCTGTTAGGATTTGCCGACAGCCTTCCAGAATGGAGGTGTCTCACTTAGGCTCTTTTCAGTCCACTTCCTCCCGTTGCTTTATAGAGGCTTTCTTGGGTCCTCACCTTACTGGCACACTTCTATGATATTTTAGACTCCGTGAGCAGATTGCGAGAAGTAATTTTGCCAGCTCTGGCCCTTTTGCAGGTGCCACTCACCGCGTCATGATTGTTTGCTAATACGGTTCACTCTTTTTTGAAAGCGTGGTCTTGGTGAAAGGACAGGGAACTTGTGTGTCTTTGGTATCCATAACCAGTCTCCCCTATAAGTTAAACAGTTGAGCCATTTCTGATCAAATTGTGATTGTGCCCCTCCCTACCCACCTCCTTGTTCTTTTTCCCCACGCATTCACGATTATTTCTTAGTTTTGCTTTGTTACCACTTAGGTTTTATCTTCTCCATTTTTCAAAGGAGGTAATAATTGGCAAAGGTGGAAAGGTGCAGCCGGGTGCTAGGCAGCAGAGAGGAAGAGAAAGACCAAAAGCTTGAATAATGTGGCTCCCCAGCCCCTGGAAAACGGGGGTGTCGGTCATGATTAGAATTGCCTGTCACCACAGGTGCCAGAGGGGCACAAAGCGAGGCTGGCCAGCACGTTTTGTCCACTTCGCCGCCGATGGGCTCGCATATGGGTGTTTCGACGCATCCTTCTGCGCACGACCCTTGAAGTTTCCCCGAGGGTGGAGTGCCCATTCGGAGTCGTAGTCAGCCAGTGAGGTGTTTGGGAACCGAGGAACATTTCGTAACTTTCTTCAGGGTGATGCGAGTGAGTGACATTTATGGAGCAAGGCTTGGTGCTAAATACTGCCCGGCACCGAGCTCATCTGCCTGTCAAGATTCAGTTGGGAGCGCTCTGCCCCACCCTGCTCTACCGGGGGTCTGCATTTGCATGTTAAAAGCAGCAGAGCAGCTGCGTCCTGGGGAGGGGGCTCTGTCTCCACTCCAGCTTGTTGAGATAGGAGGTCCTGGACACTGACAGGCTGCTTGCCGCGCCACAGCTTGGCCAGCGAGGCCCCGCTCGTTAGCTCGATGGAGTGTGCTGTCTCCCAAGATGGGCGGTCCCTGTGCCAGTACCCGGTGTTGGCTGACAGGCAGCCACTTGGCCTGGAGAGAAGAGGCTTGGCAGGGTGCAGGTTGGAGTTTGGAGAGGACTGGTGGGGAAAAGTCACTGACGATAGCCTCCGGTTACAGCTGAATTAGTCAGGAAGCAGCTGAACCGGCAAAGCGGGCGTGGCAGCCAGCAAGACGGGCAGCTCCGTGGCGCCGACTCCGTCACCTGCCAGTGGCTCGTCACCTGCCAGTGGCTCGCCACACGCTTCCCACCCTTTGGTTTTGTTCTCAGCTCCCGAAGGGAAACGATCCTCAGGCCTGACGGCCGTTTGGGTTGCTCGAAACCGGTTTGCTGTCCTGGATCGGATGCATTCGGTGAGTTAGGGCAGAAAGGGGAAACTGATTTGGGAAGTGTGGGGGCAGTGGTGTATTGCATGAAGAAAGAGCATGTTCTCTTTCTCCTCTCCCCTGGGGAGCTGTGATCATCGTGCAGATACCACAGTCCCCTTGGGAGACAAAGAGCCTTAAAATTGACTCGATTGGCTTGATGGTCACTGTGGATCTGGGTTTGAGAACAAGGGTAAAGTCACTGTTGACAAAACAGAAGCCCAAAAATGTCAAATTTGAAAGCGGTGGTCTGGGTGAGGAGTAATTCCTTTTTTATCCTAACTACCCTCATTGGTACTTGAAGTGGAAGTGATCCTGAGCGAGAGAAACAAAGATCTCAAGAAAATATGTAAGCCCCAGCCCAGAAGTACCGTTCTCGCTCTGATCGATGGAGGAATTCGGGGGTTAGTTGGACTTCTCAGGGTATTTCAGTTGAGGGAAGAAACAGAAGCTGTCAGGGCCTCCAGAGAGGGTCTTGGTTAGGGTGGTCTGCCAAAATGGTGACCGGCCCGGACAGAAAACACCCGAACTTGGTTTATTTTATTTATTATTATTATTTTTTTTTTTGAAAGAGTAGATTTAACGTTTATTTATCTTGAGAGACAGAGAGAGAGTGCATGCGCGTGCACAAGCAGGGGAGGGGAAGAGAGAAGGAGAAACAGAATCCCAAGCAGGCTCCGTACCTTCAGCGTAGAGCCTGATGCGAGGCTTGAACTCACGAACTGTGAGATCGTGACCTGAGCCGAGATCAAGGGTCAGACGCTTAACCAACTGTGCCACCCAGGCGCCCCCTAACTTGGTTTATTGAAACCAAGGGACAGTTGCTGAGGCGTGTTGTCAGCTGTCATCATCTTATGAGCACACATTTCCGATAACCCCACTTGTGATAATTATTTCAGCTTCTGATCAAGAATCTGAAGAATGAGATCACCAAAAAGGTACAGGTGCCCAACTGCGATGAGATCTTTTATGCTGGCACAGGAAACCTCCTGCTCCGAGATGCAGAATCCATCACGCTCTTTGACGTACAACAGAAGCGGTAACATGTCAGGTGCCCCTAAGCAGACAGGCATGTAGTGGATGGGAGTGGACGTCTGTAGTGGGAGCTCTTCCCCCAGGAAGTTCGCCTCAGGCTTGACCACTTCTGTGTGTAACTCCGAGACTCTTTCTTGCCACTTTTCCCCTCTGTGATCACTGTCCATCCTGTCCGTACCCACTAGCGTTACAGTGAGGGCCTTATTTATCTGTTTTTGGAGCACTTACCTGAACAAAGAATGCTGTCGGCACTTAGAATCACGGGCACGTAGGGATGAGTGGCATCCTGTGCTTAAAGGAGCTTATAGTCCTCTGGTGAGATCAGACGTACACAAATCCCTGAGGGACAGGGAGTTGACGGCTGGGGGGGTGGGTGCGGGGGGAGCCTACAGTGTGAGCCGAAGTGTTTCCGTCACTCAGCTACAATACAGGGACTGTTTATTTGGTATTATTTTTTATTTTTTTAAATATATATTTTTTAGCGTTTATCTCTGAATGAGAGAGAGACAAAAGGCGAGCAGGGGAAGGGCAGAGACACACACACACACACCCACACACCCACACACACACACCCACCCACACACACACACACACACACACACACAGAATCCGAAGCAGGCAGGCTTCAGGCTCTGAGCGGTCAGCCCAGAGCCTGACAGGGGGCTCGAGCTCACAAACTATGAGATCGTGACCTGAGCCGAAGTTGGACGCTTAACCGACTGAGCCACCCACGCGCCCCTAGTTGGTATTATTTTAAGAAATTAGGGTTTAATTTGGTGATGAAAAGGATGTAGGTCGTAACCTGGGACTTTGGAGTCAGGTCCACTCACGTTCGCCTTTCTCTGTCCCAGGACTCTGGCATCTGTGAAGATTTCCAAGGTGAAATACGTTATCTGGTCAGCAGACATGTCCCATGTAGCACTACTGGCCAAGCATGGTGAGTCTCCCTTATACCCACCCTGATGTAGACACCAGTCCTGCGCTCCCATCCCTGCCAGCCTGCTTCACTCACCCTGTCCAGCAGAGTACTCATGCCCTTTGCCTCTTACAGCCATCGTGATCTGTAACCGCAAACTGGAGGCTCTGTGTAACATTCACGAGAACATTCGCGTCAAGAGTGGGGCCTGGGATGAGAGTGGGGTATTTATCTATACCACAAGCAACCACATCAAATATGCCGTCACCACTGGGTAAGTGAATTCTCTGATACACAGAGTGGGAGAAGGTAGCTTCTTAAAATCACTGTCCTGTCTCAAGGGATGTAACTGAAGTCCTCCTTGAACTTTTCTTCGTGGAAAATCTTTGGCGCATATGTGCTGGGCACAGCTGAACATTCTTTTTCAAGTCTTTAAAAAATCGTGACGTATGACTTGAATAAAGAAAAATGCGGAGTATATACGTAGAGAATGGCAAATCGTCATATAATGAACGTTCCTGCCACCCAAGTCAGGAAACAGAAGAGTGCTGGCCTCCAGAGGCCTCTTGCCACCATGTGGTTGTTAATCACAACCGCCTCCGTTTCCCACCCAAAGATAACATTATTCTGACTTTTATGGTAATTTCGTCCAAGCTTTTCTTTGTAATTTTACCACCCAGTATGTCTTCAAGTGATGTTTTAATTTTGCCTGGTTTGAACTGCATGTAAATCATCCTGAGTATGTTATTTGCGTATTTTGCTTATTTTGCTCTTATTTCGCTCCATGTTTTGTTTGTAAGATGTACATACCTACGTTACAGCTCTAATTTACTTGTCTTCGTTGTTGTATAATATTCTGTGAACATACCACAGTTTATCCGCTCTGCTCTACAGGGATATTTGAGTTATTTCTAGGGTTTTGCTACTGTGATAAAGTGTCCTCTGCGTTCTGGTGCATACACACACAACATTTCTCTGGAGTGTCCGGAACCAAATTGCTGGATCGTAGAGTGTGCGTCTCTTCACATTCACTAGGTAATGTGAAACTGCTTTCCAAAGTGGCTGTACCGATTTGCACGGCCATCAGCATCGTATCAAAGCTTCCTCGCTTGTCATCCTGGCCAACACTTGGCTTTGTCAGACTTCTTTTGTCTTTATGGTGGATCCGCGATGGCATCTCACTGTCATTTAGCTTTGCCACTCTCTGATTCCTAATGAGAGTGAGCAGCTTTTCAGTTGACCACCCCTCAGGGTTCCCTTTTCTGTGAATTTTGTTCAGGACTTTTATCTGTTTTTGTTTAATGGGTTATCTATCCTGGTTACTTTAGGAGTTTTTCATATATTTGAGCGTCAGTCCTTTGTCTGGGCTACATGTTACAAATCTTAATGCCTCCTTCCATTGCGTAGTTTGTCTTCTGATTCTTTTCATGATATCCTATCCTTTGATGAATAGATGTTGTTATGTTAATATAGTTGAATTTATGACTCTTACCTATTGTGGATATTGGGTTTTGTATCTTATTTGAGAAACCTTTATTGACTCCAAGGCTATAAAGGCATTCTTTTGTATCCTCTTGTAGAAACTTTTTGTTGTTTTTTTGTCTACCTTGGGCGGGAGGTGGAGAGAGCATGAGTGGGGGGGGGGGGGCATATAGAGAAGGAGAGAGAATTCTAAGCAGGCTCAGTGTGGAGCTCCATGCTGAGCCAGGCATGGGGCTTGATCTCACAACCATGAGATCATGACCTAAGCCAAAATCAAGAATTAGACGCTTAACCAACTGAGCCATCCAGATACCAGACACCCCTTTTATATTGTGTTGTAAGAACTTTATACTTTTTTTCGTTTTCTTTTCCCCTTTTTTTTAAAGTTTATTAATTTGTTGTGAGAGAGCACGAGAGCACACAAGTAGGGGAGGAACAGAGAGAGAGAGAGAGCGAGAGAGAGAGAGAGAGAGAGAGAGAGAGAAATTGATTGAGAATCTGAAGCAGGCTCCACACTGTCAGCTCAGAGCCCGAGGTGGGGCTTGAGCTCATGAACCATGAGATCATGACCTGCGCCACCCAGGCACCCCTATACTTTTGTTTTTCATACCTAGGGCTGTGATCTTCCTAAAGTTGATATTTGTGTGTGGTGTGAGGGGCTGTGAGGGGGCTCAGTTTCAGGCTCAGCTGTCCCAACATCATTTGAACAGACCAGCCTTTCCCCCTAGTTCTGCAGTGCCTTCCTTGTCACACGTAAATCATGTTTACAGAAATGCAAGGACCTGTTTTCTGGGGTCTGTGCTTTAGGGGTCTTCCCACATGCTAGAGCAGATTCTCAGATCTTTCCTACTTTTATTTTTCTTTTAAGTTATAGGCTATTTTCTAATTAATTTTGCCTTGAAAGGGCAAGTTTTCAAAACGTTTTTGCCTTAAAGTATAAGTTTTAGAATCAGCTTGTGAAATTCCATGCGAAATAAAACAAACAAAAAGCCCTATTGTGATTTCAGTTGGGATTGCATTGAGGGCGTTTATCGTTTTGGACGTAATTGACATCTTCGCAATATTAAATTTCCTGGTCTGTGAACATGGTGTAGTAACTCTTCATTTATTTAGGTCTTTTGTGGGGCGCCTGGGTGGCTCAGTTGGTTGTGTCAAACTTTTGATTTTGGCTCAGTACTGATTCAAGGGTCGTGAGATCAAGCCCCATATCAGGCTCCACGCTGAGTATGGAGGCTACTTGAGAATTTCTCTCCCCCTTTGCCCCTCTTCCCTGCCTTAGCACTCTTCTCCCTCTAAAAAAAAATTATCGGGTCACTGGGGTGGCTTAGTTGGTTAAGCATCCACTTTTTTTTTTTTTTTTTAATTTATTTTGAGAGAAAGAGAGCGACACAGAAAGAATCCCAAGCACGCTCCATGCTGCCAGCACAGAGCCCAATGCAGGACTCCAACTCTTAAATTTGGCTCAAATCATGATCTCACGGGTTCGTGAGGTCAAGCCCCGCATCTGGCACCTCACACTGACAGTGTGGAGACTGCTTGGAATTCTCTCTCTCTCCCTCTCTCTCTATCCTTCCTGCACACACTCTCTTTCAAAATAAATAAACTTAAAAAAAAATTTTTTTTTAATTTATTTAGGTCTTCCGGAACATCTTTCAGTAAAGTTTTTAGAATTTTCTCCATAGAGATCTTGGATTTCTTTAGTTAGATTATTTTAGGCACTTGGCAGTTTTCAGCGCTATTTGTAAATGGATGGATATGGGGCGCCTGGGTGGCTCACTCGGTTGAGCGTCTGACTTCAGCTTAGGTCATGATCTCACACGATTCGCGCGTTCGAGCCCCGTGTCAGGCTCTGTGCTGACAGCTCAGAGCCTGGAACCTGCTTTAGATTCTGTGTCTCCCTCTCTCTCTGCCCCTCCCCTGTTTGTGCTCGCTCGTTCGCTCGCTCTCTCAAAAAATAAACATTAAAAAATTTAATGGAAACTATCCATTTAAAATTTAACCTTCTGGGGCGCCCGGGTGGCTCAGTCGGTTAAGCGGCTGACTTCAGCTCAGGTCATGATCTCGCAGTCCGTGAGTTCGAGCCCCGCATCGGGCTCTGTGCTGACAGCTCAGAGCCTGGAACGTGTTTCAGATTCTGTGTCTCCCTCTCTCTCTGCCCCTCCCTGTTTGTGCTCGCTTGCTTGCTCGCTCTCTCAAAAAATAAACATTAAAAAAATTTAGTGGAAACTATCCATTCAAAAATTTAACTTTCTAAGTTCTGATGATATTTAGAAATATAATTAAGTTTCTAAATTGATTTCAGAGATCTTATTAGACTTTGATTTCTAGTAATTTGCCTTATTTTTGTAAGTAATCATAGCATCTGTGGGTAATTGACCGTTTGTTTCTTCTTTTCCAGTACTTATACTTTCTTGTATTTTCCTTGTCTTGCTGCACTGACCAGGATCTCCAACATAGTGTCGAATACACATGATGAAAGTAGACTTTTTCGTCTTGGTCCCAATTTAAAGGGCAAGCTTTCAGTGTATTGGCATTACCTAAGCTTGCTGTAGATTTCTTTAGAGATAGCTTCTACTTATTAAGGGATGTCTGTCCTGTATCTCAGATAAATACTGAATTTTATTACATAAAATTTTTTTTACTGCGTATACTGAGGTAGTCCTAGGATTTTTCTCCTTTTGTTGATTAGTGTAGTGAATTAAATTGATTTTTTAAAAATACGAGACCAACATTGTATTCTTGATACAGATCTAACTTGGTTATGATGTTTTACCCTTTCCTGATACTGCTAGTTTTAGTTTGCTAATATTTTGTTTTGGGTTTTTGCATCCACGTATATATATAAACGAGATTGGTCTACGACTTCCCTTTTTCTTTCTGTCTTTGCCAGGTTTTGGTATTGAGGTTGTGCAAATTTCATAAAATAAGGAAAATAATATACCTTCTTCTGTTCTCTTAGTGAGTTTGTAATAAGATTGGGTTTAATTCTTCCTGGAATATTGGGTAGAATTTGCCAGTGAAGTCATCCAGTGAAGCCCCCATCCTAGGACTTTCTTTTATAGGAGGATTTTTTGTGACTCAGTTTCAGTTTATCTTGTGTAACAGTTATAGGACTGTCGGGGTTTTCTATTTGTTTTTAGTCAGTTTGGGTAAATTTTACTTTTCTTGGAATTTGCTCATTTAAAAAAGTTTACGCCCACCCTCATCCTGCAGGAGCTCTAAGAATATCCCCTTTTTCATTCCTATTTTGGCCATTTTGTCTTTTCTTCTTAATTAGAGTCACAAAAGGTTTATTTTTTATTTTTTATTTTTTTTTAATATGTAATTTATTGTCACATTGCCTAACACACAGTATATAAAATGTGCTCTTGGTTTTGGGGGTAGGTTCCCACGGTTCATCGCTTACATATAACACTTAGGGCTCATCCCAACAAGGGCCCTCCTCGATGTCCATCCCCCGTTTTTCCCTCTCCCACTGCCTCCCCCATCAACCCTCAGTTCGTTCTCTGTATTTAAGAGCCTCTTACGGTTTGCCTCCCTCCCTCTCTGTTTGTAACTATTTTTTTTCCCCTTCCCCTCCCCCATGGTCTTCTGTTAAGTTTCTCAGGTTCCACATATGAGTGAAAACATATGATATCTATCTTTCTCTGCCTGACTTATTTCACTTAGCATAATACCCTCCAGTTCCATCCAAGTTGCTACAAATGGCAGGATTTCATTCTTTCTCATTGCCAAGTAGTATAAACCACATCTTCTCTATGACTCATAAGAGGTTTATGAATTTTATTTAGCTTTTGCCTTTCTTGAACTTCCGTATTTTGTTTCTTTTTTCTATTTCTTAATTTTATGATTGGCTTCTTTTTTCGAAGTATACTCTGGTTTAACTTGTAAAGGAACAAATTTTTGAGTTGCTGGCTTATTTTTATTGTATTTATTAATTTTCCAATGTATTTGTATAGAGCTCATTAGTTTTCAGCGTTTCTTCTAATGCAGTATGTGCACTTAACGCCCTAGATTATACATTTTTAATTTGCGTTCAGTTTAAAATTATTTTTGCCTTTTACCGTTTCTCGTGTGTGTCAGACTTCACATCTCCCTCTCTTCCACTTCCACCTGTAGCTGCCGGGAGAGACTTCAGCTGCCCCTAGTGGCCCAGTGATTGTACGTCAGAACTTAAGATTTAACTTTCAGGCCTGATTCCTGCAGCCGTGTCTGTTAGCTCCCAGAGTAATAGCTTATGAGGAAAGATCAGACCATCTGCCCTATCTTTTCCCGCATCATACAGAAGAATAAAAGCAGTAAACGTGGCATTTAGCTCTGCTCTCTTTTGAACCACTTCCTGTCTATACCGCTGTGCAAATGGCACTTGGCAGAAGAGCAGCGAGAAGATCCAAAGTCGTGTCCTAGGCTTGCTCCATGTCCTCCCAGGCTAGATTTTCCCCCTCGCTCGCTGAAGGTTGAATCCGCTGACTCCTGTTTGCAGGGACTACGGGATCATCCGAACTCTGGATTTACCCATCTATGTCACGCGGGTGAAGGGCAACAATGTGTATTGCCTGGATAGGGAGTGTCGTCCTCGGGTGCTCACCATTGATCCCACGGAGTTCAAGTTCAAGCTGGCCCTGATCAACAGAAAATATGATGAGGTACGAAACGAGAGGGCCCCCTAGGGGTGCGAGAGGGCAGCACTGCTTTCTCCCCGAGTCATGTGTCCTTCCTGCCCTGCCGCACCCCACACGTCTAGGTGCTGCACATGGTGAGAAATGCGAAACTAGTTGGCCAGTCTATCATCGCTTACCTCCAGAAGAAGGGCTACCCTGAGGTGGCCTTGCATTTCGTCAAGGACGAGAAAACTCGCTTTAGCCTGGCACTGGAGTGTGGGAACATCGAGGTGAGGGGGACGGGGTCCTGAGCCCCGCGTCGTCACAGAGAACGTGAGAGGGTGCGGGCTGCGGTGTGAGGGCATATTCCGGGCTTGCCTCTTCAGCGGGGAGGATGGAGTCTGAGGTGGTCCGGTCGTCAGATGGAGCTGTCTTCCTGTTGCGGCTTGCCCGTCTCTGCTACTTGCTGCCTCTGCTTCCGCCACGGCAATGCTACCGTCCTCACTGTCCGTTACTCTGAATCCAGTAGCCTCTAGCGTAGGAGCAACACGGCAGGGACTCTGCAAGTTCTCATTTCCTTCACCTTTTACTTGCCGATTGGCTGCTCAGATGAACAGGGCCTTAGGAAGTATTGGGACCTAGATGTACAGGCATTATTTTTAAATGGGGAGGTGGCTTAGGTACGTTGACTCTCTGGTTCTGAACTCCCTTATTACTTCTTATCTTTTCTAAAGCCCCCGGAGATCTTTAGACCTAGCAGGTGGAAAATAAGGTAGCTAAGCAAGAATTGACCCCGTGGAGTCAGCAACTGCTAGGAGATGATTTTGTTTGTCAGAGTAAATTTCTGAGGAGGAGGATGTGCGATGGGATTCTTCTCTCCGTGGAGCCAAAGGGATCCTGTTTGGGGATAGGATTTTCAGTAGAATTAGACTGAATGGTAGGCGTGATTGCAAGTGTAGAGAGTCTGTGGGAGATTTATGCAGAGGCGGATACTTCGACCATGGTCCCTGGTTTTGAGTCAAGGTACCCGCCAACCTGTGACCTCTGACCCTGGGGGTTCTTTAGATTGCTCTGGAAGCAGCCAAAGCACTGGATGACAAGAACTGCTGGGAAAAGCTGGGAGAAGTGGCCTTGCTACAGGGGAACCACCAGATTGTGGAAATGTGTTATCAACGCACCAAAAACTTCGACAAACTTTCTTTCTTGTACCTTATCACTGGCAACCTGGAGAAACTTCGCAAGATGATGAAGATTGGTGAGCCCCAGAAGCTAAGGGTGGGGAGTGGGGGCCTTGAGGGAAGGTGAAGGCAGGTAGAGGGGAGGAGAGAGGGAACTTCGGAAAGAAGACCTAACCTGGTGTCTTACTGACTTGATGCAGCTGAGATCCGAAAGGACATGAGCGGCCATTATCAGAATGCACTCTACCTGGGTGACGTGTCTGAGCGGGTGCGGATCCTGAAGAACTGTGGGCAGAGTAAGTAAGCATGCGGGACTCACCAGCTCCTTTGCGGCTTAGAAAGTATTTTCTCTTCGTGGTGAGTTACCCACGTATAGTGGTGAGGTATTTCCCTTTGTTGTGCATTTTTCCAGAACAGACAGCATGCTCCTACCATGCTCAGAAGGCATGCTTCAGGGCCAAAGGGAGGTACAGCCAGAATATTCAGTCTGTCCAAGCACTCTTAGGAAAACAGTTAATAGTCAGGAGGAACTAGGAGGTTAGGAGGTTTTAAAAGGTCCTGAAGCAGATACTCTAGTAAATATAGTTGGTTAGAGGTTGTTAGAGTTTTTTGTTTTGTTTTGTTTTTTTTTTACTTCAAGTCTGGAGGTTTTACTCATTCACTTAATTTGTTATAGTCGTGTTTTTTCAAGTTTATTTATTGATTTTGAGAGAGAGAGCACGTGCGTGCGTGCGAGTGGGGAAGGGCAGAGAGAGGGGGAGAGATTGAGAATCCCAAGCAGGCTGTGTGCTGTTAGTGTGGAGTCCAGCGTGGGGCTTGAACCCCTGAACTGAGATCAGGACCTGAGCTGAAACCAAGAGTCGGACGTTCAGCTGACTGAGCCACAGCCACCCAGGTGCCCTCTTATTTACTTGTTTATATATTCTCAAAGGGAATTTTCTGAGAACCCACTATGTACCAAGCACAGTGCTAGCATTTGAGATACGCCAGGAAACAAGGAAGATGTGATTTGGATGACGGTGCTAAGGAGTGAAGGGGTCAGACTCCGCATATCTTGCGCGGGTGGAAACAATGTGATCTGTTGAAGGGCTGGATGTGGGATGTGAGGATTGGAGTCAGGGACGATTCCCAGGTTCTTGTCAGCATCGATGCTAGAGCTTAAGGGTAAGCGAGTACATCAGTCACTTGCTGCCGTGTGGCCAATTACCCTAGAGTTGAGCAGCTTAGAGCAACAAATGCACGTTACCTCAGTTTACAGCGTGGCTTAGCTGGGTACCTCTGGCTCACTGTGTGTCAGGAGTCTGCATCAGGGTAGGGTGTTGGCCAAGACTGCGGATGTCTCCGGCTCAAGTGGGGAGGATCCCTTCCCACGCTCCCTGCATGGCTGCAGGCAGTCCTCCGGTCCTTGCGGGCTGATGGCTGGGAAATGTCAACCTTCTGCCACACAGGCGTCTCCATAGGGCAGTTTGCGACACGGCAGCTGGCTTCCCTCAGAGCAGGCAATGGCATCCAGGTGGAGGCCCCGCTCTTTGTATCCCAATCTTGGAAGTGGTATTCCGTGGCTTCTGCCACGTCCTGTTTGTTGGAAGCAAGTTAAGTCCATTCCACGGTTTAGGGGAGGGGATGGTGCACAGGCTTGAATACCAGGAGGCAGAGACCGCCGGGGGACATCTTGGACCCTCTACCACAAAGTCTGTTTTCTCTACAGAGTCCCTGGCCTATCTCACAGCTGCTACTCATGGCTTAGATGAAGAAGCCGAGAGCCTGAAGGAGACATTTGACCCAGAGAAGGAGACAGTAAGTTTTTATTTACGTGAGCGTCTGATTACAGAATTAACTCTGAGGTCGGGGGACAGTTTAAACCCACAAGTGTCACTCTCCCATCTGGTTAGCAGGGGAGGCAGAGGAATAAATGAGGTCAAAGGAGGCTCTGTAAACTTCCCCACATGATTCCTGAGAGCTGTTTGCTTTTAACCATCTGCCTTTCAGATCCCAGACATTGACCCTAATGCCAAGCTGCTCCAGCCGCCTGCACCTATCATGCCATTGGATACCAATTGGCCGTTACTGACTGTATCCAAAGGCTTCTTTGAAGGCTCCATTGCCGGCAAGGGTAAGTGCCCCCCCCCCCCTCCTATAGTGTTTTTGTTGTCGTGTGTTTGTGTTGTGAAGAGCTGTCCTCCAGAGCACCCTCAGCTCTGGAGCAGTGACACGCCAGTCTGAGCTGTGGTACGTTTTTTTGGTTTTTTTAATGTTTGTTTATTTTTGAGGGAGGGAGGGACGGAGAGAGAGAGAGAGAGAGAGAGAGAGAGAGAGAGAGAGAGCGAGCATGCAAGGGAAGGGCAGAGAGAGAGGGAGACAGAGAATCCCAGGCAGGCTCCGTGCTATCAGCGCAGAGCCTGACTTGGGGCTGGAACTCAGCAACTGTGAGATCGTTACCTGAGCTGAAATCAAGAGTCGGATGCTTTTAACCCACTGAGTCGCCCAGGCGCCCTGTGTTTATGTATATATGTATGTATGTATTAATAAATAGATCGATGTATGTATGGATTAATAAATAGAGAGAGAGGCAGGCTCCATACCCAGTGTGGAACCCAATGTGGGGCTTGAACTCACAACCCCAAGACCAAGACCTGAGCTTAACCGACTAAGCCACCTAGACATCCCATGTTTTAAAAATTAAATAAGAGTATATGAGATGATTAGAATTTGGAAAATAGGGGGAGAAAAGAGAGCTGTCTTAGTCCAGGCCTCGGGCAGCCACTGTGACCACGTGGGTGCGTTTCCTCAGGTTTTAGCGTCTGTGTGGTCAGTCCTGTTCAGTATCTCATCATTCGTGAGGGACAGTGTTAAGGCACCGAAGCAGCAATCTCAGATTCTGTCCCGTGGGCGTTTGCAGATGTGTGCTACCACCGTCCCCCACTCCCACCCTTACCTGCGCCTGTTGTTTTGGAGATGTCTGCTGGCTTATTTTTCCTGGCGGACAGCCTAGATGGACCCCAGGGCATTTTGTGCCCAGCCCCGCCCTCTCCTCCGTCTCTGACCTACCCTGTGTCCCCGTGCCCTGCACACGCTGGAGTGGCAGTAACTTAGAGATCTCGGCAGGAGACTCCAGGAGTTGCTAAGTAAAAAACGGTTCAGGGGGTGGTGTTTGGTGTCAGCAAGGCCGGTTGTTCCCATCTCTCTTCTACTTCCTCTCTTTTTGAAACCTGCTGCAAGGTAGCATAGCGTCTGTACTACAGAAGTAAATAATAAAAATACTAAGTGGACAGAGGCTTGGCATCTGCTTTTGTAAGGACGCAGCTTGCTTGCAGAAGAGGCCGGATCTCAGACTTGCCTGGCTATAACCAGCTCCTTTGTGTTCTTCTGTCTGTAGGCAAGGGAGGAGCCCTGGCTGCTGATATTGACATTGACACCGTTGGTACCGAAGGCTGGGGAGAGGATGCGGAGCTGCAGCTGGATGAAGGTGAGAGTTCTTCTGGGGGTCTCCTGGCAGGATGGGTGGCCTGGGGTGGGGGGACGGGTGGGGGCTGGGCCGTGGGGCGGTTCTGCAGGCTTCCAGACCGCGGAACCGACAAGGATCCCAGCTTTGGGCTTTCTTCATGCTAAAATTCCGTCACTGCAAATCCGCTTTGAGCCTGGATTTTCCTTACAGATGGGTTTGTGGAGGCTACGGATGGCCTGGGGGATGACGCTCTTGGCAGGGGACAGGAAGAAGGAGGCGGCTGGGATGTGGAAGAGGACCTGGAGCTCCCTCCTGAGCTGGTGTGTGGGGTTCTCGCCCCGGGGAGGCTCCCTCTGGGTCTCCCTGTGAAAGCCGGTGGCCATACTGCCCCCCACCCGTCCCGAGGCCCCCAGAAGGGAGGGGGTGTAGATCCTCCCGACCTGATGCTTATCTCCCATCAGCCGGTCAGGCTGCAGCAACAGCAGCTTATGAAAAGGCAGCAAGCTTTGTCGTCCGAATTGGAGCTTTTGGTTTATCGTTTTGTTACTGGTGAAGCTGCCCCTGTTTGGAGGGTCTTCTCCCACTAGTGCCCCCCGCCCCTTCCTCCCCGGTCGAGGCTGGGAGCAAGGTCAAGGACTGTGTTTAGACTTATCAGAACAAAGTGCTTGAATAGCTTATGGATGACTGATGTTTTTTCTCTTAGGATGTACCCCCTGGGGCAGCCGGGGGTGCTGACGACGGGTTCTTTGTGCCTCCCACCAAGGGAACCAGCCCAACTCAGGTGAGCAGGGAAGCGCCACCCTGCGGGCATGAATGTTTCTGAGCTGGCTCTGCTGGACTCGTGTGTAAAGAACGTGGCTACTCTTCTGCTCTAGGTACAGGGGAGGGTACTTTGGGAAGAGAAGGGGCTGTGTTTCAGTTGGCTTGGGTTTTCTATTTCTTGTTAGATCTGGTGCAATAACTCTCAGCTTCCAGTCGATCACATCCTGGCAGGCTCTTTTGAAACAGCCATGCGGGTAAGTCTTAGAGTAACGTTGGCTCTTGCGGAGTGTTTCTCGCCCGGGGTCCCCAGGGAGACGGTTGACTCCTCTTAACCAAATGGAAATTAACCTATGCACGAGGGCAGAGGCGTGCATTTATCGTGGAAACCCCGGTCTTGCCTAGGGAAGGTAGCCTCCTAAGGCCTTCTTCTACCGGGTGGATCTTTCCAGCCATCTCCCACCCATTTATAGTCTGCTTTCTGGCTCACATCAGTAAGTTAGCGCCCCCTCAGGAGCGGGTATGTTACAATATGTTACGATAGCAACAGCAGTAACTCCAGTAACTACAAATGCAACAACCGCTAACATTGACATACTGTGTGGCAGGCACTATCCTGAATGCTTTATAGGTATTACTAAACGAGGTAGGCCCTATAATTAAGTATAATTTACTGATGAGGAAACA
The DNA here is from genome assembly GCF_023721935.1 of Panthera uncia. NCBI lineage: Eukaryota > Metazoa > Chordata > Mammalia > Carnivora > Felidae > Panthera > Panthera uncia. Next base: position 62,963,229 of record NC_064813.1, read on the forward strand.
AGTACAGAGAAGTTAAGTACCTTGCCCAAGGTTAGCTAGTTTTGCAGTGGCAAGGTCCCAATTTTTATATTTCTTTCCTCTTGTATTCTAGCTCCTTCACGACCAGGTGGGGGTGACCCAGTTTGGTCCCTACAAGCAACTGTTCCTACAGACCTACGCCCGAGGCCGCACCACCTATCAGGCTCTGCCCTGCCTGCCCTCCATGTATGGCTACCCTAATCGCAATTGGTAAGGCCCCTTGCTCCTGGCTTCTGTGTCTTCCACGTGGGGTGGATATTTCAGATGATAGCCTGAGGGACAGTTAATGGTCGTCCCAGAGGGGAGGTTTCCTAGTAGGAAGGAACTTGGGCTCGACACTCTGTGAGGTTTGGTTTATACATCCGCGTCCAGTTCCCCCACCTGTTTCCCCTTTGAGTCTAGCGGATTCCGGGTTATCCCTTTTTCTTCCTACTTTTCCAAACTTCCAGGAAGGATGCGGGGCTGAAGAATGGCGTGCCAGCCGTGGGCCTGAGGCTCAATGACCTCATTCAGCGGCTACAGCTATGCTACCAGCTCACCACAGTTGGCAAGTTCGAGGAGGCCGTGGAAAAATTCCGTGCCATTTTACTCAGTGTGCCCCTCCTCGTCGTGGACAATAAGCAGGAGATTGCGGAGGTAGGAGGGGGTAGCCCACCTAGCCCCGGGCACCCTCACGGTCTTGCCTCTGTGCCGTGACCTTGCTTTGCCCCTCTCTCAAGGCCCAGCAGCTTATCACCATTTGCCGTGAGTACATCGTGGGCCTGTCCATGGAGATAGAAAGAAAGAAGCTGCCCAAAGAGACTCTGGAACAGCAGAAGCGCATCTGCGAGGTACGATCTCTCTGGGCCTCTGCACGGTGCAGAGAGGTCCGCCCCTTCAGCCTCCATTAGGTCTGAATTCTTAAAGTCCAAACCCACATTTCAGTCTGGGGAGTAAGAGAAGTTTGGGCCTACTTCCCTGAGGAGAGGGTGTGTTTTTCTCCGCTTCTTCATTCCATTAGTCCTTCACACCCCGGGGGCAGAAGATCGCTCTGCCTCGTAGTCAGCCCCGTTTTCGTTTGCTTTGTGTTGTGTTTACTGCGTGGGCCGCAGCCTATAAATGACCTATGTCTGCTGTACCATCAGCCTGGCATGTGTCCCCCTCTCCGTCCACCAGATGGCAGCCTATTTCACCCACTCCAACCTGCAGCCTGTGCACATGATCCTGGTGCTGCGCACGGCCCTCAACCTCTTCTTCAAGCTCAAGAACTTTAAGACGGCTGCCACCTTTGCTCGGCGCCTGTTGGAACTTGGGCCCAAGCCAGAGGTGGCTCAACAGGTAGATGGGAACTCCTTCCTCAGGCATAAAGGGACCAGACCGGCTCTCACATGGAGGGAGTAGAAGCCAAGGCCTTTGCCTCTAAAAACAAAGCACTGATTAACAACATTCAACAGAAGGAGGCAACCGAATGCCGTCTTCTCTTTACTTAGTGGCAAGGGTGCTTCCTTTTGTTCTTGGAAAGCGAACTCGTAACTCCTTCAGACAAGGCACAGGTGTAGAGTGACCTGCCACCTAGAAGAGCTCCGCCTTCCCGTCCCTGAGCTCTGCTACCCATTCCCACCGCTGCTAACCTCCGCACACAGGTCCCGTTACTTGGGGTCTCTGAAGGCATTCCTCCTGGGCGGTGCAAGCCAGTTTTAACCCTTTGAGTCCTGGCTCTGATAATCTCCAGGCTTGGTGGAAGACTGTGGGTCTAGATCCGTGGAACCACTGATACCGAGAAGGGGAGATCCTGATGCAGCAGGAGTGGTGGTTGTTGTGACCCCTTCACGTGTGTCCTGTACGAAAGGACATACTCGTTCACTCGGTACAATGGCATCTCGAGTCAAGGAAGTTACTGAACCGTGGTGAGTTGTGACGTGCAGCTTTCAGTCCTCTTAAATAAAATACTCCTTCCCTCCCTTAGACCCGCAAAATTCTGTCTGCGTGTGAGAAGAACCCCACAGACGCCTGCCAGCTCAGCTACGACATGCACAACCCCTTTGACATCTGTGCTGCGTCTTACCGGCCCATCTACCGTGGGAAGCCAGTGGAGAAATGTCCACTCAGTGGGGCCTGCTATTCCCCTGAGTTCAAGGGTCAAGTCTGCAAGGTCACTACAGTAAGTACTGTCCTCTAGAAAGACATCCAGGATCTGGAGGGAAGAGGAAAGAAAGAGAAAATAGAAAGAAGCGTGTTGGTTCTTTTTTTCTTCCGTTTTTGCCTCTAGCTCCTTGAGACAGTGATACTAAAGAAAACTAGAGCTTCTCCCCACTGCTGTTTACTGAGCAGTAACAGATCTTAACCACATACTCTGCTGTACTCACTGAGGAGTGGAGGGAGTAAGCTTTCTGGGCTGTGCACCCTCGCAGATTCTCTAACTTTTCCCTGTTTCCTTTTCCACAGGTGACAGAGATTGGCAAAGATGTCATCGGTTTAAGGATCAGTCCTCTGCAGTTCCGCTGAGGCTCCCTCTGGTGCGTGCAGGGTCAAACACCGTATTTTCCTCTAGAGAACCAATCTCTATATCCTAACTTCTTTCTTCCTCAGCTGCCCTTCAAATTATCGACATTGAGCTGTCCTGCCCTAAAACTTAATGTCCCTTTCTCCTCTTCTATGGTTAATCAAAATGTCTAGACCTCTCTGTCGTCTTGTCGAGGTGACTACAGTTGTGGTGATCTCCTTCCCAGCTTAGATCGCTCAAGGAACAGATGAAAGTTCCGTGATGAAACTTTGCCTACTGCATTCCTTCAGTGTTTATCTTTTCCCTCCCCATCACCTTTGTATCTTTCTTTTGGATGGAAGCCGGATGTGATAAATAAGGCCGTAACTTTTACTCAGCCACAGCAGACTCTAAGCCATCCCCCCCCACGCCGTTTTCCTTGGGCATGTGAACTCCCAGGCACGTACCCTGTGTGTGCCCAGGAACTCAAAAGTCTGAGAAGAAACTGGTTTCCCAAGAATGCACATCACTTTTCTTTGGTTTGTTCTTTATAGCCATTGTTCTTGTGTTTGTTTCTCACACTTAATAAAGTAAATTTCTATGACAATTTTGTGGCTCCATTTGTTTCCTGGACACTCTCACGTTCCTACTTTATGTAGCTGCCCCACCAAACCAGGTGTCTTTTTCTTCTTCTTTTTTTTTTACGTAGAGAGAGTGAGACAGAGAATCTGAAGTAGGCTCCAGGTTCCACGTTGTCAGTGCAGAGCCCGACCCAGGGCTTGAACCCACAAACCGTGAGGTTGTGACCTGAGCCGAAGTTGGACGCTCAACGGACTGACCCACCCAGGCACCCCGATATCTTTTTTTTAATTACAAAAGTAATAAACACCCACTGTCTTTTTAAAAAATACATTTTTTTCATAGGATATATTAAACTGTGAGAACATAGCAAGTAGCTCCCCTGTTCCGTTACTGACAGCAACCTTTCCCCTTTTGCTAGTTATAGCCAGTACTTACTGAGCACCTACCGGGTACTTCTCACTGTTCTAGACGTTTTACAGGTAATACACATGTTACAGCGGTTACATTGGCAATACAGGGTTTTGCTTGTCGTGTGCTAAGACTACATTGGGTAGATTGGCATGTTGTGTTTTTGATTACAGTTTGTACTTTTCATTTTAAACTCCGTTTCAGGGGCGCCTGGGTGGCTCAGTTGGTTAAGCATCCGGCTTCAGCTCAGGTCGTGATCTCACGGTTTGTGGGTTCGAACCCCACGTTGGGCTGATAGCTCAGAGCCCGGAGCCTGCTTTGGACTCCGTGTCTCCCCCTCTCTCTGTCCCTTCCCCACTCTCACTCTGTTTCTCTCTCAAAAATAAGCATTTTAAAAATGCTGTAAAATAAGGTTTGGCAACAACTTTCACTATACATTAGGCAGGAGGTGAATAAATATGGAAAGGAGGTGCTAGGAGTATCACACTAGTAAGGATAGAAAAGCAGAAGCAAGTTTAAGAGATGATGCAAAGGACAAATCATGTTTCAACTCCATCGTAGTTCTCTCCAGTTACCTGCAGTATTTTTCTTTTTTTTTTTTTTTTTACCTCCAGTATTTTTCTTATTACCTTGTTTATATTAACATAATAGTATAAAGCCAGGCGAAATACCTATAATATGTGCTTGATATAACTATAGTCCTATTGGAGACATACATGTAAGTGGGTTGGAGTTAAATGAGAAAGCCTGGAATAACAGGTGTTGGGGAGAAAGCGGTTAATCAGAGAAGGATTAGGTTATAGAAGTTTAGAATTGAAAAGAACTTTAATCTGAGGCCTAGAGTGATAAAGGGTTTTGAACAAAAGTACTTAGTTACGGGGGCGCCTGGGTGGCTCAGTCGGTTCAGCGGCCGACTTCGGCTCAGGTCATGATCGCGCGGTCCGTGAGTTCGAGCCCCGCGTCAGGCTCTGTGCTGACAGCTCAGAGCCTGGAGCCTGCTTCAGATTCTGTGTCTCCCTCTCTCTCTGACCCTCCCCCGTTCATGCTCTGTCTTTCTCCGTCTCAAAAGTAAATAAATGTTAAAAAAAAAAAAAAAAGTACTTAGTTACGGAATTGGGACTGGGACTTAAGTCTTCTGACTTTCAGTTCAGAATGTTTTCTCCTCACTCACCACTTGTGTCTGGAAGAACACAGTACGGTTTGCACAGGTATGATTTACAAACCCTGTGCCCTATCTGTGCCGGAAAGAGTACCTAATCTGGTACCCGACACGGTACTCAAGTGTGCGTTTAGGAAGCTAAGGACGGAAGCCATGAAGTGACTTCATTTAGTTTAGTGTTGTTTTGTTTTTAATGTTTACTTTCGAGAGAAAATGTGAGTGGGGGAGGGGCGGAAAGAGGGGACTCTGCCGCTGACGGCAGGAGTCCCATGCGGGGCTTGAACTCATGAACTGTGAGCCAAACTGGGCCAAACTCAGACGCTCAAACGGCTGAGCCACCCGAGCGCCCTTAAGTGACTTCACTCAGATGTGATTTCTCCCTTTTAAGCTTTATAGCGCTTGACCCTTCTGTGAAGACATTTGCCTTGTATCATCCTTACTGTGTGTACCTCTCAGTCTCATCCTACCTCCAGCCTAATCCTCAGGCAGCTCTTTTACAGCAGGGGCTGGTCCCATCTGTGTCACTCTCCTGGGTTGTGCCCCGCACAGGATCCTGCACAACAGTGGGTGCGCTCTAAATGCTAACACAGATTTGCGTGGGAGGCAGCTCTGACCCATCTGAAGAGGAGAACCATCCCGGAGGAGGGAAGGGGTGTCTGGAGTTGTCTTTTACCGAGCCTCCCCCCCGCTTCACTGGATTAGAGGTTGGGTTCTATATGGAGAAAAGGGGATGGTTCGGGGAAGGTAGGTCTATAGCTACCACGATGAATGGTCCTCTGGCTCAGTCCGAGGTTCCAGACTTGCTTTTTCTGCCTGAATTGCTCCAACGCACCCTGTGCTCTAACTAAGCTCCTAGTCCTGTGTCCTTCATTCTGGCAACCCTGTCGGAGAATAGGAAATGAGAGACAGCCGCCGGATCCCGCGGTGAAGTGTGCCTCATCAGGGTCCGGGAGGGCTGCGAGTGGCCAGTGAGCGCCAGCGGGGTTGTAGGCCCTCGCCTAGGAGCTGAGCTTACATCAGTGAAGACCACGGATGGCAGTCCTCGCCCGCTGGGTGTTCAAATTCCACGCAGTGCCTGGGGGGCCAGTGTAAACAAGGAAGTAAAATCAATAGAATGTCAGAGAGTGCTAAGTGTTGAGAAGCATATGATGAAAGAGCCTCTTCTCTGGATAACGCGAGAAGTTGAAATAAAGGAAGCCGGGCTAATCAGTAACCTGGTAGAATTTCACAGTGAGTTTCACTCCGTTAGTTCAACGGTTCCTGGCGAGAAAGAAAAAAAAAAAACAAAACCCAACCCACAGAGCTTCCTGTCCCTTTAAAAATGGCGGCTCCGGCCCGGCCTGCACTACTACTGGTTGCACGAGGACAAGGGGAGGGGCGCGGGGCGGGGCCGAGGCACGGACGCCGCGAAGCCCCGCCTCCTACGGCAAGCCGGAGGTAGCAAGATGGCCGCCGCTGAGGAGGCTTGTGGTGCTGGGGCCGACGCGGACCGGGAATTGGAAGAGCTTCTGGAAAGTAAGAACTCGTAAAGGGGAAGGCCCGACGGTGGGCGGTTGTAAGGGCTCATTCCGGGGCAAACTGCGCCCGAGATATCGGGGGCGGAGCGGGAGAGGCTTTCCAGAGGTTGGCCGGGGGCAGAGGGTCTGCCTGTGACTCCGAAGAAAATCTCTGGGTCACCCTCTCCTTCCTCCGCGGCGGGAGCTCGGGAGCCCACGCTGGGCCCCAGAGCGTCTCAGACCGTTGATCTCCCTGCCGGAGGGGAAGCAGTAGCCCGCCGGACGGTGTTTCACGATCCGGCACCGAACTCCCCTAGGTTTCGGTGAGCAAGTTCTTGTTAACCTAACTTCCTTCCCGCCAGCGGCTGTTTTCGGTCTTTGGTGGGCTGCGAACCGACTGCTCGCCTTAAGGGTCGACCAGCCCTTGGCGCTGCCCTCTCCCCGCTTTTTTCCTCTCGCCAAGCCTTTCACCTTTCCCTCCCCGGGCCCCATTCCAGTACTTTCACCGTGTCAGACAGCTCAAGCCGACTCCCCTCCATTACTCTGAAAAACTGAGGGGGAGAGGGCTTTAGGGGGAGACAGCTCACCCTCCTGAAAGAGGCTGGATGTTCTTTTCTTCCCCGCCCTCCGCTCTTCTGCTGGTTTCTTGCCCACAGTGGGGCCAGTGTCCTCCCGCTAAGCCCAGCAAGCGGATTGGTGGGGAGGACTCAGGTTTTTAGAGCAGAGGTGAATATGTTTTGTCTCTTGCCCAGTCACAGAGACGTGGGCAGGCAGAAGGATGAACAGAAACGGTGAGGAGTGCCAAGTGACTCTGTGGATTGGCACATAGTTATCTGCGGAGATGAGGCCAGAGGAAGCTCTAGGAACTTTGCCCAGGGAGGGCTGAGCCCGGCGTTAGGAGAAGAGAGTGTAATGTCCCCCAGGGACTGTCGCGTGCTATCCCTCAGTCTGTGCGAGTACGAGGACCCACGGGAAGCGGGGTGGAACGTCTTGTGGCTTTTGCTTTCTTGCCAAAAATTACGCCCTCGAGGGCTCCAGAGTGAGTTCAGGAGTTTAAGAACACCTGTGTTCTCTGCTCTCGTCGGATATTGGTGTGGGATTTCTGGGGAATCGGTAGAATGTGGCAAGGAAGTCACTGCGTAGATGGAGATGTCTTTGCAGAGCTTTTAAGTCTCTCTTTCCTGCTATGAGAGAGACGCCTCTTCCACCTTTAGGGATTTCTTCCTCTTTGATCACAATAAATTGGGTAATGAAGAGGGAAGTGGGCAGCTTATTGAGGGGTGGGCCAGGAGAGGGACACTTAAAAGGGAGATGGCACTTTGAAAGACTGTTCTCGTAATGCTGTGCCCAGAACTTACCCCGCACCCCCCCCCACCAAGCCTTGAATCCTCATCCGTCCCCAACACACACACTATGTCTCTTGTCTCTGAAGGTGCTCTTGATGATTTCGATAAGGCCAAACCCTCCCCAGCACCCCCTCCTACCACCACGGCCCCTGATGCTTCGGGGCCCCAGAAGAGATCGCCAGGAGACACTGCCAAAGTATAAATTCCACCCTCTTAAGGGAGGGTGGGGGGGGGCGGTGTGGGCAAGCACCTGCAAGCAGAGGTGGGGCAGGCCCCTGTGGGCTGGAGTGGATTGGGGGGAGGGGGCCTGGCCTGACCCTGAGGATGGAGTGGTGGGATCTTGAGGAAGTGGTTCGAAGAGACGGCAGATTTAAAAGGTTGGTTTGGGAATGCCACCCTATACCCTTCCCTCAGTGGCCCGGTGCCTTTCTTACTGTCCTCCTGAAAAGAGGTAGTTAGAATGTCCAGTGGAGGTGGGCAGGAGGGCAGCACTGCATTTCCCTGAGCCCCTGCCTGTGGCTTCTGTTGGTGGGGGCCAAGTAAGAGATGCATTTTGGCCCCCCCTCTTCGCTGCAGGATGCCCTCTTCGCCTCCCAGGAGAAGTTTTTCCAAGAACTGTTCGACAGCGAGCTGGCTTCCCAAGCCACTGCAGAATTCGAGAAGGCCATGAAGGAGTTGGCTGAGGAAGAGCCCCATCTGGTGGAGCAGTTCCAAAAGCTCTCAGAGGCTGCCGGGAGAGTGGGTGAGGAGGCGGCCCTGGGGGGCTGGAGACCCCTGAACAGACCTCCACAGTGTCTGTTGCGCACAGAGAGCACTCTTAGTCAAGCTGACAGCACTCATCATATCACGGCCATCGGGTGGGACCAGGAGATGGGAGGAGGGACGGGGACGCTGCGTTATGCAAGGGGGCGAGGCTGAAAAGTCACAGAAAAGATTACTGAAAACTGACCATTTTAAAGGTCATAGTGTTGTGGGTGTCTTCGTGGAGAACAAAGTGACACCCGGTTCGAGTAGATCTGTGAAAGTGACTATGAAGGTGACCACGGAGGATTCAGAGGTTTGGAGTGCTAGTGACTCACCAGTAAATGCTGCGTATCCAAGCTGATAACCAGCGCAGTCTGGGGAAGCAGACAGTAAAAATCCAAAAGACTTGGCCTTTCTCGATCTTTCCTAGGCAGTGATGCAACCTCCCAGCAAGAATTTACATCTTGCCTGAAGGAGACACTCAGTGGACTCGCCAAAAATGCCACTGATCTTCAGGTGAGGGGAAGGGGTAGGGGCCACGAGAGCCCGTCAGACACATCAGCAAAAAGACAGACTCTCTTGGGTAGCATCTGAAGTCTGTCCCTGCCACACTGTTTTGCTGCTGGCAAGTTTAAATAGTTCTTTCCCACTTGAAAGGGTGCTAAGCATCCCAAGAAGGCACTGTCTTCAGCTTACGATGGGGTCACATCCTGGCCGATCCACCGTAAGTTGGAAATACCACAAGTTGAAAATGCATTTAATACACCTACCCTGCCAAACATCACAGCTTAGCCGCACCTACCCTGAGTGTGTTTAGAATACTTACGTTAGCCTGTGGGTCTGCAAAATCACCCAACACCAAGCCTATTTCCTAGTAAAGTGTTGAGTATCCCGTGTAATTTAGTGAATGCTGTCCTGAAAGTAGAAAACACAACGGTTACGTGGGGACAGAATGGTTGTCAGTGTTATCAGTTGTTGATCCTGGTGATCACGTGACTGCCTGGGAGCCACGGCCACCGTGGCATCTCGAGGGAGTATCATCTGCATGTCGCTAGCCCCGGTCAGGGATCCAAATTGAAAATTGGAAGTAAAGTTTCTACTGAATGTACATCCTCTTCACACCTTCTAAAACTGAAAAGTGGTCTTAAGTCGGACCATCTGTATTTGCTCACCTCTCTCCTGTCCTTTCTAGAACTCAGGCATGTCAGAGGAGGAACTGACCAAGGCCATGGAAGGGCTGGGCATGGAAGAAGGGGATGGGGAAGGGAACATCCTCCCCATCATGCAGAGTATCATGCAGAACCTACTGTCCAAGGACGTGTTGTACCCATCACTGAAGGAGATTACAGAAAAGGTTTGTGAACTTCTGTTTCTGCCTTTCCTCCTCATTTTCCACTGTGTCGACGACGCCTGTGGGCTTCCTTGTCTGCCTCGAGCCTACAGAGCTGGAGTAACTCGAGTGCACAATCTCTCTGCTCTTTTCTCCTTTGTCTATTTGGAACAGGAGAGTGGGGAGGAGCTGTGTCTTTGGGAATAAACGTACCCCACTGAAGATGCTTAAGGTAGAAGGGGAGGCTCTTCAGCTCTGGTTTTCTGTAAACTGGTTCGAGGCTGTTGTCTGATCAACCCTTTCTTGTATCTCTTACCAGTCGTTTCTCTGACGATGATTTACTGGCTTTATGCTAGAAACAATTTAAGATAGTGTAAAAGATGGTCCTTGCTGTCAAAGAGCTTACAGTTTCACTAAAGAAACAAAACACAGGAACAGAAGCTTTTCGACGACACGGTGCAACATGCGGTCAAGAGTGAAGTGGACAGTGGAGACCAGGAGGCAGCAGACTGGGGTCCGGGTGCACCGAATCCAACTGTCAAGCGAAGAGTGGCTCTTGACGTTTATAAAGGTTGTAAAATCAGAACAGACAAAGGAAAGAACATGTGACAGAGAGATCACATATGGCCCATAAAGGCTAAAATATTTACTGTCTGGCTCTTCACAGAAGAAGTGTGCCGTCCTCTGGTAACTGTAAATGCTGGCACAGCCAGGTGACGTGGTTGGAGTCAGTGCTACTGACGTCTTTAGTTTTGACTTCCCCTGTGTCCCCTCCCCCTTCGCATCTTATTGCTTTTCAGATTTTATTGCCCTTCCTATCCACTGTCCATTAATTCTTCTGCACCCGTTCTCCCTTTCCTTAGTATCCAGAATGGTTGCAGAGTCACCGGGGGTCTCTTCCTCCAGAGCAGTTTGAAAAATATCAGGAACAACATAGTGTCATGGGCAAGATATGTGAGCAGTTTGAGGCCGAGACCCCCACAGACAGCGAGGCCACTCAGAAGGCTCGTTTTGAGATGGTGCTGGATCTCATGCAGCAGGTGAGGCCTCCTCTTGCCACCTGCCCCCCGGTGCTGCTGGGTGTGTGTTCGGTGGAGCGGGTATCTGGGAAGGAGGCCACACTGCCAAACCCAGGTGGAGGAGGGAGCACGAGAGAGGCCACGTAGCCTGGTCCCCAGGAGAAAGGAGAGAGACAGTGGCTCAGATACTTCTTTCGGACTGCCGTTTCGTGGGATTCTCTCCTTCTCAAGTTCCTCTTACTTTCCAGCTACAGGATTTGGGCCATCCTCCAAAAGAGCTGGCTGGGGAGATGGTGAGTATATCTTCTCTTAGATTTGAACCTGAGCCCAAGTTTCTGGAATTCTGTAGTCTCGAATGATTCCACTTGAGGTGATCGCTGTGGCCACTGGGGACGCACCTTCAAAAGCTGTCGCTTGAGGTAAGAGCAGTAATCTCAGTCCCTCCGTCTCTTCTCCAGCCTCCTGGCCTCAACTTTGACCTGGATGCCCTCAATCTGTCAGGCCCACCAGGTGCCAATGGCGAACAGTGTCTGATCATGTGAAACACAACACGCGTTCGGCCCTGATTCCCAGCCATGGGGAACATCTGGAGTCAGCAGAACCACTGGGAGCCGAGGCAGGAGTGTCGTCTGCAAGAGCAGTCTGCCCACTGCCCTCTGTCATCCCAGCTGAGATCGTGCCATACCAGCTGAGGCTCTTACTCTGTCTTTCTGGTAATAAGGCCTATTGTGCGGGCCGTTTCTGTGAACCCTATCCGTTGTGGTTGCTGCTGCTAGCAAAGGCCCAGCTACCTACCAGGTGAAGGAAAGCATCCCTTTGGGGGCATGCCCTTCTTCCCCCTCCCAACTAATGTTATATATGGCCACACCGATGTTCACTTTTACATCCAGGGTCTTTGTGCCTTGTCTCTACTCCCTCTCTCGGACTGGGGAGCAGAGACAGAGTCCTGGGGCTCCGTATCTCTCTAGTTCTTTTGGGAAGAGCCTTTGGAAATGAATGGGGAGAAATTCAGCCTGGGCTGGGGCTCTCGGTCTGTCACCGTGTCCTCTTGCCTTCAGACAGACCGTTGGGAATTCCGTGGAGGGAAAGGAAGTAGGGGCTTTTGCCTCTGATCACAGTAGGGTTGAAAGAGAAGCCCTGGGATTCTCCTCTCGCCAGGTGCTGAGCCTCCAGGTCCCTGGTGTAGTTTGAGAACTCAAGTCACCAGCTTGGGTCTTTGTATGACGCTGTGTGATCTGGGTGAACCCAGCCCTTGACCTTCCTGTGCCCCTGCCTCTCCTCCTCTTCTCTCTTTTTAAATACCTGTTTATCCCAGCCCTTCTCTGCACCCAAGCTGTGACAAGGAAGGGCCATCCACTACTCTGATTGGCCTCCTCCCTGGAAAACATACATAATTACAGTGTCAGGTCTAGGAAATGAAAGACCGTTCTTCCCCAGATGTGTTCTGGCTTATTTGAGACCTCTGATTTCTCTGAATCCTGTCCCTTGATTAAGCAGGTGACTTGGGAATGGGAGTGGGGTGCAGCTCGGGTCCTTTCTCTTGACTAATAAATATTCTGATTGAGGAGTGTGGCCTGTTTTTCGTTCAGGTCTTTCTGTGATCTTCCTCGGCTTCTGTAAGCTGCAGCGTGAGGAATGTTTGCAGACCAGTTCATACCATTGCAGTGCTGGTTCTACCACCGCCCCCTTCCCCAGCTGAGGCTGCCCCTCGGTTGGCCAAGGACGCTGGATGGCCATCTTGCCTCGTTGCCTCTGGGTGTTCCAATCTGGGAAGCCCTTCAGTTGGTGTTGTATCCTAAGGTTTCACATTTTTATTATCGTTAGCAATATATTATTAACGTTTTAAAAATTATTTCTATTATCATTGTTATTTTGAGTTGATCTTGCCCTTCTCTTTGGGAACCACTGCATCTATGGACCTTGGCTGCCACGTGTTAGTGGATACTCTGGTCAGACCAGCTGGCTCTCCTGTCTCAGCACTCAGAAGATAATGCACAGGGCAGGTGACACTCAGCCTCTGAGTCACTTGGCGCTCCGAACATGCCACTTTGCAGGGGTTAAGCTTTCTTACCCTTAAGACGATTCCACACATTCTGTGTGGATGGGGGATTGAGCCTCAAGCTGTTTGGGAAGGTCTAGGTACTGGACCGCATCAGAATATGAAAGCCCCAGTCTGAATCTGACTCCTCTGTTGTGTAGGAGGTGGGAAAAGCGGAGGCAGACTCGTGATGGTGGTCACAGGGCCTGAATGGCCAAAAGTCTCTACCAGCTCCGTCCAAACACCGGACGAGGATAGAGAGGAGGAGGGAAGGACAAAAAGACCCTGTCCCTGAACCATGTACCTGCTGTACTGGCAGTTCTCTTTTACCGATTTTCAGTCCTGCTGTCCTAGTCAGGGCTTACTCCAGGAATCCAGACGGATGCTCTAGTCCAATTTAGTTTTGTTCCCAAGCCATTTGTTTTCATTTTGATTGAACATGAACAAACTGACCTCCAGCTCCTCTCTGTCCCGGAAGCGCTGTTGGAGTGGTTCTGGGCTCGTGGAAGACAGAGCGGTCCTTCTCAAACTGTCTGCTAAAGAGCCAGGGTTTTTGTTTTGTTTATTTCACCCAGTCCTTCGTACGCTCAGATGCGTTCCCGTTGCCCGTGACAAGTGTGCAGTTCACACAGCACGCCACCCACCACGCAGGCTTGGCCACACCCAAGCTGACCAGGCCCCTTTCAGCAGGCTGAGTCCACTGATCATGCCCCTGGACATCACAGCAATGTCAGAACGCTAAGACATTTCTAGACACTCTGAACTTCTAACTCATCATGTCGCAGACAGGTAGAAAACTGTTCACAGACCAGTACAAGTCTCTGAAGCACCTTGGGTGGCACTGCTCTGGGGCCCTCCCCGGTCTCCACAGCTCCGTCGGCCATACTGGTATGTTTCTGTACTTGTTCTCTCTCACGTGAGGGTTGCCTCCAGTCCACTCTTTCTTTGGCCAGGGTGTGTCGCTGTAAGGACCTCTATATTATTTTTGGAGCCTTTTCTTCTGCTTAAAAATAACCATTAAGAAGTTTAGGTTTACGCTGTATGTGGAGTTTTTATGCTGCTCTCAGACTTTAAAGGAGGTACCCCTTTGTTCCAAAATTCTGTATGTTAGAAAATAAATTTGTAGTTGTTTGGTTTCATGAGTTAAGAATCGAATTCATACAGAATTTGCGGTAATGAGGGTATTTTCCCGTGACTCTGGAGACCATCCTGGCGAGGGCCCCAGGAGGTGCTTATCATACACTGTCACGATGGCTGGGGAGCTTGGAAAAAACGATGGTCCACAGTAAACGAGGTTGAGATGATAGACCTTACGAGAAACGATCAAAAGGCTTAGAGGAAGTGGGCATGTGAGAATGAATGTCTATTACACCGGAAAACCCACTAGCTGACCATGTTCCTTAGGAAGGTCTGGGGACATTTTTGTTTGCTTTATGAAGGAAAGGCACTAATGAATGGGTCACTGGCATCTTTGGGAAATTTAGAAGTGGCTGTCTCTGTGGGTGGAGGCTGATGGCAGGGGATGTTTAAGAACTGGTTTCCCTTGTAGCAGTGGGGATGATAGGATCCTCGCATGGCGGAAGTCAAGTGGCAACACTTAACTCTCAGAGTCAGGGTGGGTGGGTTTCCATAGGGCAGCATGTTCAAAGTGGAGATGGCTAATGGAACGTGGGTGGTCCCAGGGACCAGATAAATGGACAGCCAAGCAAGGCATTGGTTTGTATTTAATTAAGAGATCAAGAATGATTGAGCAGAAGAATGAGATCAGTAACTTGAAAAGTCAAAATTCCTTGCCCATTTTTTAGGCCTGAGACAGTTCTTAGATTCAGACTACCAATTGAAAGATCCATTTACTTAGTCAACCATGTATTGGGGGAAGATTGCCCAGATTTTTTAAGTTGGAAAATAGGGATACTGGGCCTGAGTTGACTTTGATACCCAGGGACCCGAAGCGCCACCACAGCACTGCCCTTCCTACGCCCCGTCCTCATCGCAGTAGGGGAATATGGGGTCAGAACGGAGTGCTTGCCTGAATCTGCCTCACGGTGGGTCCAGAAACCCACTTTATGGTCTTTTTTTTTTTTTTTTCAGTTTCCAAATGTATAATCAGAAAGGACATTCTTGACAATCGGCAGGAAGCCCAAGTAGAAGCTCCTGAAACTGCACCCCCACCTCTACCAAGATAGAAAATAAAAAATACTGCGTTCTGGGGGAAATGGCAGTAATTAGTTCAACGCTTAAAAGGGTAGGGGGATGCTGGAGTGTGGGTCTCCATCATTTCTTTTAATTCCACCCGTCTGGCTCTTGCAAAAACTGGATTGGCCTGAGGCGGATTGCATGGGGCTACTGCAAACTTCGGTGGGTGGTAGTCCAAGCAGTACTGTGTTGGGTGTGTTTCCTCTACGAGAGGAAGTAACACAGCTTCGGGTATAGGTACGTGGTTTTTAATGTGTACTGTCTGACCCTCGACAGAAAGCTTGCCAACCCCTCATCTAGTGAATACGTTCTCCCAAGGAGTATCAGAAACACTTTGCATTCACAAGTGGTGGGCACCAGTATACATTCACAGTCTTGATCTGGAGCTATGTTATTTCCCCCCCATCGTCACCGTGTAGCCCATTCTGCGGGGTACCACGTTTGTATGCTTTGTGTAGCTTACGCTACGCAGGGATTAAGGACATGCTAATCAGACTTGATGAACAAGCAGTGTCAAGTATTCTGGGTTCCTTGGTGAGACACATGCACTCCGGAGAGTGGAAAATAAATCCTGCAAAGATGCACGGTCCTGCCACGTTGGTTAAGTTTTTAGGAGTCCAGGGAGCTGGAGCATTCTGGGACATTCTCTCTAAAGTAAAGGGTAAGTTATTGCATCTTGTGTATTTTACCCCAAGAAAGAAGCGCGGTGCCTTAAGTAGGCCTCTTCTGTTTTGGTGGCACCGTACTCTGTGCTTAGGAATGCAAGAAAGGCCTCTGCAGCAGATCCAGGCTATGATATACAAGCAGCCCCGCGGCAGGGGCCGTATGACCTGGAAAATTCTGTGGTACTAGAGGTATCTGTGGTAGGAAGAGATGGTGTGTGGATTCTCGGGCTATCCTCAACAGGAGAGTTCCAGCATAGATCTCTCGGGTTCTGGGGTAAGGTTATGCCATCTGCAGTAAAGAAAGTTTCATCATTTGAAAAGCATCTCCTGGCATACGATTAGACCCTGATAGAGACTCAGTGCTTGACCACAAAATATCAAGTGACTATGTGAGCAGTTGCCCATATAACCAGCTGGTTATTGTGAGACCTGCCAAGTCATAAGATTGGGCGGATACAATAGCAATTCGTCTTACAATGGGAACAGTACCTTTGGGAAGAAGCCCAAACAGCCTTGCTGGGCACGAATAAGTTAACCTGAACAAGGGTCCTCAGTTCTCCAGATTATGTACATCTGTTACAGTGATAGCTTTGTCCTAGCCCATGCCTGTGGCAACAGGAGAAATCCTGCAACCATTTGATTGGCCAGACGAGAAAAAAATCCAGGTCTGGTTCGTGGAGGAGTTGGTTTGATATGTTTTAGGGCAAGCCAAATATGGACTATCGCTTCTCAGTGGCCCCATCTGGAGTGGTCCTAAAAGTCAGTGATGAGGGCAAATTCTCAATCAGTAGGTCTTTAGGCAGTGTAGGTGATTATCCGCTTTGGAGAGTGAGAAGTGGCCTGAGGCAAGGGTATATGTGAACTCAAGGTCAGTGGGCTGGTTGGTCAGGGGCCCAGAAGGTGCAAGATAGGAAAATGCGAGAGAAGATCTGGTGAAGAGCATTTGGGTGGGTCTGTGAGAGTGGGACTTACTATAGCGTTCACCAGAAAAGCATTAGCTAATAACCAAACGGACAGGACGATTTGACCAGGAACCTCACCTGGCCCAGTTCTTCCAGTGTGCTCATGAGTAGAATCACCCTGATGGCAGAGATGGAGGCTGTTTATCGGCCTCTTAGCATTGGACGCCTCTCTTGCCAGAGGCTGACCTAGCTATTCTAAATGTCTAACCGGTCAGCCACAAAGAGCAATGCTGATCCCCCAGTTCAGTACCACTGCTCAGGGAGAACAACCAGCCACTTGGTGGCAATGATTCCATTCTGGAAAAGTCAGCAACTTACTCTGATCCCATATCTTGCTTTGCTTATCCTGCCTGGAGTGCCTTAGCTAGTAGGACCATCCAAGGACTCAGACGCGTTTGATCTACTGGTATAGGATCCTACATAATAATGCTTTGGAACAAGGGACCCGTTTAATGACAAAGCAGGTGCAGCAGTGGGCGCATGACAATGGGGTCCACTACTGTTACCAAATACCTTTCCATCCAGAAGCTTTTGACCTGGTAGAGCATTGGGATGGCCTTTGGAAGGTGCATTGGTGGTGCCAGCAAGAATGGGGTGCTGTCCTTTACAATACAGTGTAAACCCACATGACCATAATGGGGTGCTTTATCCTCAGCCCCTAGGTAGAATCCAAGGGCTCTGGAACCAAGGGGTGGAAACAGAAGTGACCCTATTCAACATCACTCCCAGTGATCTACTTGAGGATCAGGGGGTAAGGGGTGCCGGGAGGATGCTTCTATCAGGCACAACATAAGAATGTCAATAAACTTAAAGAGATGACCGTCATCTGGTCGCTTTGAGCTCCTAATGCCTGCAGACCATCAAGCAAAGAAGTTACCATACTGTTTGGGACAATTGACTCTTACGAGAAGATAGAACTGCTGCTAACATGGACACAGTGGGAAGCATTTGATGCGCACGTGATCCTTGGGATATCTCTTGGGCCTCCTATACTCAGTTTTAACCATAAATGAGTAAGTAAAGAATTACAGCCTGATTAAGGGCATGATCTCTTAGGGCTCGAAACCCTCAGGAATGAGGGTCTGGCTTACTCCACTGGGTAAGCCATCTTGACTAACAAGTGCTAGTCAAGGGGGAGATGACTCGACTGGGTGCTAGAGAAAGGAGATCATAGCATTTACAGCTTAGGGACTCCCCTTGTAAGTGTCCCCAGAAGTTAGCCAGAATGCCTGGATAGAATGGACTTATGTACAAAGCATATGGATCTGAGCAATGCTAGAAGCGGACTATATAAACATTGTTGGTACCCTGTCCAGATCCTCTTTACCAGGAAGTGTAAGTTTTGGCTGCTGATAGCTCACAGCTGCATCCTCTTGAGAACTGCCCTCTGTACCGACAGGAACCCCTTCTGGAAACTTCTGGAAGGTTATTCCCTCCTGGGGACAGCATCACGGCCAATGGTATGATGCCGGTTTTGGTGAAGAAGTCAGCTGGGATTCTGCTGGAGATTGCATTATCAGCAATGACATGTAATCATTAGTTGTGTTATCAGTAAATGATAATAGATAATTCCCCCCTTTCCTCGAGGTGGGACAAATGTGCCATGTATATGCCAGGAGTTCCCAGTGGAGGATAAATGTAGGAGCCCTATCTTTACCTAACTTTTCCCCCTGTCTTACCTTGCTTGCCTCACTCCATTTACAGGTTTTACTTGAGAGCACTCCCTCAACGTACCATTTGCATGGAATCCCTTTTTTGAGCTCAGCTTCTAGGGAATGTAGCCTAAGGCAGGAGAACAGTGGAGCCAACCAAGAGAGGAGAACAGGAGCAGTTTGAGTTTGACCGAGGTAGAGCAAAGGTGAGTTCAATTTGGAAACATTAAAGTACCATTGTCTGGAAGAGAAAGGAATATCCTTAACCTGATACAATGCATCTATGAAATCCCTACAGCTTACGTTATACTTAATGGTGAAAGACTGGTTGCTTTTCCCCCTACGATCAGGAATAACACAAGGATATCAGCTTTCACTACTTATATAAGGTTCTGGCCAGGAAAGTTAGGCAAGAAAAAGAGATAAAAGGCACGGACATTGGAAAGGAAGAAATAAAACCGTATTTGCAGACGGCATGATCTTGTATATAGGAAATTCTCAGAATATAGGGTCAGTTTACAAAATACATTGTAGTTCTATACATTTGCAATGAACAATCCAAAAATGAAGTTAAGAAAATAGTCCCATTCACAATAACATCAAAAAGAATACTTGGGGAGGGATGCCTCGGTGGCTCAGTCAGTTAAGCATCTGACTTCAGCTCAGGTCATGATTTCATGGTTCGTCGGTTCGTGCCCCGCATCGGGGTCGGTGCTGTCAGCTCAGAGCCTGCTTCAGAGCCTCAGTTTCCCCTCTTTCTCTGCCCAACCCTAGTCACTCGCTCACTCCCTTGCTGTCTCAAGATATATATATATATATATATATATATATATATATATAT